>NC_082728.1:33495312-33807333 GCF_030144855.1 Hypanus sabinus
GGAAAACTAGGAGAAATCATTTATTTGAAAAATAATAATAATATCATATTCTAGTCATTATGAATGCAAAGAAATCTGGAAATATGGGTAACATACTTAAAATGCCAGAAGAACAGAGTGCATCTATTAAAATGAATGAACAGTCGACCTTTCAGGCCAAGGCTTTTAATGAGTCCTAATGAAGGGTCTCAGCCCCAAATGTCAACTGTTTATTTATTTTCATAGATGTTGCTTGACCTGCTGAGGTCCAACAGCATTTTGTGTCTGCTGCTGTGAACTTCACAATGTGATTGATCTGAGGAATACATGCTACTGGGAGATTTAATAAGGCATTTGACAAGGTACTACATGGTAGGCTTATTCAGAAAGTCAGAAGGCATGGGATCCAGGGAAGTTTGGCCTGGTGGATTCAGAATTGGCTTGCCTGCAGAAAACAAGAGGGTCGTGGTGGAGGGAGTACATTCGGATTGGAGGGTTGTGACTAGTGGTGTCCCACAAGGATCGGTTCTGGGACCTCTACTTTTCTTGATTTTTATTAACGACCTGGATGTGGGGGTGGAAGGGTGGGTTGGCAAGTTTGCAGTTGACACAAAGGTTGGTGGTGTTATGGATAGTGTAGAGGATTGTCTAAGATTGCAGAGAGACATTGAAAGGATGCAGAAGTGGGCTGAGAAGTGGCAGATGGAGTTCAACACGGAGAAGTGTGAGGTGGTACACTTTGGAAGAACAAACTCCAAGGCAGAGTACAAAGTAAATGGCAGGATACTTGGGAGTGTGGAGGAGCAGAGGGATCTGGGGTTACATGTCCACCAATCCCAGAAAGTTGCTTCACAGGTAGATAGGCTAGTTAAGAAAGCTTATGGAGTGTTAGCTTTCATAAGTTGAGGTATAGAGTTTAAGAGTCTCTGGGTAATGATGCAGCTCTATAAAACAATGTTTAGGCCACACTTGGAGTACTGTGTCCAGTTCTGGTCTCCTCACTATAGGAAGGATGTGGAAGCATTGGAAAGGGTACAGAGGAGATTTACCATAATGCTGCCTGGTTTAGAGAGTATGGATTATGATCAGAGATTAAGGGAGCTTGGGCTTTACTCTTTGGAGAGAAGGAGGATGAGAGGAGACATGAAAGAGGTGTACAAGATATTAAGAGGAATAGATAGAGCAGTCAGCCAGTGCCTCTTCCCCAGGACACCACTGCTCAATACAAGAGGACATGGCTTTAAGGTAAGGGGTAGGAAGTTCAAGGGGGATATTAGAGGAAGGCTTTTTACTAAGAGAGTGGTTGGTGTGTGGAATGCACTGCCTGAGTCAGTGGTGGAGGCAGATACATCTGTGAAATTTAAGAGACTACTAGACAGGCATATGGAGGAATTTAAGGTGGGGGGGGGGAGTTATATGGGAGGAAGAGGTTAAGGGTCAGCACAACATTGTGGGCCAAAGGGCCTGTACTGTGCTGTACTATTCTATGTTCTGTGTTCTACTGTTTATGCAGCGTTCAGATGCCCTGCAGAGGATATAGCGATGGTCAAATGTCATTCATTTTAGCCTTCCTCTGGTGCTGTCTCCTTTCCCTTTCTTCCATGGTTTTCTATCCTCTTCTATCAGGTTCCCCCTTCTCTAGCCCTTTATCTCTTCTCTAACTATACTTTACATCTTCCCCCCTCCCAGTTTCACTTATTACCTGCTGCCTTGTAAATCTTCCTCCCCCACACCCTGCCCCACTGTCCAATTTTGACTTTGTCCCCTTTCTTTTTTAGTCCTGATGAAGGGTCTTGGCCTAAAACATTGACTGTTTATTCCCATCCATAGATGTTGCCTGACCATCTGAATTCCCCAGCACATTGTGTGCATTGCTCTAGATTTCCAACATCTGCAGTAATTCTTATCCATATTTTTCATTTTATTTATTTCTTTAATTAGAGTTACAGTGTGGAATGGGCTCTTCCAGACCTTTGAGCCAGCAATCCCTCAAAAACTTCAATTTAACTCTAACCCAGTCATGGGACAAATCATCCTACTGCCTCTGGACTGTGGGAGATTAGTGTTGATTCTGGCCATCACCAGCTCTCAAAGCACTTCATTGCAGCAGATGTGAGTGTTACTAGGTGATTGTCATTGAGGCAGCTCACCCTACTCTTCTCGGGAACTGCTATAATCGATGTCCTTTTGAAACCGGTGGGAACCTCCAACTGCAGCAGTGAGAGAATGGAGATGACCTTGAACCTTGCAAGGCTTCATGGTCTTGAAAGATGTTTTGATGTTGGCCTTTGAGACAGAGATTACAGGGTTGCCAGATGTTGCAGGGATTCACACCAGTGCAGTTTTATTCTCCCTTTCAAAGCACCCATAAAAGGCATTGAGCTAATCTGGGAGTGAAGTCTCACTGCCATTCATGATGTTAGGTTTCATATTGTAGGAAGTAATGGTCTGTAACCCCTGCAAGAGCTGATGTGCATCCAATTTTGTCTCTAACTTTGATCGGAATTGCTCTTTCGCTGATAAAATAGCTTTCTGTAGGTTGTAGCTGGACCTCCTGTGGAGAAAGAAAAACTCATAACAATTGAATTGAATTTAATACAATTCTTTAACCATCTATGCAATTAAAGACTGGGAAACTGCCATCAACAACCCAAACTTTCAGCAAGGCAGTGGCTTTTCTACTCTCACTTGACTGCAGAAATATTCACTAAATATAACATGGAATATATCTGGATTAACATTGTTTTTGCTCTCTCCTTGCTCATGTTCCCTATCGGGACAGGTTGGCATAATATACCCTATCCACACAGACAGAACTCCACACTGCTAAATCTCCGAACTAAACACTGCCTATATCTTATGAACATGTTATAGTCAGAGAACACTGCAGCACAGAAACAGGCCCTTTGGCCCATCTAACCTGTGCTGAACTATTAATCTGCCTAGTCCCATTGACCTGCACCCAGATCTTGGCGCTCCATACCTCTCCAATCTATGCACCTATCCAAATTTCTCTCAAAAGTTGAAATTGAACCTGCAATCTACCAATTCATCTGGCAGTTTGTTCCATACTCTCACCATCCACTTAGAGAAGAAATTCTGTTTCATGTTCCCTTTGAAGATTTCACTTTCACCCTTAACCCATGATCTCTAGTTCGAGTTTTAATCAACCTTAGTGGAAAAAGACTGCTTGCATTCAGTCTATCTGTACCCCTCATAATTTTTTATAACTCAATCAAATCTCCCCTCATTCTCCTACGCTCAAGGGAACTAAGTCCTAACCTATTCAACCTTTCCCTGCAACTCTAGTCCTGGCAACATCCTTCCAGTAAGATGGCAGGGCATTCAATCGCAGCGGCTTCTACAGGTTCAACCAAAGGTCTCAAAATTTAAGACGGGGGTTTCTCCAATGTGTTCTAAATGTAAAGTAAATACTTAAACTTTCACCCACAGTTCTTGGCCTTGTCCCAAACTTCAGGCGTACTGGAGTAATATTTTGGGTGAAATGGAAAAGATTCTGAAGACGGAACTTGAACTGGACCCAGTGTCTTTTCTTGTAGGCATACCCAGCAGTCATATTATTGATGCATATCATTAATGCGCAACTTTTTAACATCCTGATTTTTGTGCGAGGAAGAACATTTTATTTTGTTGGATATCTGATAAGGCCCCTGGACTTTTCGGTTGGCGTAAATTACTTATGGAATACATTCCTTTGGACTTGTTGACATGTATGGTACACTCAAAAACAAATAGCTTTCATAAACCATGGCAACCTTTTCTGCGGTATGTAGATGTAAACCTGACTGCTATACTAATAAGGGCTTTTGCATAGGATGCTGTGGTGATGTCTATATTTTGATGGAAGTGGTCTGAAAGCTAATAACTGTGAGGGAAAAAATGTGAATGTAAAAGCATCTGGAAATTGAAAGTTTTGTTATGCTGAGCAAAACAAAAAATAAAATTTAAAAAAAAACGTGTTTATGATCACAAGACGCTATTTGGACATTGTCAATGTGGAATGCTGCAAGTCCAATTCACTGATTTATTGGCGGATGGCAGGGGAGCTGCGTAGCTTCAGTCGTGGCGACAACTAGGCTTCAAGCTGCGGTGTCATCTTTTTACAGCTGCCCAGGAGAAGGGCATCAGAGTCAGAGTGCCCACTGGAGGCAGTGTGGTGTGGCATCCAAGCTGGAGTCAGTGCTGCCCCTTGTGTTTGCTCAGCAGATGACAAGCCATGTTGTAATTGCATATTTCCACAACATCATGGACTCAGGGTTTGGGACTATATCTTTTTGTATGACTGTCTCTTACTGATATCTTATATGTGCTTTGTTCTGTGTGTGACTGTTGGTACTGTGTATTGCACCTGGGCCTTGGAGTAAAGCAGTTTTCTTTGATTACATTAATGGGTATTTATGTCTGGTTAAATGACAATTAAACTTGAACTATTTAAACATCCTTGTATATTTTCTTAGTACTCTTTTAATCTTATTGACATCTTTCCTGTAGATAGGTGACCAGCACTGCACATAATACTAAAAATAAGCCTCACCAATGCCTTATGCAACTTCAACATAGCATCCCAAACCCTGTACTCAGTAACTTGACTTATGAATGCCAATGTGCAAAAATACCTCTCAGCACACCCGTCCCTGTCGTGAGAGGTGGAAATGGATAAAGTTAGCCATCAGAGCTCTGGTGAAGCTGTGTAGGCCAATTCCCTGTACAGTGGATACAATGGATTACAGAAACGTTGATGAACTCCAACCATACAATCAACTTTGAACGATGAAGATGGGAGGTCATCAATGGCCTATGCTACACCAGAAGCTAAGGGTTTAAAAAGAATAAAAGTGTGCAAAAAAGGTCTGTTTATGACCCAATCAACCTGTGATGCCTCTTTCAATAAATTATGAATAAATATCCACAGATCCCTCTGTTCTTCCACGTTCATCAGTGTCCTATGACTCACTATGTAAATCCTAGCCTGGTTTGTCCTCCCAAGGTGCAAAATTTCACTCTTGTCTGCATTAATTTCCATGTCCCATTTTTCAGCCCAGCTTTCCAGTTGCAGGTTCCACTGCAAGAATTGTTAGTCTTCCAGGCTGTCCACAACACCCTGAATTTTTGTGTCATGCACAAAATTGTTATCCAATTCAGATCATTACTATGGATGACAAACAGCAACTGACCCAGCACTGAACCTTTTGGCACTCTACTAACCACAGGCCTCCAGTCAGAGAGGCAACCAGCAACTTCCAACTCACTGGCTTCTCCCACAAAGCCAATGTCTAATCCAATTTATTATCTCATCTTGAATGCTAAGCAACTGAACCTTCTTGACCAACCTCCCATGGGCAACCTTGTCAAATACCTTGCTAAAGTCCATGTAGACAGCATCTACTGCCTTGCCTTCATCTACTTTCATGGTAACTTCCTTGAAAAATTCTATAGGATTGGTTGTATAAGTCCTACCATGCACAAAGTCATGTGGACTATATCTAATCAGTCCCTGTTTATCAAAATATTTACATATCCGGTCCCTTAGAATACTTTCCAATATCTTATCCACTACTGATGTCAGGATCATTGGCCTATAGTTTCCTGGCTTATTTTTAGAGCCTTTTTTAAACAACAGAACAACATTAGTTATCCTCCAACCCTCTGTAATCTCGCCCATCACTAAACATGTTTTAAATGTCTCTGCTAGGGCCCCTGCAATCTCTGCACTGGCCTCCCACAGGGTCCGAAGGGAACACCTGGGGATTTATCCACTCTGGTTTGCTTCAAGACAGCAAACACTCTCTGATCTCACTGCAGTTTTGCCTCACTTCTACAAACTCTGTGTCCATCTCCTAAGTAAATACAGATGCAAAAATTCCATCTTAAGATCTCCCTATCTCTTTCAGCTCCATGCATAGATGACCACACTTATCTTCCAGAGGAACAGTTTTGTTCCTTGCTATCCTTTGCTCTTTATATATCTGTAGTACCTCTTGGCGTATTCCTTCACCTTGTCTGCCAGAGTAACCTCATGCCTTCGTTTAGCCTCCTGATTTCCTTCTTAAGCGTTCTCTTGCATTTCTCATACTCCTCAAGGACCTCATTTGCCCCTTCCTGCCTACACCTGTTTTACAACCCCCTCTTCTTAACCAGGGCCTCAATACGGCAAATTCTAGTTATTTGGCCACATGTTTTTGGCTCAATTAAGCAGCTGCCTGATTAACCAAAGGTTCATGGAAATAGTTCAAAAGGTATAAAAGAGACAACGTACTATTGAACTGAGCAAAAAAAAATATGTACTTAAATGAAATATAGATAAAATTAGAAGACTATGACTATTACTAAGTATAATAAAACATACTTAGTTTTATTAAGTATGTTAATAAAACTACTTAAAACTACTAATAGTTCATAATAGTTACCTATGGAGAAATTCATCAATTGTACACTGGCATTTTTTTTTATTGATTCTAAATGAACAAAATTCACACAGACACCTAATGCAGGTAATGGAATACTTTAATTGCCTTCCTACATGAAGCACTATTGTAAACCAACAATAAAGTTCCTGGCATCCTGTGTTGTCATGAGCTCAGGTTCAGTTATGTCTTCCTCATCACTTTCCTCATCTTCATATTCCCTGCCTTATTGTTTTGATACAATGCATTCAACAATTGCATTACCCAAATCTTAGTTTGCATTGTAACATTCAAGACGATTGCTGGTACCTTCATTTTGCATCATTCCTAACTTGTTGAAGTAGTGAAATTGTTTCATTTTCATTCCTGTTCATTTCTGATAAGTTCAAGCCTGAATTCTTGAAACTGTAGGAAGCAAAGCAGTTTTGAACTGCCTTACTGCTTATTTCTTGCCAACTATCAGTGAAAAATTCTTCTGTCTGTAACAGGTTAACTCCCACACTCACTTCCTGGGTTGTTGAAGAAGATATCAGTTGATTTACCTCAAATCCTTCGAGAAGGTGGTTCATGAGCTTTCCACAATACATCAATAAATTTTTTATGATTCCCATATCCATTGGCCACGCCAAGTATGTTGTATTGGCAGGCAAAAATTCTAGCTGGATGTTTCTAAAACATTCTAAAACATTAGGGTCTGCTGCATAATTGTCAACAAGCAGAAGAATTTTGTTAATTTCGGCTGAAGCTCCAAATCCCAACTTATCGACCATTTATAAAAATTTCAGAATTCATCTATGTATTCCTATTGGCATTGTGCACAACTGGTAAACTATTTATAGTTGCTTAAGCATTGAGGTTTACTGCTTTACACAATAACCAACAATTAACTTTTATCAGTTCCTGACATACCTGTACAACACAACATTGTTATGCTGAAGGGTCTCGACCCAAAATTTCCATAGATGCTGCCTGGCCTGCTAAATTCCTCCAGCATTTTGTGTGTGTTGACTGCTATGCAATCTATGGCTTTCTTTGAACCTGTATTGTCTCAATTTCCATCAAGACAACAAATTTCCTACGGCTGAAATGGTTGCCACAAGAGGACACAGGTTTAAGGTGCTGGGGAGTAGGTACAGAGGAGATGTCAGGGGTAAGTTTTTTACTCAGAGAGTGGTGAGTGAGTGGAATGGGCTGCCAGCAACGGTGGTGGAGGTGATTACAATAGGGTCTTTTATGTGACTTTTAGATAGGTACATGGAGCTTAGAAAAATAGAGGGCTATATGTAATCCTAGTAATTTCTGAGGTAGGAACATGTTCAGCACAACTTTGTAGGCCGAAGGGCCTGTATTGTGTTGTAGGTTTTCTATGTTTAAACCATCTGTTGCTTTAAAATCTCATGACCCAGCTTTTTATCTAGTTCCTCTGACTTTTTTTTTAACATCGGCCCACTGACCATCCAATTTACAATGGATGTCATTGATCAAGGGCTACTTTGACATCTGGATCCTTACCTCCACACTTCGGTTTTTGGAATCTTTCTTCTTGTTCTTCATGTAATACCCATTCTTCCCACAGTTTATCTTGCCAATGTATCAAGAAACCAGCTGTAAACTTAGGCACTCCCGTTATCTCTGCCAGCCGACAAAGAGTGGTTTTCGACGGATGGCTTTTAATTTGGTCCAGTCGGGTCACTTTTTCGGCAGGCATCAAATCTCTTTGTGGCATCTTGGCAAGGGCCTGAAAATTACTTTTAAAGTCAAAATAAAAATATATCAAAATCATTATTTTTTGAATCAGCGTCCATTGGCCCAAATGGATAACAACACAAGCACATGCAACTGACCCAGTGGTTCACTGTAAGCATGGTGTAAAGCCTAATGGCCATACAAGTTCACATGGCTGACAACCTGCTGTCCCAATTAAGCTGCATAGTGTTCCAAATTTATGAAGGGAATCCTATCTATATTCTTGATTTGTTTATATTGTCCCAAATAAGCAGCTGTCCTAATTAACCAATGGCCCAATTAAATGAAATCCACCCTACTTCTTGAAAACCAACGTTTCCCAAACCTGTTATCCTTGACTTTTTATTCTGATAGGAACATGCAAATTCTGTATTCCCAAAATTTCACTGTTGAAGGCCTCCCGCTGCACAAATTCTGCTAGAACCTGTCCTTCACTTGCCAGGTTCCTTTCTAATAACATTAAAATTGGCCTTTCTCCAATTTAGACTCTCAACCCAACAACTGGATCTAACCTTCCCCATAGTTATCTTGAAACTAATGACATTGTAATCTATAGACACAATGTTCCCTTACACAAACTTCTGTAATCTGTCATGTCCCATTTCCTAACGGGATATCTGTTAACATGCTCTGTGAGGTAGAGTTTTTCTCTATACTGATTAAGGAAACATTACAGAATACATCAGACAAACTTTCACATCTAGCCCTTTTACGGTATGGGAGTCCCAGTCAATATGTGGAAAGTTTAAATCAACTACTATCAAAACCTTATGTTTCTTGCAACAGACTGTGATCTCTCTACAAAATTGCTCATCTAAATCCTGCTGAATATTGGGTGGTCTATAATGTAATCCTATTGACATAGTCGTCCTTTCTTATTCCTCAATTCTACCCATAAAGCCGAGGTAAACAAGTTCCCCAACGTGTCCTGTCTGAGCACTACTGTGATATTTTCCCTGATTAGTAATGCCATCCCTCGAACTCTATCAGATCTAAAATGACAGAACCCTAGAATTTTGAGCTGCCAGTCCTGCCCTTCCTGCAAGAAAGCTTCACTAATTCTACAATGTCACAATTCCACATGCCGATGGAATGATGAGTGTTGCCATAACAACAGCCTAAGTGTCAACAAGACCAAGGAGCTGATTATTGATTCAGGAGGAGGAAACCAGAGGTCCATGAGCCTCATCGGATCAGAAGCAGAGAGGTCCTGCGCCTAGTACATCTGTGCAATTATGAAGAAAGCATGGCTGCCCCTCTACCTCTTCGGGAGTTTGCAAAGATTCGGCATGTTATCTAAAACTTCGACAAACTTCTTTGATGTGCAGTGGAGAGTATATAGACTGGCTGCATCATGGTTAAAGCCTTCCCCACCACTGAGCCCATTTACACAAAACATTGTCACAGGAAAGCAGCATCCATCATCAGGGACCTCCACCACCCAGGAAGAAGGTACAGGAGCCTTAGGACTCTCAACAACAGGTTCAGGAACAGTTATTACCCCCACAATCATTAGGTTTCTGAACCAGAGGGGATAACTTCACTCAACTTCATTTGCCCCATTATTGAAACATTCCTACAACCTAAGGACTCACTTTCAAGGACGCTTCTTCTCATACTCTCAATATTTATTGCTTATTTATTTATTACTATTATTGTTTTTTTATTTGCACAGTTAGTTGTCTTTTGCATACTAGCTGAACTCGAAAATTGGTGCAGTCTTTCATTGATTCAACTATGGTTATTATTCCAGTATGGATTTACTGAGTATGCCCACAAGAAAATGAGTCTCTGGGTCATATATGGTGATGTGTGTACTTCGATAATAAATTACTTTGAACTTTGATCCATGCCCTAAGCTCAATTTCATTTCCTACAGTACTTATACACAATTACACAATTAATGCCTTGCTCCTTGAACTCACTTTGCAGGACCTCATCACACTTCCTACCCAATTAATTGGTACAAACGTGAATCACGACCTCTGGCGGCACAACCTCCATCTTAATTGTGTTCTGCATTACATGTCAATAAATGTATTTTTATGAATCCCAATTTAAAATGATTCTGAAAAGTTCCTCATATGAATTTGAAGAATCATAGTAAATATTGAAAAAGAATGAAGCTTTCAAATTCATATTGATGATGTTCATTTGATAACAGTAATGGGGATTTTGTGCTTTAAATGAATGGCCATTGTGGATTTAAAGAAGTTAACAAGATGTCTTTGTTCCTAGAAAGCAGTTCCTTGGCCAAACGCAAGTTATCTGTATGGTTCTAGGAACCCCTAAATGGAAAGAGTAGTTGAGATAGGAAGGGACTATACTAGAACATTGCCATTTAAACAAAAATCTTATAGTACTCAAGAGGACTAGTCAGCCTATCATGTTTGTGCCAAGTCATCTCTTCCTTGAAAGCCCAAATTTAAAGTCCTGCTCCTCTCTTGTCCTGTTTCTTTTACCTCATTCATCATCAGCTCCTTCCATTTTCCTTCTTGTCTTTAATAAAGTCAAAACTAAATCAAATCTGGTCAGCTCTGTTTCAGGTTAACCATTGCAATATTAAAATCAACCATATGTCTTTATTAACAGCAATGCTTGCCTCACCTTAGCAGAGATACCCCTTAGCCATCCCTGCCTCACCCTTTCTGCAACTTAAAATTAATTAATTTATTATTTCTCAGTTTGGACAAGAAATATTCAGCCTGAAATATTAGCTCAATTTTTCTTTCCACAGATGCTATCCGACCTGCTGAGAGTTTTCACATTTTTCTATTTTTATTTCAGAATTTTAGCATGTGCAATTTTTTTAAATATATTTTCATCTTTTGAAAAGAGCTGTCCAACTTACTCTACACAAGTCTAACTGTCTGGAGAATCTGATTTTACAGAACACATATACAGCTTCTCTATTTTCTTTCACTTGAAGTGAATTAACCTGGACCTAACTACCCCAAATTGCATTTGTTACATGTGGCATCCTACAGAACTTCAACGATGTTCAAGATTCAGTCATTGGCCAAGTTTTGTTTTAAATGTAAGCTTCAGAATTGTATCAGCATCGAGAAGAGAGCATGGCCTGGATGGTGGAAGTCCTTGATGATGGATATTCCTTTCTTGTGGCAATGCTCCTTGTAGGGAGGGCTTTGCTGTGATAGACTAGGCTATATCCTCTACTCTTCGTAGGTAACCTCAAAACTCAGAGATTTTGTAGGCCAACTCCAAAGATAGTTCAAAAGGATGTGCAAAATAAGGAAACCAGCTGGAGGAGTGGGGATGGAATTGCTTTAGAATAATATACAGCTATGGATCTGAAACAATTGATCTGAGACTGAAGAAAGAAATGATTAAGAGGTTAGAATATAAAGGGATAGAGATTACAAAAGTTTGCACAATTCAAAAATTAAAGGTCTGGAGATAATATTTTATTCTATAACTTTTCAAATTGTATTATTTTTCAATGAAGCAAAAAGATGAAACTCTGGAATAGAAAATAGATAAAATATAAACAGAAAATGCTGGAGTCCCTCAAAAGGTCAGGCAGATTTGGAACGTGAAACAAAATTAATGTATCAGGTCAAAGGCCCTCTGTCAGAACATGTTAAGAAACTAAACAAATTAAATTCCAGTTGCAGAGTTGGCAGAGAGGGATGGATAAGATAAAATGAATACCTCTGACAGTGTGGCCAAGGTTGCTGTAAAAATGAACTGTTTCAGAACTTGTCTCATTAGCAGAATAATAAAGGCTGTTGGAGACAGAGAAAACAAACTAGAGGGCATGCAAAAGCTGTGAATACAGTACAGGCAGTGCTGATGGCCTTATTTCAGATCTTCTGTAACAGCAGTTTTGTTGAGTTTCATTTGTTCTGAAATATTGTGGATATATTTTCCCAGGTCTGAATTGGTTGCCACAAGAGGACACAGGTTTAAGGTGCTGGGGAGCAGGTACAGAGGAGATGTCGGGGTAAGTTTTTTACTCAGGGAGTGGTGACTGCATGGAATGGGCTGCTGGCAACGGTGGTGGAGGTGGATATGATAGGGTCTTTTAAGAGACTTTTGGATAGGTACATGGAACTTAGAAAAATAGAGGGCTATGGGTAAGTCTAGTAATTTCTAAGAAAGGGACATGTTCAGCACAACTTTGTGGGCTGAAGGGCCTGTACTGTGCTGTAAGTTTTCTATGTTTTCTATATAATGATTGAGGTTTCAAAAAAATCATCTGAGATACAATTTTATGTTATTATTCAACCACCCTCATACGGAATCAAATATAAACTTGTGCTAACCTGTTGTGCATGGTGGGATAGAGTTATAGTTAATACTTGCAATAGCTATTTTCGTGATTCAAACCATCCTTCTGCATTAACTTGCTCACTTAACTAACACAAGTCCCTTTCTCTTTGTTGGATTGACAGTCCTCATATCAATTTTGCTCACATTTTTCAAACTTTGCTTATTTAGCTTGACAGTCCACACACATCAAAGGTTCTGTGGCCCAAGTAACTGCCAGGTTTGCCCTCAAACCTCATCTTTCAAAATGTCAGCTCACAATTTGCATTTTTTTTTGTTTGACAAAACTCAGAACGAAGCAGTGAATTTTTCAAAGAATGAAGTGACAGCAAGCCAGATTCCTCTGCTTCAGGGATATTCTGAACTGTTAGCAGACAGTAAGAAAGAAATTTGTTAGACTTCATTGGTTAATTTTAAACTAGTCTGCAAACAATAAAGTTTGAGGTTTGATGCTAAAACCTAAATCATTAATGCCTCTCCATGAATATTAAAGTCATTTTTTAATCTCATCCTATGTTGATATATTATGTAACTAAAATACATGGGCATTAATACCAATTAACTGCGTTAGTGTCATAATATTTAAGTAACACCTCAAATGAACCCTCTAGGGGGTTATTATAATTGGATGTTTTGATTAATATGTGCACTTATTATGAAATATTTAACTGTGAGCAATACTAACCCACCACCACATGTTTTTGACATTGGACATATTTTAGAACTCTGCACTTCTGAGTTCTATAAGCATAGGAATAAAGTAAATGGTTTGATGCCACAGTTGCAGTAATGTTTCTGAACTTTATTGAGAAAATTCACTGTATGCATTTTTATCTGTCAGTCACTTTATTCAGCACTGATTTAACTGTAGTGACAACTATTGCTTTCCTACATCGTTTTCTATTTATACCAGAACCATGTCAATCTCGAACCTTAAAACGCTACCAAACTATTTTGCTATCTTTTCGCACTTTTAAAATATTTCTCATTGTAACTTACAGCACTTTTGTATATTCTCCACAGTCCTGCGGCCACAAAGCAAGTAACTTTCTAATAAATACGATAATAAGTCTAATTCTGATTCAAATGATGCATCTTAATTGTCTCACATTGAGTTGAAGCTGTGAGCACTATGACTCAATGACACAGTGAACCAATCTGATATCTTGCAAAAGAAGAGCATTGAAGGTGCATCTTAACATTAGGACTTGAAATGATCACATATTTAAATGTACTGTATCTATTATATAGTTTTCTCAAGTCTGATGGCCAATTAGAAAATTGAATTCATCCCACATTAGTTTATAAGATACTAACCAACTATCCCTGGCATTCAGCTTATGCATAGAAAATTATCCTTAGTTGATTCATCTCCATACACTGAGTAATACCATAAGTATATTGTACATTAGCTCCACAATTCAGGAATACAATCCTGTGGTCCTGTAATGTAGCATATTTATTACTATTTATATAGCACAGCATATCCAATTACCAAAAAAACTAACCAAAAGCTTCCAAATCCTCAATATAATTAAATATTTATTATTCAGAACAAGAACTCATCAACTCAAGATTTAAAGAAAATCATTGGAATGATATGCCAAATATTCATTGGTGTGTTTGCAGCTGTCAGCACTGGCTCCCATGTTTGCAAGTGCTTTGTAAACATTCGGGAGCACAGAATCCTGTTATGAAATAATAACTGTGATACAGTTATTAACTCTGTAAATTATGCACAGTTCATCCAAGAAAAATTAACACATCCATACCTTAGCATCTAATAATGATTTTGTATTTTAAATGTTGCTCTTGCTGATAGCAATATGTTATGTCTTTAGTTCTTAATGAAAATGATTTTGTCTTTATTAGTGACATATTTGATTTACTTTTTTTAACATGTTATACCATCTTTTGTTTTTTGTGACACAATACAAAAAGTTGCTATGTTTTATTGTTACAAACATCACACATATATAGCATATAATCATGTCACAATATTTCAAACAAATAACCTTTGAAGATAATTTTGAATCACCAGAACTATTGCAACACCTGCTCAAAGGATGTAGCCAGTCCTTATCAATTAACTCCAACAAAGGTAATTAAAATAAAATGCAGCACATCTTTTTTCTGGTGATTCATTTCCTTTGAAAGAGATTGCTCAAAATATGGGAGTATCCTCTGATTTTGTTGGCATTTCTATATCTTACAAATCCTTCTCAATTCTTAGTCTGGACATGCATGAATCTCACTCACTTTCATTATTTGAGACAATTTTACTTGCTCAGTCGTTTCAACAAAAACAAGCTTTACTTATTTTGTAATTATAATTTCAATCACCAAGTGTCTAGCATTGAAATCTATTGCAGCATAACACATTGTCTTTTATTAGCTGCAGACAAGCTTCAGTTGCAAATTCATTACTGAATAGCCCACATTTGGAAGAACAAATAATATTGTTACTACCCCACTCCCATGTAATCTGCTCTCAAAGTTATGCTTTTTTTTTAGTGTTATGTACAAGTAATATTTTGACCCTATTTAAGTGCTTCACATTTTCTTGGTTTTAATAAAATATAGTCACTTGTTAAGCACAAGAGAAAATTAATGGTTTGTGGTTTAAGATGCATTATTTGAATTATATTACCATTATAATTGTTTACAGTTGTTTACACTTCATTGCCAATGATTTGTCCACTTCAGCTCTAATCACTGAGGGAGTTATTTAAAAATCATTCCAATCAAGTTTAAGAAAATGGGACTATGGATATCATCAAGATAATCAGAGACACAGGGGTTAACGGCTGAGAAGGATCAAATCTATCGGTTGAATTTTGATGTACTTCTTGGGAATTGAAATAAAATAGATTCTCAGTGTTTATTTTGTGAAAGTAGTTGATTTGTAATCATGTGGTCTGATATAAAATAATTCTCGTTTGGGTTCAAAGTTCATCGTTCGAGTTTTCATCAGAGGTGATACAAGCAGGAAAATCAGTTTAAAATTTAATGTTCTATTAAAGAAACCTTTCAAGCAGTGTGCAAAAGTAACTTGAAAATAACAATGTGGTGCTGCAGTAAGTTTAGTTAAAATAATGGTGATTCAAATATAGCTTTAAGGTTGCCATATTAATCCTGCCAAGGATCAGAAGTGAAATAATAATATGATTTTCAAGCATTATTGCTCTTTTTTCCACCATCATTGTTTTCCTAATGTTAACCATACCATATAAAAACAATATATTCTTGCTTTGTGAATACACTTGTGAAACACCAACACCTCGTTACTTGTAAAAAAGGAACAACAAAGACTCTTCGACCTCAGAAAGCTGAAACAGGCCAAACTCCCACAAAAGCTGTTGCTTAACTTCTACAGAAGCACAATTGAATCCATCCTGACCAACAGCGCCGCAGTGTGGTATGCCAGCTGCACAGCCGCTGAGCGACAAGACCTGCATCACGTGGTGGAGGCGGCCCAGCGAATTGTCAGGATGGAGCTCCCAGGACTGGACACCATCTATTCCAGCAGACTGAGGAGGAAAGCAATCAGCATAACCAGAGACACCACACACCCCAGCCACTCCCTGTTTTACCCACTGCCATCCAGCAAAAGGTTCAGGACACTTAAAGTCAGAACAAATAGACTGAGGAACAGCTTCTACCCCAGAGCTGTGGGCTCCATCACACCACTCCCACAGAACAATGACTGAAGCTGTGAGCACACACAAAGACTCAAATACTTGCACTAATGGCACTTTGTGCATCACTGTGATATTCTGGTGCTGCTGCAACTTATTTTCTGCTACTTATCTATTTAATACTGTTTTTCTATTACTCTTGTTTTTATCTACCGCTTTATTTAATTGCCTGAGTGGAAGCCAAACAGAATTTCATTGTACCTCTGTATAATGACAATAAAGATCATTCAATTCAATTCAATTAAATTGACCTAGTTTTCAGAGCCAGCTTTAAATTACTGATGCTAGATACACTCTCTTGTTACAGTCCCCAACTCACCTGAAATCAACTACAACAGATATTCTAAAGTTTAAAGATGCAAGTGTAGGCTCAATATGTGTCATTGGAAAGCAGTTTTGGCAATGGAGTGATGTGGACATAAATTAAACTTTATTTTATGTTCTGGAGCAGGGAACATGTAACATCAAAGGTTCCTTTACTTTGAGACAATCACACACTGTTTTTGCTTCAGACTGCGAGGTTGTGATTGGAGTGAAGGAAATGCTTGAAGGAGTGTGCATTTAATATTACACACATACTTACATGAAAACAATAGAAAGAGAAGGGAAAACATGCATCCAGAATAACTGCTCAGTCTCTGTTTCTTTCACTTCTGTATCAAGAACTGCATTTACTTGGTCCTAGGTCTGTTCCTCAGATAGGGGGCCTTCCACTCTTTTGTAAACTTCATCTGATATGGGGTGCGATGTGTGTTAAGTGTATGATGAGCCCCTTTTACTTTTTGCCACAGTCTGAATCAAGTTTCATCTTCAGAGTCTCCAAATCTTGGTGGTAGCAGATCTTTGGTACGTTGTGCTGCTTTCTTTTGTCAGCTTCCATGTGTCTTCATGTAGAGGATGGAAGGACACAAGGACAGACTTCTGTTACTGTGATATTTTAGGTGTGTTGAGCTCTAGCAAATGGTAGATGTACCCCTAATCCATCACTACTCACAGCTCTCTAAGTTTGACCCGAAAACACGATAGACAAGTCTTATTTGCAGCAGACTTTGACTCTCCCTTAAGAGAGATTTTGTGCTTTGATCAATGATTTCTGATATTTATGATTCATATAATCCATAACTCTGGCTAGAGATACATCTCTTATTACATCTCACCATGTCACAATCATGGACTCTGCTACAGGGTTAATGCACCCCTGCAGGCATTGTTCTCGTGAACATGCTCATGTCAGCCTTACGGTTTTGTTATGGTGGTATTTAATTTTTCTTTTCCCATGACATCCTGTTCACATTAAAGTCTGTGAACTACCAACCCACTTCAGTGTCTCTCTCTCCACACTTGTGCAGTATCCAAACATAGTGACACGACATTTCACGGGCGTTCACCTTCAATTTAGTTACATGCAAACTTGGATTTTTAACAAAAAAAATTGCCACGTCACATGTCACAGATATAGTGATTTAGATAAAAATAACCAAGCATATTTTATCTGATTTTGAAGAGAAAAATGGATACAAATATATATTAATAGATGGTAGTGTAGTAGTTAGTGTTACAATTTTCAGCACCAGTGTCTTGGATTCAACTCCCACCTTTGGATGTTCTCTCCATGACCACCTCAATTTCCTCCGGATGTTCCGGTATCCTCCCACGTTCCAAAGATGTAATGGTGTGGTTTAGTAAGTTGTGGGCAAGCTATACAGGCGCTGGAAGCATGGTGACACTTGCGGCCTGTATCCAGCACATCGTCAGAAGGTTTTGGTTGTTGAAATAAAAAGCACTTTTTAAAAATATTTTTTGATGTACATGTGACAAATAAAGCTAATCTATTTAAGTCTTGAGTCTTTCTAGACCTCATGTGAACCTTAATTTAGACAATCAGCAGGTATAAGAAACTTCAAGTATTTTAGCCCAATGAACATACATCAGATTCTACAACACTACTTGCATGTTGCGTGATCCTTTTATTACCGCTTTGTAGTTATTACCAAACCTGATATGGTACAGATTGTGATGCAGCCAATGTAGCACAACTGAACAGAATGCACAGTTATGCACACTTCAAGCCTTGCGGGGAATCGGGAGCCATTGGGGACAATGTCAATTTGCTTAAAATATTGTTCATCCTTTGAAATCTTATGGCCTTTCTAAT
Organism: Hypanus sabinus; assembly: GCF_030144855.1. Lineage (NCBI taxonomy): Eukaryota > Metazoa > Chordata > Chondrichthyes > Myliobatiformes > Dasyatidae > Hypanus > Hypanus sabinus. Next base: position 33,513,606 of record NC_082728.1, read on the forward strand.
AACATCGCTTCTTTTAATTAAGGATCATATGAAAGATATTACTCTGGCAAGACAGAGTGTTAGCAAATAGAGTGACATTATTAAGGAAAATAGCTGGAAGATGAACTCACAGTAAACATTGCCGTCCAAACAACATTAAATACCTTTGCCTTCATTTGTCTTTTGATTGTTGCTGGTGGTGATAAGCACATTAATCAGTGTACAATTAAGCAACTTACTGATGCTATGTTTATTAAAAGACATTTTCATCGTTTTCTCATCTATTGACAAATAGTAGCAGCAAGATAGGGCCCCAAGTTTCTCACAGCTGCTTCTTCTGTCATGTTGCCTGTTTTCATGAACTTGAAGGGAATATTTCACTATTAGAATGGGAAAGGCATGTCATCACCAGCAGCACAATGTCAGGTCTGTGCTCGCTTTCCTACGAGCTACTATTACAGTTCTATATTGTATAGAAGCTCACTATTTATCCTGAAGAGCAAGTAAGGAACAGGAATCTTGAGGACAAGCTACATCCTGAAACAACTGGTTTGTGACTCCTCTTGTAAACTTCTTTAGAATCAGACCATAACTTGTGTCTAGTCAAATGTTCACTTATTATGAACCTTATACCAGGGCAGCATGGTAATGTAGTGCTTTAGCACAACAGTTTACAGTATCAGTAATCCAAAGCCGATCTGCCATCTGGAACTACCTGTTCTGAATGCGGAAGAACTTTCAAAGCCAAGATTGGACTCATAAGCCACTTGAGAACCCATAAATAGATCAACAGAATGAAGACCATCATCCTCGACTTCGAGGGATAGCCACGACGAAACTTGGAACCACAGTGTATATGAATTTTCAGCAAGATGAAGATGCCACTAATGAAAGAGAATGATGAAAATGTGGGAGATTAAAGAGCACAAGTTTGATACTTATATTATAAGCTAATATTAATAAAACAGGCAGTTAATCAAGTTAAAAAAAAAGAAAATGCTGAGAACACACACTAGGTCAGCAACATCCGAAGAGTAGGAGGAAAACCAACGCTAATACTTCAGGTCAAAATCATTTATAGGAAGCCTGTGTCTTTGACTTGAAACATGAATGCTGTTTCTCTTCACAAGATTTCATGTTTTGTAATTTTTTTCAGATTTTCACATCTGCAGTTCTTCTCTATTAGCTAATCAAGACATGTTTGGACTGATACAGGAAAAATTGAGATTCCTCAATGGCACAGCCACTAAATTCACGATGATTGTAATTAGAAAAAATATTCTAGGGAATGTGTAGAATTTGAAAGGCCATATTCTTAATTTCTAGGATCATGGAAATCTCAAGACCATCCCCGCAATTTACTGCCCGATGTATTTATAAATCCTGACAGCTTGACTCGTGGAGATCTATCAGTCTCAGACATGGAAGTTTATTTTAATGCAGCAACCAGAAACTGTTGAGAGACAGTGGGTTCCAAATGTTCACCATCCTTTTAGTGATAAAATTCCTGATTTCCTCCCCTCCCACCCTTCCCCCATGGCATTACTGTATTTTATGATTGTGCTTCTTCCATTTTTATCATTAGACAAAATACTTTAATCCTTTTACTATATTGAATCCCTTAATATTTTAAAACTCATCTAGATCTCTCTGGAATTTACATCTTTGATCTTTCCTGACCCCAGCCTTCTTGCTTGTCTTTCTCCATGCACAATGACTTCCGACCTCCGTATTCTTTTTCAACTCACAAAATCTGTGAATGGCTGATGGTAATTTACTGCTTATATATCCACCAACTCACTGCATCTTCTGATACCATGTTGAACAATGGCTGAGATGTATGAATTCCTCTATTGTTATTCAAGTGGCTGAGATATTCAATGAAAGCTGAGAACATGGACCTAACCTTGGTCTTCACCACTTCTCAGCTCCCAAATAATTACCAGCAAACTTCTTCATCCAACATTATCTCTATTACCATATCCTTTCAATAACTTACTTATGCAAATTTTAATAAATAACTCCTGGAACTCAACATAAGCACCATCCATATGAATATCCATGCAGTAAGCTTCTTAACTATAAATAGTTATCTCCATCAAGAATTTCACACAGAATGAGTGTATTCTTCATTAAATATACTGGTACCTTCCCCGGAACTGACACTGATTTAGAGAATTAGAACTTTACTGATTTTCACTCACTTCTTAGAATAATAGAACAGTTGTAATTACACTGGCCAAGAGCACAATTCCAGAATCTAGACTCATTAAAACATTATAATGACCATGAATTTTTAGTCTCCCTTTCTACTTTGTTCAATGTTCTAGAATGGAGCCCATAAAGGACCTGGTTATTTTATCGATATGATGCTCATGATTATGCATGAAGCTGCATTGAGAAGGCTGTGGGAAGCATCATGTATCTTGGTGACAAATCCCAACACTTCATAAATAGCTCATTGCCTGAAAAACTATGTGGGATTTCCTGAACCTATAAATAGCTAACATGAAGGCAAACTTATTAGCTGTCTTATTAGTGAAAAGATTGGCACAAATTTTGCACATTTAACTTCCATCTTAAATGTTTGAGATATTGTACATCAATTTGCAGTTAATAGGCCATCAGTCCTACTCACCAACACTTTCTCATTAGTCCTGAAATTTTGTTTCTATTTTTATTACATAGATTGAAATGTGAAGGTTACAAATTATTCTGTTCCTAGTGTCCTTTTGATAATGAATTCCAGAACATAATATTTTATTTCACGTTATATATCAAAACTCATTCACCTGTAAGTGCATATTAATATTTGATCACATTAAATCTGGGACAGCTAGTGGAGCCTCAGGTGTTGGCTGTGTGGAGTTTGCACATTCAAAGTACAAAGTAAATTCTATTATCAAAGTACAGATACGTCACCATATACATCACCGAGATTCATTTTCTTGTGAGCATACTTAGCAAATGTATAAAATAGTAACTATAACAGGATCTTAAATAAACAGTAATAGATAACGAGAACATGAGATAACAAGACAAAGAGCCCTTAAAGTGAGATCATTGGTTGCGGTACCATCTCAAAGGATGGGAGTGTGGCGATCCCCATTATTCAAGAGCTTGACGGTTGTGAGGTAGTAATTGCTCTTGAGCCTGCTGTTGTGAGTCCTGAGGCTCTTCTTTCTAATAGCAGCAGTAAGGAAAGAGTATGGCCTGGGTGGTGGGGATCTCCAATGATGGATGCTACTTTCCTACAACTGCATTTCATATAGATATGCTCAATGGTTGGAAGGCTTTTACCTGTGATGTACTAGGTCAAATTGAATAGGCATTGGTATTTCCATACAAGGCCATGATGTAGCCAGTTAATACACTCTCCACTGCACTTCTATAAAACTTTGTCAATGTTCTAGATGTCATGCACAATCTCCACTGACTCCCAGGGAAGTAGAGGTACTGCTGTGCTTCCTTTGCAATTGCTGGGTTCAGCACAGATCCTCTGAAATAGTAACATTCAGGAGTTTAAAGTTGCTGACCCTCTCCTCCTGTGATGAGGACTAGCTTATGGACAGCCAGTTTCCCTCTCCTGAAGATTACAATCAGTTCCTTGGCTTTGCTGACATCGAGTGAGAAGATGTTGTTTGACACCACTCAGACAAATTTTTAATCTCCCGCCTGTATGTTGATTCATCACCATCTTTGATTCAGCCACAACAGTGGTGTCAGCAGCAAATTTGAATATTGTATTGCCGGTGTACTTAACCACACTGTCATGTGCGTAAAGTGAGTAGAGCAGGGGGCTAAGTACTCACCCCTGTGGTGCAGCTGTGCTGATGGAGATCATGGAGGAGATGTTGTTGCCAATCCGAACCAACTGATGAGAAATCCATTTTCACAAGGTGGCATTGTGGTCAAGGGCTTGGAGCTTATTGATTAGTTTTGATGGGGATGATGGTATTATATGTAGGTATTAGGCGCATTGTCTCCATGAAGGAACTCAGCACATCGGGAAGTATTAACAGGAGGAAATGAACAGGTGATACTTCAGGTTGAGGCCCTTCATCAGGACTGGAAAGGAAAGGGGCAGAATTTACTTGTAAGTCTTGCTTAGATTTCCATGCATCTTTCTCTTGGTTTCTTTGGGAGCTCCAGTTTCTTCCCACGTCCAAAAGACAATGCAGGTTGGTAGATTAAATGTCCATTGTAAAGTGCACCTAGAGTGTAGGTCAATGGAAGAGTCTGGAGCAGTTGCTGAGAATATGAAGAAGAAAAAATAGGATAAATGTTGGACTAGCGTAAATGTATGGTTGATAGTTGATGCACAGTTGGTGGAAAAAACGGTCTGTGTCTGTTCTGTATCTTTCTTTGACTGTTTGACACTGGTTAACATCATTGTCAAAGGCCCAAGGAAAAAGAGAATTAATCATATTCAAACTTTTGCTTCAATAGATCAATCGACCCCTTCTGTTATAATTAAATACTATTTATTTTTTTGTAAGGGAATTGAGTCATGTTTTTTCAAGACTACATGAAGTTATACCAACAACCTCCTCACATCTGAAGATTTGTAGCTAAACTTTCTGGCAGAACATCTGTTATGAAGTTAGATTTGGGCAGCTAGTGGGATAAGATTTTATGAAACCAAAATACTAGGTGAGCCTGTGGGATTTCTTTGAAAATATTTACTGCATTTCAAATGTTGTCAAGCAGAACTTGCAACAAATCCACAACAGGAAAAATAATTCAATCACGGACTGTAGAAGAAACTAGAGATGTTATTAAATCTAAGAAAATGATCTATGAGCTTGCCAGAACGAAAATAAGCCTGAGGACTGAGAATGTTTAAGAACTCAGCAGAGGCTGACTAATAGATTGAGAAAAAGGAAAATGGAGTATTCATGGAATATTTATAGCTTGGCACAGTACAGTGGTACTGCAGTAAGTGCTGCTACCTCACAGCTCAAATGACCGGGGTTAGAAACTAACTTCAAGTGCTGTCTCTGATAGATTCCCTGATGTGCTGTGTATGTGTTTCACAACCTGGTTAATTAACCAGTGTAAATTATCCTCAGTGTAGATAAATGGCAACCACACGAAACAGAAGTTGATAGGCATCTGGGGGAAGAACCAACAGAATAACAGGAACACACACAAAATGCTGGTGGAACGCAGCGGGCCAGGCAGCATCTATAGGGAGAAGCGCTGTCGATGTTTCAGGCCGAGACCGTTCGTCAGTTCTTCTCCCTACAGATGCTGCCTGGTCTGCTGCACTCTACCAGCATTTTGTGTGTGTTGATTGAATTTCCAGCATCTGCAGATTTCCTCATGTTGCTAGAATAACAGCAGGCAAGGGAGGAATGGTACCAGTTAGAATCAGGTTCAATGTCACTGGCTTAAGTCGTGAAATTTGTTGTTACGCGACCGCAGTACATTGCAATACACAATAATAAAAATGGTAAATTACAATTAGTGTACATTAAAAATCTCAGATTAATTAAGTAGTGCAAAAAAGTGGAAAAATGTAGTGAGGAACTGTTCATGGGTTCAACATCCATTCAGAAATCTGATGGCAGAGGGGAAGAAGCTGGTCCTGAATCGCTGAGTGTGCCCCTTCTGTACCTCCTCCCTAATGGTAGCAAAGAGAAGACAGCATGTCCTGGGTGAGGGGGGTCCTCAAAGATGGATGCTGCCTTTCTGAGGCATTGCTCCTGGAAAATTTCCTGGATGCTTGGGAGCCTAGTGCCCATGACTGAGCTCACTCTAAAAGAAAACACAGTGCATTCTAACTGGCTATGTCACCGTCTGGTATGTGGGGCTGGGGGGGTACTCATGCGCAGGATCGAAGTGAGTTGTAAAATTAGTCAGCTCCATCATGGGCACTAGCCTTCATATTATTCAAGACATCTTCAAAAAGCAATGCCTCAACAAGGCAGGTTCCATAATTAAAGACCCCCAACACCCAGAGCATGCCGTCTTCTCATTGTTACCATCAGAAAGGCACACACTGAACGATTCGGAAACAGCTTCTTCAACTTGGCCATCTGATTTCCGAATGAACCCTTGGACACCACCTCGCTATGTTTTTAAATTTCTATTTTTGCACACATGCTCTAATTCCAAATTTTTCTTTATATTATCATGTATTGCATTGCACTGTTGCTGCAAAGTTAACAAATTTCACGATATATGACAATGATATCAAACCTGATTCTGAATTGAAATTACAACTTCCTGCACCTTATTTCAATCCTGTGTGGTAGACCCCCCTCCCCCCTCCCCAATACCACATGGTGATGCATCCACTTAGAACATTTTTCATGGTATACCTGTAGAAATTTGAGAGTGTTTTTTGTGACATACCAAATCTCCTGAAAGTCCTTATGAAATATAACTGCTGTTATGCCTTCTGAGGTAACTGCATCGATATGCTGGGCTCAGGATAAAGCGTCGGAGATGTTGACACCCAGGAATTTGACAGCACTCACCATTTCCACTTCCAATCTTTCGATGATGACTGGTTCATTTTCTCTCGTCTTACCCTTTCTGAATTCCACAATGATTGCAGATTGCTCTGCTACATCTATATGGATGTAATGAGCTGACTAGCTCCCTTCCGAGTCATACAGATGAATTCAATGAGAATACGCCAATGAGAAACAGACCATAACAACTTCCATAGTGGTATGTAAAAAAAGAATAGGATAAGGAAAGAATAGACAAAGAAAAAGTGAGGGAAAATGTGGATCTTTTTCCGGAGAGAGATGAGGAAATTTATAAAGAGAATAACGAAATTGCAAATGAATTAAACAAATATTTTGTGTCAGTTTTCATGAGGAAAATATTAGTGTTAAACTGGACTTCCAATTTTGCTCTACTGACTATGCAAAAGAAATCAACTGGAGGGAAAAGTCTACATATTTATATAGGAAAAAATTCTTTCTTTCTATTCTTCAGTTCTGATTAACATTGCAGGCAGATTATTACCCATATTGCACATGTAATAAGTTTAGTGAGAAATTAATGTACAATTCCACCACTTTTTGTGAATTGTTCAGCAAGATTGAGAATGGGCTGTTTGTTCTATAATGCTAATGGCAAAGCAGTGCTACCAATGGATTAGCAATGTCAAGCAGTTGACATTTCAGGCTGTGATCCTTCTTCAGGGCTGGCAAGGAAGGGGAAAGATACCAGAATAAAGAGGGAAGGAGAACTAACTGGAAGGTGATGGGAGAAGCCAGGTGGGTGGGAAAGGTTAAGGGCTGGAGAGGAAGGAATTTGATAGGAGATGAGACTGGGCCAAGGAAGAAGGGGAAGAAGGAGGGGAACCAGGGGAGGTGATAGGAAGGTGAGGAGAAGGGCAAAAGGTTAGTGTGGGAAATAGAAGAGCAACACACAAATAATGCTGGAGGAACTCAGCAGGTTAGGCAGCACCTGTGGAAAAGAGTAAACACTCTTTTCCATAGACGTCGTCTGGCCTGCTGAGTTCCTCCAGCATTTTGTATGTGTTGCTTTGAATTTCTAGCATCTGCAGAATTTCTCGTGTTTGTGATCTAGTAGAAAAAGAGGGAAGGGGAAGAGAAAAAATAACAGAAAGAGAGAAATCAATGTTCATGCCGTCAGGTTGGCTGCGACCTCCAACATCAGTGTGAAATAATAGGATTACTACCTGACCTACGCAGAAAAAAGCCAAAAGTACAAAAAATTTAAAAGGTCTGAAAGGAAGCAAGCATTTCAATATAAAGGGGGCCGCGGAATGTGGAATATTTCCTCTTGAACTGGGCTGGGATCAGTTTCACTGGCAAATCAAGTAACTAAGACTTTCAGGTTAGTTTTTAAATTAGTAAAGAGAAGGAAGTCTCTGGGCAGAAAGCTTGGAAGAGAAAAATAAAACCTGTAACAGATCTTGCTTTATCTAGAGAAACAATTAAAAGTGCCCATTCTATAAACTGGTAAAAAGAAACAATCCTTATTGGAAATACATCAAACAATTAAATTACTGGATTGACAGCTTTGCTGAAATCAATCAGATTGCAACAGGAAAGGTCAGAGTTTAATAATAATTATAGAGGATTAATGACTCAGGCTATATCAGTGAAAATACTAAAATTAAAGCTTTTGTGCTTGAATTACAGCAAAGGAGACAGCAAAATAGAGGCAGGTTGATTTGATAGATATATGTAGCTGGGGTATCCAAGGTGATCAAAGTTGTAGGTGAGTATTTTACAATTGTTTGTTTATCCAAAAGAAAATCAATGGAGAACAATGCGTGATGCAGCTGATAATGAAATATAAAAATAACATAAGAAAAGCAACTCTACCCAGACGATGGATGTAGGATCAACACATGGAAGAGGAAAAATACTAAAACTTGTCTCCTTAAAAGTAGACATCGACTCAGATCAACCACCAGCTGAGTAGTACTAGTAGCGTCTATGTAAGATTAAGGAAAGCAGTTTTTGAAGACAGACCTACAGGTCCAAACAAAACTTTGTCTATAGAGCAGCCTTCCTTTCCACATTACTGTATGGAACTGAACCATGGACCACCCACAGCAGGTTCCGGAAAGCCTGGAATAATACCAAAGATCCTTATGAAAGATGGAGGATCATCTGGCAGGACACCGCAGATGCACTATGCAAGTGCATTGGAAGGGGCCATCAAGAACGGCATCTCCACCATGATACAACAATACCAACTCCGCTGGATAGGTCATGTCAACTGGATGTCCAGCTCACATCCCCACCCAGATCCTTTACTCTAGTTGACAGAAGGTCAGAAAGCTTCTGGTAAGCAAAGGAAACATTTCAAAGATAACATCAAATACAGCCTGAAGGAACTCAACATTAAATCTAAAAACTTGGCAGACATTGCACACAATGGGTACACTTGGAGAAAATATGATCAAAGGAGACATATGCTATATGAGAATAACCTCTACTATAAGACCATAAGACATTTGGCCCATTGAGTCTGCTCCACCATTCAACTAGGGGCTGATCGAATTCTTCCAGTCATCCTCACTCCTCTGCCTTCTCCCCATGCCCTTTGACGCCCTGATTAATCAAGAACCTGTCTATCTCTGCCTTAAATACACCCAATGACTTGGCCTCCACAACTGCTCGTGGCAACAAATTCCACAAATATACCACCCTCTGACTAAAGTAATTTCTCCACATCTCAGTTCTAAATAGACGTCCTTCGATCCTGAAGTTGTGCCCTCTTGTCCTAGAACCCCCGACCTTGGGAAATAACTTTGCCATATCTAATCTGTTCAGGCCTTTTAACATTCGGAATATTTCTATGAGGTTCCCCCTCATTCACCTGAACTCCAGGGAATCTAGCCCAAGCAATGCCAGATGTTCCTCGTATGGTAACCCTTTCATTCCTGGAATCATTCTTGTGAATCTTCTCTGAACCCTCTCCAATATCAGTATATCCTTTCTAAAATAAGGAGCCCAAAACTGCACACAATACTCCGTATGGTCTCATGAGTGCCTTATAGAGCCTCAACGTCACTTCCCTGCTCTTATATTCTATACCTCTAGAAATGAATGCCAACATTGCATTCACTTTCTTCACAACTGACTCAACTTGGAGGTTAAGCTTGCACAAGGATTCCCGTCCCTTTGTATCTCTGCATTTTGAATTCTCTCCCCATCTGAATAATAGTCTGTCCATTTACTTCTTCCAACAAAGTGCATGACCATACACTTTCCAACATTGTATTTCATTTGCCACTTCTTTGCCCATTCCGCTAATCTATCTAAGTTTCTGTGCAGCCTGTTTCTTCAACACTACCCACTCCTCCACCGATCTTTGTATCATCAGCAAATTTAGCAACAAATTCATTAATTCCTTAATCCAAATCATTGACATACATCATAAAAAGCAGCAGTCTCAACACCGACCCCTGTGGAACTCCACTGGTAACCAGCAGCCAGCCAGAATTAGATCCCTTTATTCCCACTCTCTGTTTTCTGCCAGTCAGCTGATGCTCCACTCATGCTAGTAACTTCCCTGTAATTCCATGGGCTCTTAACTTGCTAAGCAGCTTCATGTGTGGCACCTTGTCAAAGGCCTTCTGAAAATCCAAGTACACCACATCCACTGCATCTCCTTTGTCTACCCTACTTGTAATTTCCTCAAGGAATGGTGTCTGAAAAGAGGATGCTGTCCAAGTTGCATGCCATCTTGGACAATGTCTCCCATCCACTCCATAATGTACTGGTTAGGCACAGGAGCACATTCAGCCGGAGACTTATTCCACCGAGATGTAACACTGAGCATCATAAGAAGTCATTCCTACCTGTGGCCATCAAACTTTACAACTCCTCTTTCGGAGTGTCAGTCACCCTGAGTCAATAGGCTGGTCCTAGACTTATTTCCACTTGGCATGATTAACATTATTATTTAATTATTTATGGTTTTATATTGCTATATTTCTTCACTATTCTTGGTGGGTGCGGCTGTAATGAAACCCAATTTCCCTCAGGATCAATAAAGTATGTCTGTCTGAATTGCAGAAGGTTTGTCAGGCATGATTCTCCTTTCAGGAAACCATGCTGGCTTTGGCCTGTCTTGTCACATGCCTCCGGGTACTCTGTAATCTCATTCCTAACATTCGATTACAACAACTTCCCAACCACAGATGCCAAGCTAACAAGTCTATAGTTTCCTTTCTGCTGCCTCCCACCCTTCTTAAATAGCAGAGTAACATTTGCAATTTTCCAGTCAGCCGGTACAATGCCAGAACCTATTGATTCTTGAAAGATCATTGTTTATGCCTCCGCAATCTCTCCAGCTACTTCCTGCAGAACCTGAGGGTACATTCCAAAAGGTCCACAGAAAACAAATGGAGCTGCCAAAGGAGAGACTTAAAAACCAAGAGACCCAACCATTAAACACAGCTACCACTTACTCTTGTCTGTATTGCATCAGAATATATCGATTCCAGATTTGCCACCGGAGGACCCAACAACAGACAACCCTTCATGAGGACATCCCACTCTGCTCGAGTGCTCGCATACAAGAGCATGCTCAAAATGGCAGTATTTTAATCTTCATACAGCCTGACCAAACCAAGCTAGGAGGGAGGACAATGAATTAATGGAATGCATTTTGCAGAACTGCTAGATGATGTGGGGATGCACCAGGGGAGCAGGTGAGGACTTCCTGATGTCTTCTAGGATAGTTCTGGTCAGCTGAGGGCTGGGCCACAGATTTTAGATACCGTGTCTGTTGGGGCTGAGTGGAGACAGGGGAATATTGACAAAACAAATGGTTGCTGGTGGCCTTGTCCTTGGACAGTGCAAGCCGCAGGAGCTGGATTTAGGGTAGTGGGAACCACGAGGGGAAGGAAGAGTGAATTGGTAAACTAGAGGGTGGTAAGTGAAAGAAGAGGGAACAGGGGAATAATGAGAACCAGGGAGGTGTGGGGGGGGGGGGGGGAGAGGTGAGCTTGAGACAGAAACACTGAGGGAGAGGATCAGGGTTGGATGGGATGAGGGTGGGGTACTGAGAAGTGTGCATGCACACAAGATTGTGTCTCCATGTTCATGGTGAATGGATCTCAGAGACTGCTCCTAGAAGTCGTGAGTGAACCTGCTCATGAAGAGATGAGGGTCTCCACCGTATCTTTCATGGGGGCAGATTCAAAATCTTCAATATTTCCAAAACCTGCTCAAGTAATGCACTTACTTCCTGATCAAGGAGAGCGGTCTGCTGATGTGCAGACTCCTCTCCCCAGGCAACACTGCAGCCTGCTGGTGACAAACGTAACTGTGATCTGTACCACTTCCAGTCCAATCCACCTCGGTGCTCATTTCTGAGTTCATCCTCAACACCCCTCTCTCTCTCACAACATCTTCCAGGGAAACTGGGATATGGGATCTTCCAGGTCAACACCAGCTGCAAAATGGATGTAGGCCGCATTCAAGATAGTGTAGCAGAGATATTCCATCGTAGGTCAGATTAAATGGGATGTAGTAACCACAACGAAACATTGCTGGTAAACTGCGGCAGATTTCTTATAGACTTTTCACTGGTGCTCCCTCTTTTAACCCAATTATACTCTGAACTCAAAAGGCCTGCTGAGCATCCATGGAGATGAACTCCCTCCCGTTCCTCACTGTCCTATTAACCTGAGTGGTAGCCAGCTGGTGGTGCAGTGGCAACAGCGCCGGCTTCGGAAGTGCCCCCCCCCCCCCACCCCAGGCACGCTTTCCATCCGTGCTGGGTTAAGCACCGAGCTCGCCACTCGGCCTGGTATAAAAAAACAAGAGTCGAGTCAGGAACGTTCATACCGTGACCCGGTTATTCTGAAAGGGGACCAATCCTGACACCACGCGCCAGCCAAGAATGGCCGACTGTCTGGTGCGACAAGCTATGAAATTAACTTAAGTGGAGGAAGCTTTTCATTGCCCTAACTTTGTGGGCTGCAGAAGACAGAGTGGTGGGGTGGCACTGGAGGTACTGCAGTAGAGGATGGGATATGTGTAGGTGTGGGTGATGTCATAGTTAAAAGTTAAGATGCAACTGTTAAGAGTTAATGCAAGCTTGAGAGTGTGTGTACTAGACAGTGAGTTTTTTTTTGCAAATATTTGAGCAGAAAATCAATTCTGAGCAAGAGACCAACATTTACACTGGTTCGCAGTGCATCTTGACATGTAAGATTGTGATTTTATTTTTTTTATAAGAATTTCTCCATCATGGGGGTTCCGACTTCTGAAGGAAGCAACTACAATCTAATGGCATTCTGTTCAAATGGTGGGCACAGGTTTCCCTGTTCTCCTCCTCTGCACACATAACCTCTCCCCTGTCTGGTACTGCCTGCACCACAACCTCAAAGTCCTTTTCAGAAATTGATGAAGCTCTCTCTCTCCCGTAACCCCTGGGTCGTCAATACTGTTTGTAATTGCATATTGCTGCTGAGAGGCTGCTCTGAGGGATGTACCTTTAAGTGGGCACTTCTGTGATTGTTGCAGAGATATGTGTTGACAGCTTAATTTAATTGTGCAGCCTGCCTCCAGGAAAAAGATCCCATTTTAACACTTCTTTCTGGATACCAACTAAGTATGGTTTACACCTGCTTGATCAAATCTTAATTTTTGAGCAGAATCAAAATGCAAAAAAAGACACCAAAAATAAAAGGACCCAATTTCCATGCATACCCATCTTGGGACAAAATTTCAAAATATTGATTCTGTTAAAGCCACATGGTACCATACGGCCTTTGAATAACACAAATGCTACACAGTACAACATGAGTCTGTTCTATTTATACTTGGTAATCCAATAGTCAATGTGGCCCTTTCCTGCTGAGAAACTTCATAACTTTGTTAATCACAAAGGAATTAATTTAGGATGAGTGTTTCAAACCAAATTCATGCCAATATTGACAGACCTATCATTTAAAATCAAGTCTATAAACAGTGTAAATTAGACATGGCATCCTCACATGCAATCCGCAAACTATACAAAGGAAAGTATTTTAATGAAACTTTTATTCTAGACTTAACCACTATGCACTGAAGGTGGAGTAGACAGCATCTCACCAGATTTCTAACCCTCACCACTGTTCGCAGATATAAAGGGCAATGTTTGTGATCAGCCATTAACCATTGTGAATCACAAAATTACCTCCATAACAACACCTGACACACTTAGAAGCATTAAAACCCTTAACTCATTTCCAGTAAACAAAGGGTTAACATATCAAAACTGTTATGGGGTTAACCTGCTCTTAGTGCATTTTTTAAATCATGCGTACAGCTGGAAGTAATAAACCATTGAAAAAAAATCCATTCATTTATTACCAGCATTATAAGACCACGGAACATACCTTTACTAAGTTTTATTGCAATATTTACTATTCAACCAGTGGAAAGTTGTGTGCTTTTTTTTTATTGAGTTCTATACACTGCTGACAGAATTTGAGAGGATAAATCCTGATAGGTTGTTCCACAACCAGAGAGTTTGGATTCAGGAGAATAGTCTCGGGAATAAATAGTGAGTCACTTAAGACTGAGATGTGAGGAAAGTTTCTTTACTCTGCAGGCTGAATATTTTTGGAATTTTATAACTCAGAGAGTTGTTAATGTGTAGCCAATGAAACTATTTCAGGTTAATTGTAACTAACAGATTTTTGCCATTTGGGGATTGAGAGCACAAGTGAAGTTGATAATGTTCATTCATAGTTTCAATGACACAATTTACTCTAGTACTCTAGTAATTCATAAGATATTGTAATTATATATATACATATATATATATTTCTCATGGGTTCAATGCCCATTTAGGGATTGGTTGGCAGAAGAAGCTGTTCCTGAATCACTGAGAGTGTACCTTTAGGCTTTTGTACCTCCTTCCCGATGATAACAATGTGAAGAGAGCATGACCCTGGTGATGGGAATCCTTAAAGATGGACACCGCCCTTCTGAGACATTGGTCCTTGAAGATGTTTTGGAAACTATGGAAGATAGTACCCAAGATGGACCCAACTAATTTTACAACTTTCTGCATCTTCTTTTGATCCTGTGCAGCAGCTCCCTTACCACCCATACCTAGCGAGGATCTTGTGGTTATAGTCAGAATTATTTCCATCTGTTTTATACGGTTATAAGTTATCAGTTGCCTTAAAATATCTTTATTAAACCATGGATGCAGCTATGATTCTCAGCTATAGGAGGCTGAAATGGGAATATTTAATCATATCCTTCGAGCTGCTCTGCCTCAAGTTCGGTCTTTTGAAGGAACCCCAGAATACACTGAGATATTCTTCTGCATATCACTGTTGTAATGTGTGATTATTTGAGTTATTGTTGTCCTCCTGCCAGCTTGAACCAGACTGGCCATTTTCCTCTAACCTCTCTTATTGGCAAAGTATTTTTGCTCACAAAACAGCTGCTCATTGGATATTATATTTCTTATTCGTACCATTCTCTGTGAATTCTAAAGACTATGTGCTTGAGAATCGCAGGAGATCAACAGTTTCTGAGATACTCAATCATCCCCATCTGGCACCAACAATCATTCCACGTTCAAAGTAACTTAGATCACATTTCTTCCCATTCTGATGATTGGTTTGAACAACTGAACCTCTTGACCACATCTGCATGCTTTGATGTATTGAGTTGCTGCCACATGATTGGCTGATTGGATATTTGTATTAAAGCAGGTGTACCTAATAAAGTAGACTCTGAGTGTGAATTTTGCTATGTTGATTAATAATTTACAGATTATTTCAAGATAGATGTATTGTAAATGCTTTGATTTTGTTTTGGAGTAATTAATCTAGATTTTAAGCAGAGTTTTATTTGATTGTGAAGTCTTGCCTTTAAACACTAATTCGATGGTTCCTGTTTTATTGTCTGTTGGTGCTCCAGATCTGTTCATCACCTTTGTACTTTTAGTGCAGGTTGAATGACAGCTTTGAAAAAGTAATTGGTTAAATATTTCAAGGAGAAAAAAAATGCAACGTAAGAGAATATAGCCATGGGACACTGTATTGTTCCTCAGAAAAGCTTGTATGGACTTGATCAGTTGTAGAAACCTGCGAATTCTGCTCCAAGTAATACAATTGCAACTAAGTACTCACAACAGACAACTCCCACCCCAATGATTGTTCATTATTTTAAAATTAAAACACATCATATTAGAAGTAATAAAACTGAAAAATTCTGTAGTAAATATGCAGCAGATCAAACAACAATTATGAAAGGAGAATTTTTTCCATTGTTGCTGTCGAATCTACTGAGTTTATTTTTTTTAATTATTCAGATTTCCAGTATCTGCAAGTATTTTGGTTTTCATTAAGTAACAGGGCTCCTCCTTAAGCCTGAATTCTTTATTTTACTTGTCAGAAATGGCAGTTTTAACTCCTGAAGTAGTGTGATTTCATTTTTTAAAAATGTAGATATAAATATATCTTTCCATTTGCAAATGTATTTAAAAAAGCAAATGAAATAATTTTATCTTGTGCATCTGGAAATAATGGTTTTGTAATTAAAAGAACCTGACTATTGCTAACATTGCTCTGTTAACCGCAGCAGTAGGTTCTTTAAGGTTGTCATAGCCAGGGGAGGTAGTGGGGATAGGTTCCCACTATCTATTAAATGACCCCCCCCCCCCCATGGAGCACATTTCAAATAGCCTCTGGCAGCTAAGTCGAGCTCCTGGCCTTCGCGTGTGGATTAGTTACAAAGCCTGGTAGACTTGACGGAAGAAGAGATGAAGGTGGGTTACTGGCACCTTAAAGCCAGTTACTTTGGGCAGATATTAATTTGTTAAAATGCATACTTCTTGAAACATCATCATATAAAATTTTTCAACTATTTAAAAATGGTATCTTGAAATTTTCATTGAATTCATAATTGTAATTATATATATATTTACTATAATTAATTCACTTACTTTTTCTAAATGACTGCTTTAAAAAAATTAATTCTGCAAATAAGGTTTGTGTTGGATAAGTGCTGGAGGCCGAACTTCCAATTATTTTGTGTTGTAGGCTATACTATGCAAACTACAAACTGACATTTTCATTGTATGTCGACCGACTTATTAGGGACGTTGAATAAAAATTGACTGAATGACAGGACGACTTAAACCTCCTTTTAAACTGGCAGAAAATTTTAGTACAAATATTTTCACCTAGAAAACATACATGGCTCAGGAAAAGTGACATCGAACTAATCAGGGAAACAAGAAATGGTGCAATTATATGCAAGTATTGTCAGATAGCAAGAACAGCAGTTAAATTATGTCCTCCTTTAATATTCAATATATTTTTAGAGCTGACACCAACTAAAGCTATTTTGGATTTTTTATTGACTAAATAAAAAGGAAGTGTCAAATCCTACTACAGCCATTAATGTAGAGCTTTTGTATTGTATTTTCATTGAGTCACCATTAACTGCATTTAAAGGGAGCATGAATTAATATAGATACAGTATAACTGAATAGAATTTTCAAAACATCCGAATTAGATCTATAAAGAACTCTGTTTATACAATGAAATAATTGAAAGTGCCTAGTCTGTAATTTTCTATGTCTGGAAGCAAGAACAGATTTGTATAACCAGTGGACCTGGTCAGGAGCATCCAACAAGTTTTAATGTGCTTAGTCTGCAATTTCCATGTCTGAAGGCTAGAATGGAACTATAAATCCAATAAGACAATAGGATGCTTATTGGATGCATCTGACAAGTCTCAACGTGCCTAGTCTGCAATAATCTATTGAAGGCCAGAGTGGAACAGTATGTCCAGTGAAACTATAGGACGCTGGACAGGAGCGTCTGATGGTCAGAACCATGGGTCTGATCAGAGCAGGCAGCAAAATAGTCTGTTTTTGCCTTTGCTAAAGTCAGCTTTGCAGAAATTTAAGGGATGGAAGAGGAGTTTCATGTGGTATATACACGACTGCTTTGCGCAAGATTAGATTGTTGAGTTCCAATGTTCTTAACTTGCACACAAGGTGACTCCACATTTCAGCACCACACAAATTTAAATTGTGCCACTATGCCTGCCACATGGGGTTTTAGCCTGACCACAGTGGTAGGGCATATGTAACAATGAACACTGGGGCTGAACTGTCAACAAGATTGGTCTCTGCGGGAGAAGCTGAACAGGGGAAGGAGGTTTGGCAGTTATATTTCAGAAGAGTGGTTTGCTGAATGACAAAGGTGGACGAGCATTAATGAAGGCACCCCAACCACATTTTATGTTACTCCTCTTATATATTGTTGACTTCTCGTTCCTTATTGGCTGCAGAGGTCCTGTGTCCTCAGCCCTCTCTGTCTCAAGTGTGGCAGTGGGAAAGTGTGTATTGAACCAGAGGAAATAGCAGAGGTACTTAATGAATATTTTGCTTCAGTATTCACTATGGAAAAGTATCTTGATGATTGTAGTGATGATGCAGCAGACTGAAAAGTTTGAGCATGTAGATATTAAGAAAGAGGATGTGCTGGAGCTTTTGGAAAGATTCAAGTTGGATAAGTCGCTGGGACTGGATGAGATGTACCCCAGCCTACTGTGAGAGGGGAGGGAGGAGATTGCTGAGCCTCTGGCGATGATCTTTACATCATCAATGGGGACGGGAGAGGTTCCGGAGGGTTGGAGGGTTGCAGATGTTGTTCCCTTATTCAAGAAAGGGAGTAGAGCTAGCCCAGGAAATTATAGACCAGTGAGTCTTACCTCAGTGGTTGGCAAATTGATGGAGAAGATCCTGAGAGGCAGGATTTATGAACATTTGGAGAGGTATAATATAATTAGGAATAGTCAGCATAGCTTTGTCAAGGGCAGGTTGTGCCTTACAAGCCTGATTGAATTTTTTGAGGATGTGACTAAACACATTGATGAAGGAAGAGCAGTAGATGTAGTGTACATGGATTTCAGCAAGGCTTTTGATAAGGTACCCCATGCAAGGCTTATTGAGAAAGTAAGGAGGCATGGGATCCAAGAGGACATTGCTTTGTGGATCCTGAACTGGCTTGCCCAATGCATTGAGATTTGGAGAAGCCAATACAAAGGCTCTGTGGGAAAGGAGCACAGTCTAAGCTCCTCCTGCTAGTGTACATGGACAAATGGAAAACCCCTCAGATATTGGAATGGCGTATTACCCAGTAGGACACATGAATTGTAATGGCTTTAAAAAAAAGGTTAATATTAATAAATGTATGAAACATGTATACTGTACATTTACAGTGTAGATCTATTCTTGATTTACATAATTTACCCCAAAGACAAATAAGTTACCTCAGAATCAGATTTAATATCACTATGTCATGAAATTTGTTGTTTTATGGCAGGAGTATATTGCAATAAAGATATTTTTTAATCATGAATTACAATAGAAATGTATATAAAATATTATATTAAATATATAATGCAAAAAGAGAGTGAAAATAGTGATGTAGCGTTCATGGATTCAATGTCCATTCAAAAATCTAAAGGCAAAGGAGAATAAGCTATCCCTGAAATGCTGAATGTTGTCTTTGGGCTCCTGCACCACTCCCTTGATGCTACCGAAGAGAAGAGAGCATGTCCTGGGTGATGAGCATACTTAATAATGGAAGCTGCCTTTTAGAGACAATCCTTGATGCTTGGAAGGATAGCGCCCATGATGGAACTGCCCGAGTTTACAACTTTCTGCAGCTTTTTTCTGTCCTGTGCAGTGGTCCTTCCATAACAGATGATGATGATGCAACCAGTTAGAATGATCTCCATGGTACGCCTGTCGAAATTTCCAGGAGTCCTTGGTGACATACCAAGACTCCTTAAACTCCCAATGAAATATAGCTGCTGTTGTGTCTTCTTTGTAATTGCTTCAAAATGCTGGATCCACGATAGATCTTCAGAGATGTTGACACCAATGAACTTGAAACAGCTCACTGTTTCCACTGCTGATCCCTCGATGAGTTCTACTGTGTGTTTGCTTGACTTCCCCTCCTGAAGTCCACAATCAGTTCCTTGGTCTTAGTGACATTGAATGCAAAGTTGTTGTTGTGACACCATGCAATCAGATGATCTAGCTCGCTCCTGCACTTCTCCTTGTCACCATCTGAAATTCTGCCAACAAGAGTAGTCATTGGCAAATTTATAGATGGCATTTGATCAATGCCTAGCCACACTGTCATGGGTGTAGAAAGGGTAGAGCAGTGTTCTAAGCACATATTCCTGATGTACACCAGTATTGAAGTGTGCTAGTTTTGATTGTCAGCAAGGAGAAGTTATTTCCAATCTGCAGACTCTGTGGTCTCCTGGTGAGGAAGACAAGGATCCAGTTGCAGAGGGAGGTACAGGGACCCAGGTATTAGAGGTTTTTGATTAGAACCGAGGGTATAATGGTTTTGAACACTGAGCTGTCATCAATAAACAGCAGCCTGACAGAGGTATTACTATTGTCCAGGAGGAGACCAAGTAGAGAGCCAGTGCTATACACCTATGCTGTGTGTTGTTGTTCCTTTCCACACCTTGTGGCACATCGGGCAGCTACCTTGCCATTTCTTTAGCATTTGTCTCTTTTTTCACGAGGCTGAGTTGCCAACATGGATGGAAAGCGTGCAAGGCGCTGGCTGGATTTGAACCTGGACCCTCGCCTCGAAGTCTGTTGCGGATGCCTCTACACCACTGGCTGGCTAATACCTATTATGGAGAAGGGCAATTTGCAGTGAGTTCAGGTCCTTACTTATGCAAGAATTGATTCTGGCCATGACCAACCTCTCAAAGTATTCTTTCACAGTGGATGTGAGTGCAACTGAGCGATAGTCATTGAGGCAGCTCACCCTTCTCTCCTAGGGCACTGGTATAATTGTCATCCTTTCAAAGCCACTGTGAGAGATTGAAGATAGCATTGAACACTCACACCAGATGGCACAAGTTTTCAGAGCCCTACCAAATACACTACCAGGGCCTGATGTCTTGCAAGGGTTAACTCCCTTGAAACATGTTCTGGCATTGTTGTCCGAGCCTGATCACAGGGTCACCAGATGCTGCAGGGATTCACCTTTATTTCAGCTTTATTCTCCTTTTCAAAGTGTGCATGAAAGACATTGAACTCATCTGGGATTGAAGTATCACAGCATTCATGATGTTCAATTTTACCTAGCAGGAAGTAATGGCCTGCAAACCTAGCCAGAGTTAATAAGCATCCAATTCCATCTCTACCTTCAATCACATAAGATGGTTCAATAAGCATTTTTGTTGGTGGTTTTACAGATGTCAAGTGCATTGGCTTCTCTGAATCCATAGGTATTGTGATGGTGCTAGTTGTTCAGTCATCCTTAAGCAGGCCCGGTTGAAATGCTCTGCAATGATAGGGAAGGCATCAGGGTATTCAATTTTATGACCACTGATTATGGTGCTCATCTTCTCCAGTGCCTGCCTGAGGTGAAATGTACACTGTTACCAGGCTGATGGCAGAAGACTCACTCAACGGATATAATGGACACTACTTGACCACTCAATGTTCCAGGTCAATTGAGCAAGACTGAGAAAGAGTTGCCATTTCTGTGCACCACTGTGAGTTAATCACCTCCACCTCCTCTACTTTTAAAAGGCTGAGCTATCCTGTCTTTGGGGAGAATGGTGAGACATTGAGCTGCAGTGCTGCACCAAGAGCGGCAGGTTTGAGCTATGTCTCTATGGTGCAATGTACATAGTGGACCTTGGTGTCCCTCTGGTACAGCAGCAGAGATTGTACATTCACCAACAGCCAGGAGGGGGTGAGAGTGTCAAAAGCCTCCACAGGCTTTATGAACTGAGCTTCTCACAGCATTACTGACATAAGGACCAGCTGGGTGGCAGTGATACCTGGCCTCTTTCCTTCAGCCCCTCTCCATTCCCCACTCAGTGTTATGGTGTTGTCTTGCTGCCTTCTCTGGCAAGTGCTAGGAAGCTCAGAACAACTGCACTCACTCATCACTCATTTAAAGTTCAAACCCTCTGTTTCCATGCAACTTGATGAGTTATTGACATATTGAAGTTAGAAGCAATGCATTTAAGTTGTGGCTTGATCCCAAAGCCACCCATTCAGAGAAATAAAAATCCGGGGCTACATGTCAAAACTACCAACTGCTCCTTCACTGATGACTCACAACGAGCAAACCCATCTGTACAAACTGTGACAAATTACAATAATTATAAGACCAGTATTCTTAAACACAGCAGAGATTTTGTTACCCAACTAATGGATTTAATTAAAAAATGACTTACATAACTAACCACAAAGTTCATATTTGTTTACAGCCATACTATTAAAAAATTCTACAGCAGTAATTTGTCCATAATTGCATTAATTCTGTTTAATTACATAAATGTTTATTAAAGCAATGACACGCTAACAAATAGAAATAAATACTGCTGTATAATTTTTTGGAAGATAGTGATGAAAATTGTTTATTATTTTTACAGAGAAAATTGCTCATTCAGTAAAAAGTAACACAGACTTGTAGAAGGCCCTGAGTATTGGAGAGTGATCCAAACAGTACCACCATTTTCACTCTTCTCTATTAATTCAATACATTCTACAATGTTATACATTATACAATACATTCTACTGCTTAAATATTTAGAAGGGTTTGAGGCAACACTTGCTTTACTTGGCATTTGGTCCAAAATATATCTGTATTAGTTATTCTTTGAAAATTGATATTTTACAAACACTGGTCTTCATTACAGAGGGGAAAGTGGAACAGGACAAAAGGTTTCAGAACTTCTACTAGCAGAAACAACTGGAGCTGTAAATGGGCATTCACAATTTGTGGCAAAACAGATAGCAGGCAAAATGTGACCAGGTCAGCAGGGAACATTAAGGAACATACATATTAGCATAAGCTTCAAAATAAAATTTGTTGAAGCACAATCATACATCTATCACTTGTTTTGCAAATGTTCCTGATCAGAAGCCTGGGCAATATCTCAAGGATGGTGTAACATCCTTCAGGTTGCAGCATGCTGATTATTGTAGCTACCTAAACAGAGCTGTGTGAAATCCTCAGGAACTGATTACATCTCACCTTGTGCAACTCCATCAGAATGTAAACATCTGCTGTGTAGACAGCTAACTAGGAAACACTAGAATGCACTCAATATATTACTGCAATCAATGTGACCTCAGACACGAGGCGATGTTTGGCTGTACATACAATTATTCTCCTGACAGAGTAAATAACCTTATGCTTAGTGGCAACTTCCATTAATTAGCCTTCTAGATAGCAATCAAATTATACACCTGCTGGCAATTAGCTAAATAGCTATTTTAACAGAAATCTAAATAAAACGCAAATATTGGAAATCTAAAGTTAAAGCAGTGCATACTCAGGAGGTCAGGATCAATTTTTGATTCAGAAATGAACTTAGTTTATCAGATAGATGGCCTTTCATCTGACTGTGTTTCTTTCTCCACAGATGCTAACTAGCCTGTTCAATATTTCCAAGTATCCTTTGTTTTGACTATAAATAGATTTTAACAGAAATAGATAAGTATGTGTTTGGTAAATCTACAGGTGAGAGAACACATCTGGAATTAACAAAATGCATCTGCGTAATGGGTTAATACTGATGAGCGCTTAACCTCACTGACAATGTGAAATAATTTCAAGGTAATGACTAGGTCCTAAGACCATGGGCTATGTCAACATTCAATTTCTACTCTTGCACACATGTGGCTAGTTGAGCTCCAAGCCTGTTATGGGAAAAGGAAATTAATCTTGCTGCCCTTTGAAGGTGGTTTTAAAAGAAGCAATAATCAGTACAATAGGGTGGAAGATGGGGGACGTCACGTGGTGACGTAGGATCGAGACGTGGGATTCCAGCTCTCCCGTAAAAAGTAATAAAACAAAGTTTAAGTGAAGAAGAGTTAATTAATACCTTCTAGAAACTACTTATAAACAACTCAGGATTATCTTTGGATATGTCTCCTAAACAGAGAAGAGAATTACTACTTTGAAGACAGCGCGAGTCGGCGGGGAGGAAGGCCCGGCCGTCTTGGCGGAGCCTCATACTCAAGTTAGATCTCCTCCCGGTGAAGTACATGCCCCCTCTGATGGTGCAGTGCAGGAAGCTGCGGGAATATCAGCGGTCTCGAGGAAGAAACAGCGAGAATGGCGCATGCGTGAAGAAACGAGTTTGCACAAACAGATACAAACAGAACTACAAGTTCCAACTGCGATTGGAAGTGAAAATGAAAGTGAATCGGAAGTAGAATCAGATTCTCTGGAAAACACAGATGAAGAAGAAGAAGAAGAACAACAGGAAGAAATTAAAGGTGGAAGTTTTTCTGGAGACATAAGAGAAGTCCTGATACAAATAATGCATAAATTAAAAGTAATAAAAACAGATATTAGAAATATAAAGATTACGCTTAATAAAGTGGTGGAAAAACAAAAGAAGATGATCAAGAAAGTTAAAAAGTTGGAAGAAAAAATGGGAGACAACATTGAAAGAATGGATAAGAGGGAAGATAATATTCTTGCCTGGACATCAGAAAAAAAATGGTTGTTGGAAAAAGTAGATGTGCTTGAAAATTTTAGCAGACGAAACAACATTAAAATTGTTGGTCTTGTTATGAATGTACCACAGCTCTGAGGGGCCGAAGGGGCGGGAGCAGCCTCCTCCTTCCGGAGAATCATAAGAGCACTATTAATTCGGGTCTCGGACCCAGGCAAATGAGAGACAATGTAACGGTTTTGGCCATTGCTCTTAGAGACGCCTATGCTGAGGGCATGACCCTGCTACATGACAACTGGGTGGGGATTGCATCACCCTACTTTGATGAACATCTACAACTCTGCGTCAAGATAAAAGGGGACTGCAGAAGGCAGTACCCCAGAGAGACGCACCAGAAGGACTCGATCGCTCAACGCTCCTGTGATAGCTGGAAGCCAGTCAAAAGCAACGTGCGCTCCGTAACTTCTCTGCCTGGGGAGCGGGTGGCTGATAATACCGAGAAGGACTTCGAACTAACAACGGGGAAACAACGCTCCCCTGATTCAATGGTGTTGCTTCGTCAAAGACCCGGGCAAGGTTTTCCCATTTTCTCCTCACCCTCTCTGAAACACGTGAAACCCAGTGATTCCCCAAAAGACTGAAGGCTGCAGACTTTCTGAGTGACTTTTATTGTCCCAACGGACAATATATTATCCCCTAGACAACAGTTGAGATTATTTCTTAATGATGATTATTGCTATACCCGCGCTTTAGATTGAGTTTTGCCAATGTATATGTTCTGAATGTTTGGTTTAACCTTAATTTTGTGCCCCCTTTATGAATAAAACGTTCAAAAATAGTGCCATCAGACTCCAACGGACCTCTCTATCTTTGCTGGTGAGTTATCCAGTTACGGGATACGTAACAGTCTTAAAGAAGGTATGGAGGGAGAAGATTCAATAAAATTCTTTCAAAAATGGATTCCAGAAACTCTGGGAATGGAAGAGTGAAGTCAGCTAATTGAAATTGAAAGGGCTCACAGAGCTTTAAGACCAAAACCTCAACAATGTCAAAATCCACGATCAATCTTGATAAAATGTTTAAGATATCAAGATAAAGAAAAGATCTTGAAGGCAGCCGCTCAGGGTGCCAGAAAGAGAAATGGGCTATTGATGATAGAAGGGAAAAGAGCTCTTTTTTATTGTGACATAAGTTATGACCTTTTGAAGAGGCGGAAGGAATTTAATTCAGTGAAAAAATCCTTATGGAAAAAGAGTTATAAATTTATATTGAGTTACCCAGCAACATAGATAATTTTTCTGGATGATGAAGAAAGAAGATTTTTTACTGATCATCAGAAAGCGGAGAAATTCATACAAGAACTCCCTAATATTTGTGAGATGCAGTAAAAATGATAGAAATGAAATGGATTAAAGATGAAGATTGAGTTAGGGATTGGATTTGACAGACATTTATGAATAGAAGAACACAAATATATTTTAACTATATGATAGAAGGGGAACAAGAAAAAAGAAAATAATTGACATTAACTTTTTTTCTTCTTCACTTATATATATTTTTTTCTCTTTTCTTTTTTTTTGGGAGAGCTGGAGGAGCTTCTGATCGATGGCTGCGGGATTCACGTGTGTAATCATGGCGATTGCCATGACCCGTAAAATGGAGGGGGGTAATGTTGTGTTGCTATTCATTCACAACATTAGTGGGGGGGGGGGGGTACTTTGTACTTTTTTTTCTCTATATCAATTATCTTTTTTCTATTTTTTTTTTTTGCCTGGATGATTGGGGAGAGACACATAGCAACATGGAGAATTTTAAAGAGATTCCCCAAGGTAGTATGAATGACTAATTTACTTATTTTTTTTTAAGTTTTAATGTTAATGGGTTTAACGGACCTGTGAAAAGAAAAAGAGTTTTAACATATATTAAGAAAATGATATAGCTTTTTTGCAGGAAACACATTTAACAGAGACAGAACATCAGAAATTAAAGAGAGATTGGGTTGGAAGTGTTATTGCAGCTTCATTTAATTCAAAATCAAGGGGAGTTGCAATCTTGGTTAATAAAACCTTACCAATTAAAATACAACATGTATTAATTGATTCTGTGGGGAGATATGTGATTATACATTGTCAAATCTTTTTGGAATTATAGACTCTTATGAATATTTATGCACCAAATGAAAATGATGCAAAATTCATACAAGGTTTTTTTGAATTTGGCTGACGCACATGAAAAAATATTAATAGGTGGAGATTTTAACTTTTGTTTAGACCCAGTTCTAGATAGGTCAACTAAAGCTGTTACAAAATCAAAAGTAATAAAGTTAACTTTATCATTAATGGAAGACTTAAATTTGATTGATATATGGAGACAAATTAATCCAAGAGAAAGAGATTATTCATTTTATTCAAATAGACATAAAACTTATTCAAGGATTGATTTTTTCCTATTATCAATAAATATTCAGGATAGAGTGAAAAGTGTGGAATATAAAATATAAATATAAAATTTATAAATATAAATATACTGTCAGATCATTCCCCCTTGATAATGACAATGATAATGATGGATAAGGAGGAATTGATTTATAGATGGAGATTTAATTCAATTTTATTAGAACGTCAAGATTTTTGTGATTTTATGAAAAAACAGATTCATTTTTTTGGATACAAATTCACATTCAGTTGAGGATAAATTTGTATTATGGGAAGCGATGAAAACATATTTGAGGGGTCAGATAATAAGTTATACTTCTAAAATTAAGAAAGAATTTATGGTAGAAATAGATTGATTAGAAAAAGAGATTACAAAATTAGAAAAAGAATCCCAAAGATATATGACTGAAGAAAAACGAAAGCAATTTGTCAATAAAAAATTACAATATAATACACTCCAGACATATCAAACAGAATAAGTAATTATGAGAACTAAACAGAGATATTATGAATTAGGTGAAAGATCACACAAAATTCTTGCTTGGCAGTTGAAAACAGAACAGGCTTCTAAAACAATAAATGCAATTAGAACAAGTGCAAATAAGATTACTTATAAACCTTTAGAAATTAATGAAACTTTTAAAAGATTTTACTCCGAATTATATCAATCAGAATCACAAAATGAGATTGCTGAGATAGACAAATTTTTATCACAAATAACACTTCCAAAATTAAATTTGGAAGAACAGAAAGGACTAGATAAGCCCTTTACATTAAAAGAGGTTGAAGAAGATTTAGGGTCACTTCAGAATAATAGATCCCCAGGAGAAGACGGTTTTCAACCTGAATTTTATAAAAAATTTAAAGATTTATTAATACGTCCTTTTATGGAGTTAATATATCGTGGAAAGAACGCATAAACTCCCACAATCTTTTTTGACAGCGATCATAATAGTATTGCCATAAAAAGATAGAGATCCTTTAAAACCAACATCATATAGGCCTATCTCTTTGTTGAATACAGATTATAAAATAATAGCAAAAATTTTAACTAATAGAATATCAAAATATTTACCAAAATTAATACATATGGATCAAACAGGCTTTATTAAAAATAGACAATTGACGGATAATGTAACTCGGTTACTTAGCATAATTCATCTGGCACAAAAAGGAGAGGAAATGAGTGTGGCAGTTGCTTTGGATGCAGAAAAAGCATTTGATAGATTGGAATGGGATTTTTTATTTAAGGTATTGGAAAAATATGAGTTAGGAAAATCTTTTATAAAATGGATTAAAACCTTAAATATTAGTCCTCAAGCTAAAGTAGTGACAAATGGTCAAAGTTCAACATCATTTCACTTAACACTTGATTCAAAAACAGACAATTAAACCAGGAATCCATAAATCAAGACAAAAATGGGAAACTGATTTGAATATTAAAATTGATGAAAAAAATTGGTCAAGACTATGTCTTGATAGTATGATAAATACAATAAATGTCTGACTTAGATTAGTACAATATAATTTTTTACATCAATTATATATAACACCACAGAAAATAAATAGATTAAATTCAAATTTATCTGACCAATGTTTTCAATGTAATCAAGAAATTGGTACCTTTTTACATTCTACTTGGTCCTGTTCTAAAATTCAACCTTTTTGGATAAATCTAAGACTTTTACTGGAACAAATTATTGGAATACAACTCCCACATAGCCCAATATTATTTTTATTAGGTAATATTGAAGGGATAATACCTAAACCTAAATTGAATAAATATCAGAAAAAAATTATAAAAATTGCATTGGGAGTAGCCAAAAAAGCTATTGCAGTTACTTGGAAATCAGATTCATATTTAACTATGGATTGTTAGAATAACAAAATATATAGCTGCATTCCACTTGAAAAAATTACTTATAATTTAAGAAATGAATATGATATATTTTTGAAAATTTGGCACCCCTATCTACAAAAGATAGGATTAAATATATAGGTCCTTTGAAGATAAAATTATAAGTTTTTTGGGGAAAATAAAAACTGAAGTTATTTTGAACTCCATGGAGCATGTGGTGATCCTCCGATATCCAGGCAATCCTTCTTTTTTCTTTCGTCCTTTTTTCTTTTTTTTCCTTTTCTTTTTTTCAGATAGGGGTCTAAGGGGGGGAGAGTTAAGGGGGGGGAGGGCCAATATTCTAATATTCTATGCATTTTATGTAATTCTCTTAAAAAATTAATAAATAAATAAAAAGATTGAAAAATAGGGTGGAAGATCTACCAACAATGGTATCTAGTATCTGACATATCTTCTGTAACGTTCTCCTTCGGGTGTACTAATAACGCCGAATTCAACGTCGAGATAAACCACAGTCAATGAAACCAGATTGCAGTAAGATTAACCATTTACTGTTCACTCTTCACATTAACATATGGTGAAAACTGTTGATAAAACAATACAAGATTGATACAGTATTTGTTCCTTCCTTAATATCACATTTCAATTGTAAATACTTGTAAAGGTGACTATAACTACATTACACTAAGGTGCAGTATATAGGGAGAGTTTACCTGCTCCATTGACTATTTTAAATACACTTCCATGCAAACTATCCGCAACTCTTTAACTAACGAAAGCATAAACATTATCGACCGTCGTTACTTCTAACAGGATCGGCATTAACATCTTAGTTCAATATATCGATTATCTATTAACTTACAGCGTTGCTCTCACTGTGATTTCTAATGCCAGCAAAACAACTTCAGGTGTGCCTCGTGGTGAGCTCCCACCCTCGCGTTAATTTCAAACCGGTATTTTCCCACAGGATGCGGCGAAACCGGATGCGACGTTATCGCATGCCGATATATTTTACATGCAATGAATATACTTTAAACACTTCTAATTCTAACTAGAAAATACTAACAAATGAATTACTAAGCGAAAATATTATAAACTAAATAACTGTCGTAAAGACAGCACATCTTCAAAGGAGAAGACATTAAGAAAAGCATTCTTTGGGGACTGAAATCAAATCAATGACTTTTAGTCTATCAAGGATAATGCTAACATTCCAAAAAGCCTAAATTTTCACAATGGAATGGCCACTACCAACAGAGCATGGCATGCAAAAGCCTTCACTCGTTTATAAAGAATGTAATGCTTTGCTTTAACTTCAAAGAGTTTGTGCTATGCTAATAACTAAGTCTGAGTATTTGTGGAATTCTCTGCCAAATGAAGCAGTGGAGGCTAGCTCAATATATCCAATCCTTTATGACAGGATTGGATGGCTTTTGCATCGTAGGGGAATTAAGGGTTATGGGGAAAAGGCAGGCAGGTGGAGATGAGACCATGGTCAGATCAGCCATGATCTCATTGAATGGGCCAGATGGCCTACTCCTGCTCCCATTTCTTATGTTCTTACGTAATAACAATGCAGGTCCTCCCCAGGTTATGAATTCCAGTGCGCACAGCCCTTACGTATAATAAATCATTTAGCAGACCAGTGGGACAGACTTGTCTGTTGACGCAGACATCCTTTGCCATGTGAGAGCTCAATTCTTAGCAGCTCTTCCAAACTGTGAATTGCTCAGGTTACAAACAGATCACAGCACTGGAACCTGTTGTAACCTAGGAAGGACCTGCATATTGTCCCGACGTTCTGATGGAAGAGTACAGAATACCAAAGTCTGTCACCTTCTCTTCCTAAGTAAGAGTGCAGGGTTTTCCTTCAAATTGAAGGTTGTCCCTTGAAATGGGAGGCAAAAACATGTATCCTTCTCACAATAATAATTGCAATTATATTGTCTACAATACTACATTGGGTTCTGTTGCCATTTGATCTGATTTGATTGGAGCCATTGTCATAGTACCTGTAAGTATGAGTCATGTTTCTTCAATCGGGATATATTACACTTTAGGTTAGCACCCACACAGTGCAATGTACTCTTCCTCTCCCTGCATGAAACCTACAAACCTGACTGTCTGGGCAGGCCCATTGTCTCTGCCTGCTCCTGGCCCATCAAACTCATGTCTGCATGCCTCAATTCCATTGCCACCCACATCTGCAAAACTTCATATGCTCTCAATCTCCTCAACAGCTATCAGCCTCACTTTCATCATGGATGTCCAGTCCTTATTTTCTTCCAGTCCCCATCAAGATTTTGCTCAAGCTTCTCGCTTCTTTCTCAACAATAGCCCACCACTATTCACAGTACTGATGCATGACTGCACTGCTCAATCCACTTAAAAACAAATAATCAAGTTGGCTGATGACCAAACAGCGGTTGGCCTAATCAACAACAACAGTGAGACATTGTGCAAAGAGGAGGTAGCTTGGCTGGTAGAATGTTTACAAGCACAGCTTGAGTCTTAATGTGGATGAGACCAAAGAGATGATTGGGGAGTTTAGGAATGTGTGAGCTGACCATTCATCACCGCACATACGGTGCATAGCTCCTCCGTGGAAGGAGTTGGGAGCGTGAAGTTCCTGGGAGTGCACGTAACGGACAACCTCAAGGTCCTTGATCAAGGTCTGATGACATTGGTCAAGAAAGCACAGCAGAATCTCCACTTCCTGAGCAGAGTGAAGATCCCCACACACCCTCTCCCCACCATTTTAACCAATTTTTACATGAGCTCCACTGAGAGAGTCCTGACCAGATGCATCACCATCTGTTATGGGAATTGCAAGGCATCTGACCTTAAGTCCCCAAAAACGATTGTGAAGACTGCTGAGAGGATCATCAGGGTCTTACTTCCATCCATTAGAGATATTTATCAGGACCACTGCGCAAACAAGTGACAACATGGCTTGAGGCCTGATCCACACTGCAACTGAGGCCAACCAGACCCCCCACCCCCATCATCTGACCCTGCTTTCTGCCAATAAATCAGTGAATTGGACATGCAGCATTCCACATTAACAATGTCCGATAGGGTCTTGTGATAGTAAAAAAATATGTTTATAAAAGACAATGACACCGTTGGTTGGCCCCGTAAAAGCTGTTACATCTGCACATGCTGCCATCTTATCTTGAAGTCAATTCAATGGGACCCTACCATCAATCACATCTTTACTTCCCCACTCCTCTGGAGGGATTGCTCCCTCCGTGATTCCTTCATCCACTCATCCCTCCCTACTTATCTCCCTCCTGGCACATTTCCCTGCAAGCAACAGTGTCCACTTGCCCTTTCACCTCCTCCATAACGTCCATCCTTCACTTCCATTCATAGCTCAAACTGTCCTTCCAGGTGAGGCTGCACTTCACCTATGAACCTGTTGAGGCTGCCTTCTGTATCGGGTGAGCCTGATGCAGTCTCTTCTACATTGTTTTGCATTTGAGGTATATTGGGAAACCACTTTGTCAAGCACTTTCAATACATCTGCAAAAAGCCGAATTTCCCAGTCGCCGACCTTTCTAATTCCTATCCCTGTTCCAGATTTGACATGGCCTCCTCTTTTGTCACAATGAGGCCACTCCCATGGTGGAGAATCAACACCTCATATTCTGTCTAGGTTTCCCCCAACTGCATGTTATGAACATTGATTTTCCTTCCACAATGTATTATTCTTCTCCCTTCTCTCTTCTTCTATTCCCCACTCTCGCCTTCTTACCTCTTCTACTCTTTGCCTATCACCTCCCCCGATGTCCCCCCTCTTTCCATTCTTCCATGGTCCGCTCTCCTCTCTTAACAGATTCTTTCTTCTCCACCCCTTAGCCTTTTGCACCTATCACCTCTTAACCTCTGTCTTCATTCCCCTTCCTCACCCACCTGCCTTCACCTCTCACCTAGCTTTCCCTCTTTCCCACCTTTTTACTCTGGCATTTTCCCTCTTCCTTTCCAATCTTGATAAAGGGTCTCGGCCCAAATATTGATTATTTATTAATTTCTATGGATGCTGCCTGACCTGCTGAGCTCCTCCAGCATTTTATGTCTGTTGCTCCGGACTTCCAGCATCTGCAGAATCTCTTGTGTTGATAAAATAATACTTTGCAAGTTATAACTAGATACTGGTAAATAATGAATTTAACATGTTTGACTACAAGACAATGCATTGAGATGAAACATAATACACATTTCGTGTGCTAATTGTGTTTGTTTTCCAGGTAATGGTGTGGTTGAATTCAGCTGCAGGAAAGCAGAGAGCTGGGTTAAGAAGTCCTGAGTTGAGCAATGCCGATGAGTACACTCCTGGAAAGGCCTACTGTAGCAGACCAACAGGATTAACAGCGGTATGGAGAGCAAACTGACAGGAAGTAGCAAGGGATTCAACAGGCAGAGGGGAAATGCTAACATCCTGAGTTAAGACAGTACTTCCAGCCCTCACAGACCCACTGATATTTTCATGGATTCAGGAAGGCTGGTGGATGCATCTCTATCCATGTTTCCCATGCAGGTGACTCTCAGCTTCGTTAAGATCTTTGCAGGAAACAGGTGTTCACTCCTTGATGCTTATAATAGGCACCTGCCTATAGACTATGCAGCACAGAAACAGATTCTTCAGCCCATCTAGTTCATGCTGACCTGATCGGTGTAGTCCCTTCT
Source organism: Hypanus sabinus (assembly GCF_030144855.1). Taxonomy (NCBI): domain Eukaryota; kingdom Metazoa; phylum Chordata; class Chondrichthyes; order Myliobatiformes; family Dasyatidae; genus Hypanus; species Hypanus sabinus. The sequence continues at coordinate 33,546,512 of NC_082728.1, forward strand.
TACTCCAATACCTTCCTGTCCATCTACCTACCCACTTTCCCTGGCAGCTCATTCCACACTTGCACCACCCTCTGAATGAGGAAGCTTCATCTCAGAACTCTCTTAAATATTCCACCTTTCACCACAAACCTATTGTCTGAGTTTAGAAACCACTGCATAATTGTTAGCAGAGGTGAAGTTGAATCAGACTATGCTTTTGAACAAGTAGATGTATGTTGTATCAGAGACTGTGTTACAGAGTATTGCTCATGCCTGACCCAGGAGCAGGTATTCTGACTCGATAAGACCTCTCTCCACAAAAGGACCGCATGCATTCAGTCTGATGGACGAGATACAGTACCAAGCATGGAAATAAGTGCTACTACCCACAAAGGTTCACACTGACCATTAAACAACCATCTTACACAAATTTGCTTCAGTTTCCTTTAGCCTCCAGACATTCCCATCCTCTCTTTCTCAGACCTGATGCTCACCTACACACTTGTAGCAATTCTACGAACCTGCACTTTTCTGAGTGGTGAGAGGAAACTGGATCAATCAGGAGGAGCTCACAGGGTCAGAAGGAGAATATGCAAACTCCACATGGACAATGGCAAAGGTCAAAACAGAACTCAGGTCACTGGGGCTGTGAGACTCTGTATTCTCTGTCATGGGTTTCCAAAACAAGTTCAAGAACAAGAGTATAGAAGGAATATGTTTTCCATGAAAAGTGTCAAGTATACTTTTATGTCATTGAGGCCATTTTAGCAGCTGACTGAATTATTACTGAAATGTAGGACACAGAGCCTAGTCACTGCATTGTCTCAAAACTGGGAAAAAATGGAAATCTTGAAATCTCCATCTTTTCATTTACAGCTCAGGTGTCTTGTAGTTTCAGATGCTCCTCAACTATTCAGGCAGAACAAACTTTATAAGTATGTGAAAAACTTACGCCAACACTGCCACTTTAGATAAACTTTCAACACATCATTGGTTTAAAGGAATCTTGATTACTTCTTTGCTCAAGGACTTTCAGATCACTGTTATCTTCTGAACTTTGATTCCTCCTAATAATTATTCTTCTTTATGGCTTCTTGTGTTCTCTTCAATCACAAATTGCATAATCCTTTAATGCATTGATTTCCTATAAAAATATTAGCAAATCACTGACATTATATTGATTATTTTATGCTGCCTTCATATTGCTACTGCATCATCACGCATATGGTCAATAATTAGATAATTAGTTATCTATCCAATGGCAATAAACCATTCTGTTAAGATAGCAGCGAGCTTGTTGCAGCGGCCTCTCCAGCTCCAACAAGTGGTGTAACTGTGTGCCTTAAACATTTTTCTTGAGATTGCAGGGCACTGCTGGACATTGGTGATATCAAATATTGCCGGTCTGGTACATTTGTTCAGTAGTGAGACTGACAGTGGAGTAACTGCACGGCCTCACGACCAGGCCCACATTCTGCAGTGCCACCTGTTAAAGCCACCCAGGAGCACAGGCGCCAGAGGCAGAGAACAGAGTCACAGTGAGTGTGCTGGAATCCATACTGGGTTGGGGGCTCGCTCCTCCCTTCGTTGTTGCTCCCCAGTGTAACTCCATGGAAGGCAACTGAATTTCTTGTAGCTAAACCAGCTGAGACATACTAATTTGTACTTGCCTGCTGAAGCACCATGAGATGAGAAACTACTGCATACTTGTTCTTGCAGAAACATGGTCCAGGCCAACATCCCAGGCACTATGAATCTTCAGGCCGTGCTTCTCAGGGACTTGTGCCAATATCTTATTTGTGACTGTATGTGCTATTGTAACTACAGTGCATATAAAAAATATTCACCCGTTTCCCCCCCCCCCAGGTTTTCATGTTTTATTGTTTTACAACATTGAATTAGAGGAATTAATTTGGCTTTTTCTGACACTGATCAGCAGAAAAAGACCCTTTTGTGTCAATGTGAAAACAGATCTCTACAAAATGATCTAAATTAATTACAGATATAAAATACAAAATAATTGATTGCATAAGTATTCATCTCCCTTTAATATGACGCATCAAATCATCACTGATGTAGCCAATTGGTTTTAGAAGTCACATAATTAGTTAAATGGAGATCACCTGTGTGCAGTTCAAGGGGTTTCTATTGACTATAATAAAAATACACCTGTATCTGGAAGGTCTAACTGCTGGCAAAACCTACACCATGAAGAGAAAAGAATACTCCAAGCAACTCCACAAAAAGGTTATTGAAAAGCACAGTCCAGGAGATGGATACTAGAAAATTTCCAAGTAACTGAATACTCTTGGAGTACAGTTAAGTCAATCATCAATAAATAGAAACAATATGGCACAGCTGTAAATCTGCCTAGAGCAGGCCATCCTCAAAAACTGAGTGATCGTGCAAGGAGGGGTTAGTGAAGGAAGTCATCAAGTTACAAGCCTCAATGGCTATAATGGGAGAGCCTGCACGTACAACAACTGTTGCCCGGGTGCTTCACCAGCTGCAGCTTTATGGGAGAGTGGCAAAGAGAGCCACTGTTGAAAAAAAAAACCCACATGAAATCTCAGCTAGAGTTTGCCAGAAGGCATGTGGAAGATACTGAAGTCAGCTGGAAGAAGATTTTTAAGATATCGGAAAAGATTTGTATCTCTAGTTGAGGATGTTGTTGTTGAGTCGCTTGCTGAGCTAGCTCGTTAGCTTGCCGAGGTTTCGTTACCCAACTCGGCAATATCATCAGTGCAGCTTTGAATGACATGTTGGTGTTCTACATTGTTTGTCTTTTATGTGTCCTCTGATTAGTCTGTTGGTGTGTCTGTGTAAGTATGGGTATATGTACCCTTTCTATTGGTTACTGATTATGTAATCCACGATTGGTTCATTACAATCCAATTAGGTAATTATTATTGTCCGGGCTAAGTTAGTTGACTGTTATATAGAATTTATGTCATCCTCATTGAGTGACGCATGTAATCAGGTATGATTTGGCTCTTGGTTCTGGACTGATGACGATGCTGAGGTGGGGTATAAACTGGGTTCATTTTGGCATGCTTTTTGATAAAATTTGGTGTGGAGAACAAAGCCTCCAAGAAGGTTCAGTGGACTGGTGAAACCAAAATTGAGCTTTTAGGCCATCAGACTAAACACTATGTTTGGCATAAACCAAACACCGCACATCATCAAAATCACACCATCCCTACCGTGAAGCATGGTGGTGGCTGCATCAGGCTGTGGGGATGCTTCACTGCAGCAGGCCCTGGAAGGCTTGTGAAGGTAGAGGGTAAAATGAATGCAGCAAAATACAGGGAAATCCTGGAGGAAAAACATGCTGCAGTCTGCAAGAGAACTGTGACTTGGGAGAAGACTTGTTTTTCAGCAAGACAATAACTCCAAGCATAAAGCCACACAGGAATGGCTTAAAAACAAGTTAATATCCTAGAGTGGCCAAATCAGAGTCCAGACCTCAATCCAACTGAAAATGTGTGGCTGGACTTGAAAAGGGCTGTTCACTCATGATCCCCAGGTAATCTGACAGAGCTTGAGCAGTTTTGTAAAGACGAATGGAGAAAAATTGCAATGCCCAGTTGTGCAAAGCTGATAGAGGCCTGTCCACACAGACTCAAGACTGTAAGTGCTGCCAAAGGTACATGTACTAAATGCTGACCTGAAGGCAGTGAATACTTATGCAACCAATTATTTTGTGTTTTATTTTTGTAATTATTTAAGATCACTTTATAGAGATCTCTTATCACTTTTTTTGTTGATCGGTGTCAAAAAAGCCAAATTAAATCCACCATGATACGATGCTGTAAAACAATTAAACATGAAAACATCCAGGAGGGGGTGGGGGTAAATACTTTTTGTAGGCACTGTATTTGTGCTGTGTGTGACTGTGTGTACTTTGTTTTGTGCTTTGACTCCAGAGGAATGCAGTTTTGTTTAGCTATATACATGTATTATGCTTGAATGACAATTGGACTTACACTAGAATAAAAGTAAAGACTGCATATGTAAATCTAATTTAATGAACTATTACATCCAAATAAATCAATATATTACTGACCCCACTGACATAATATTTAGTCACTTTAAATATATATTATCGATAGCCCTGCATGAGGTATGGGAGAAATGTCAAGGCAGCAGGAATTAATCAATAGTATTACTATTGTTTACTAAACATAATCAAGGAAATCATTGCACAGAATTATCAGTGTATGTGTAAAAAGAATGCAAGAAATAGTTTGTGGCCTTAGTGTCACTTAGTCTACCTTTAGTTTTTTCACACTGATATAGCTTCCACAGAATGTCCCTTTTGAACTCGACCATGTAATTATTTGGTCCGTATCAAAAAGACTACATTAACCACTTTGATATACTCTAGTTAAATTAAATCAAAAGGCACGAGGCAATCAGTATAAAGTCAGTCATTCTCTCAGGTTTTTTGACAGTATCAGTAGGGAATTAGACGATACGTGTGACTTGAATATTAGATCAATCATGCATTAAATATTAGGAGGTGTTGAGAGTAAGATAGTGATTTTAACATTGTTGATGGCTGGCATGAGCAGAACAGAAGATTAAAGTGCATGAAAAGGCAAGTAGGAGAGTTATTTGTACTGTCCAAGATATTGAATACATTGGCAAAAGGTCTATAGGATCACCATTGTTCATGTTGCCTTTGGTAATCTCCTGAAATGATTCAACGAGGCCAAAGATACAGAGCCCGGACTTTGTAGATTCATGCTCAATGTCCTTTTTTGTTACTCACTGAATGATGCCTCATGGTATTGCTGAAAATCATTAGCATCATTTTGGCCAGCATCACACTCTAGTCCTGAGCTGCCATACCTGTCAAAGAGGGAGCTGAAAGATCACTGGCAACATAATCTTCCGTCAGGGCTCTTTGTGAAACCTGGAAGACATTCCATAGGGAACTGGAGCTTCTAGGATAAAGAGCAAAGCAAAATACCAGAATGTCTCCAAGTTAGTATGTTTGTCCTTGGCAAAACTTGATGTTCTCAACCTGCAGTGCCAACATCTGCAAATTGTTCCTATTCACTGAAATGGTACATAATGATCCCTTCAAAAAATGTACAATTTTATCCTGTCAGCACACTTGGTCTGTTGTCCTGACCTGTGGTGGGCAGACTCTTCATAATCTGGGTACCTTTATGATACTTACATGAAATTGAATACTTAAACTCGTTACCAGAAATTCACATTTACCCCCACCCCACTTGCTTTTCCCCTTCAAATTTTCTCGACACTCTCCATTTAACAATTTCAGCAGTCGCTGCATTTGTCTTAAGCTTCCAGTTTTAATTTCTTAACCTTTGTGCTCGTTTTCATCAGTAGAACACGGAATAGGGAGTCGGCCACTTTTACCTCTGATTACTAAATTTGATGTAATTGCATTTGCACTTTCTCAAGTATCTGAGAAGATTACAGTTGTCCAGGAGGATTCTCTCAAACTCCTACTGATGCACTATAGAAAGTATCTTGACAGATTACAGTCCAGCCTATGATGGTAACTGCTCTGAACTGACAAAAGCTACAGAAAGTGGCAATTACTGCCTAGTCCATCAAAAGCTCTCCACATCCTTCCATCCAGTCCATCTTTTGTGGTATGTTGCATCAAAAAGGCTAACAGTATTGCCAAGTTTGACTGCCATTCTTTTCTCTCTTTTATATTCTTAAAGAAGGTACAGGAGCTTGAAAGCCTGGGTGACTAAATTCAAGAACAACTTCTACCCTTCTGCTATCAGTGGGCAAACACCTCTTTAACTTCCCTGGATGTTTTCAAACACTTACTTCCACCTCCTCCTTTATTGTTTCTTCTTGCACTTCCTCAGTTTGAGGTATTATACTTTGCCTCATTCCATTACTTTGCTCCCTTTTACTTATTGTCTTATTTATTTTTACCGTGTACACTGTTTACTCTGTGTTTCATGTGGGCAAGAAATGTCATTGCATCTTGGTGTATAAACAATAAACTAATCTATATTGAAACTGAAATCCATCCTGATTCATTCCAACTTTGCAGGCTGAGAGCTGGGTAAAATAGTCAGTTCTCTGAGGCCTTTGACTCCTGATCAGTGTGTGATCACTAATCTGTGGTGCCATATCCAACACCTTGATAACAGTCTCCAAGATGCATCTACTTCTCTTATCATTTTTATTTGGCCAGTTTGAATCACAGAACTGGATCCTGTCTAAAGCTTCTTTTTTACTGAGTATGATGACTTTGACACCTTTGTCTTACTGGAGAAAAATCTCTCCTTGCTTAGTAGTACTAAATACGTACAACCACTGTCCACTCTACTTGCCTCCCACAAATTCATTTCCAATGAGGTCGTACTGCTGAAAATGTCAGAGGTGAAGGGAATAAGTAACCACAGAGAAACATTCACCCATCCTGCCTCCATCTCCTGCCCCACCACGCTTGCATTTCCAACATAGTAACGTATACAAAGTTCTGGAGGAAATCAACAGGTCAGGCAGCCTCTATGGAAAGGAATAAATAGTCGATGTTGCAGAATGAGAATGGAAAGGAATGAGAAAGAAGCTAGAATAAGATGATAGGAGGGGGAAGGGGAGAAGCAAGCTAGAAGTTGAAGCTGGTGGGCAGACGGAGGATAAAGCGAGAAGCTGGGTGGTGATAGGTGGCAAAGGTAAAGGGCTGAAGATAGAGGAATCTGGTAGGAGAGGAGAGAGGACCATGGAAGAATGGGAATGAAGAGTGGCACCAGAGTGAGATGATACGCTGGTAAGGAGAAGAGGTAAGAAGAGAGCCAGAAATGGGAGCCAGGGGAATGGAAGAAGAGGGAAGTGGGGGATGAATTACCAGAAGTTAGAGAAAGCAGTGTTTATGCAGTTGGTTGGAGGCTATACAGACAGAATATCAGGTATTGCTCCTGCAACCAGAGAGTGGTTTCCTTGTGACAGTAGAGGAGGTAATGGACTGACATTTCCAACATAGGTTTTTTTTTATTTGTAAATATTAAATTATTACTGTTCACAAAATGAGAATAAAAGCATAAGTGGAGAGGGGGATGAAATCAGGATGAAAAGGGATATGTGTCTATTTGAAAGTGTGGATATGAACATAGAATTTTAAACTTTCACTGCCCAAATGCACTAAGAGCAAACTTGTTAGCTTACCACATAAATGGTAATGTCCTGGAGCTGGTTATGGAAGCTTCTCTCATTGATTTTCATTGGTAAAGGGGGCTTGCAGTGGTGCACAGCAACAGCTTTCAGAATGGTCCAGGACTTCATGAGTTCTGGGATGGAGGGATTTTCTTTTAGTGGGAGTTGAACAACAGATAAACTGTAAGACACAAATAGCCAAAAAACCCCCATCCTTTGGTGACTCCCACAGAACGATGTCCAGAAATATGGGGTGGTGCAGAACTCTCTCATTCTGTGTGAAATCTTCTGACATCAGATGTGGGGAAGTTATTGGTTGGAGGGTATTCTAAAGGACTGGATATATAAGTACTTGGATACACATGGACTGATTAAAGGTAGTCAGCAAGGCTTTGTGTGTGGTCCGGATGGGCTGGTCAAGAAGGCTTAGTCACTCAGCCTTCAGGATGAGGTAGTAAATTGGATTAGACATTGGATTTTTGGGAGAAGCCAGAGAGCGGGATTAGAACTCTGTCTCTCTGACTGGAGGCCTGTGACTAGTGGTGTGCCACATTGATTGGTGCTGGTTGTCATCTATCTCAGTGATCTGGATGATAATGGTTACTGGATCAGCAAATTTGCAGATGACACCAAGTCAGGGGTGTAGTGGACAGCGAAGAATGCTGTCATGACTGGCAGAGGGATTTACATCAGCTGGAAGAATGGTCTGAAACACGGCGGATGGAATTTAATACAGGCAAGTGCAAGGATTTGCACTTTAGTAGGACCAACCAGGGTAAGTCTTATACAGTGAATGGTAGGGCGCTGAGGAGTGCGGAAGCACAAAGGGATCTGGGAATACAGGTTCATAATTTGTTGAAAATGGTATCATAGGAAGACAGGATTGTAACTAAAGCTTTTGGCACATTGGCTTTCATAAATCAATGTACTCAATACAGAAGATGGGATGTTATGTTGACATTTTATGACAATGGTGAAGCCTAATTTTAAGTATTGAGTGCAGGCCACATACCTACACGAAAGATGTAAGCAAGGTTGAAAGAGTGCAGAGAAAATTTATCTAGATGATGTCAGGTCTGGATGACCTGATTATATGGAAAAATTAAATAGGCTAGGACTGCGGAACATAGAAAACTGAGAGGTGATTTGATAGAGATATACAAAATTATGAGGGGTATAGATGGGGTAAATGCTAACAGGCTTTTTCCACTGAGATTGGGTGGGACTACAACCAGAAGTCATGGGTTAAGGGTGAAACATGAGAAATTTAAGGGGAACATGAAGGGAAACTTCTTCAAATCAGAGAATCATGAGAGAGTGGAATGAGCTGCCAGCACAAGTGGTGCACGTAACTCTGATTTCAACATTCAAGGGAAGTTTGGATAGGTACTTGGATAGTAGGGATGTGGAGGTTCCATGGTTCTGGTGCAGGTTGGTGCAAATAGGCAGTTTAAATTGTTTCTGTATTGACTAGATGGGCCAAAGGGCCTGCTTCTGTGCTGTAATTCTCTATGACTCTCTTTTTCGCAAATTTATTGTGGTTTTGACTGATTGACAGTCACAGTGAGTTTTCCAATTGTTCCGAAAGTCTTCTTCAAAACTTAAGCTGCCAGGTAATATATTAACAGATAAGTAGGCCTTGGATAGTTGCTGTCAACAAAGGACATCAGATCAATTGCCAGCCATTAAAATAGCATGCAGCCTTCTTTATAAAGGCAGTTAAATTGTCAATCAGATCCTTCAACTTCTCCAGTTGACTATTTCTGGCAACACTTCTACTGCTTAATCAAAACAGCGTCTTACACTGAGCAAGGCACTGTGATTTAAAATCCCATCTTAATCCCCTAAAGCTCCTCACGAGTACCCTTCTGAGCAAATGTCTGCAGTTGAAAGAGGTTGTTCCCAATACACTGAGCTTTGCACCATAGGAAGTACCAGGTTCTTCTTTAACCATTTGTTTCCAATCTTCTTTACCTCATCCTCTGCTGAAATCCACTCGCTGTTGCCTCTGTATTCCTTCATTTCTGGCATTGAACATTCCAAATGCCTGGACCAAAGGCTTTGGAAAACCTGTCTCAAAACATACCGGCCTTTGCTTCTTTAAGATGCTCTTTAAAACCCAGCTCTTTGACCAAACTTTTGACCAGTTGCCCCAGTAATACTCATTCGACTTAGTACCTGAATATTTATTTGAAATATTCATTTGAGGCAATTTACAATAGGGATCCTGAAAAAAGAATTTGTTTCCATTCTTAATCATGGAGTTTTATATCCTGAAAGTGAAAGTCATTTGATGATAACTCAGGTATGGATGATGGGTTAGCATAAAAATATAAGCAAAATGTAAAATGTAAAGAAATGTTGAGAAAATGCTCACATCTGGAGGGAGATTACATTGAGTAATTGGTACTGCAAGGACCTTTGAGGTTCCGTGTCATGTTTACAGCATAAACTAAGTTATTAACAACATTCTCCTTGATACCAATTATCAGGTCTAAATAGCTGCAGGAAGAATACTTGCTAAAGACATCATAAATCCATGAATACCACAATCTCAACACTCTTAGCAGAAAGCTTCAGAGCAAAATTAAATTTACATTGGTCGTGTCAAAGCTAACCACAGAGCATATTAAGTAAATGCAACATGTTACAGGGATTAAGATTTTATGGACCATCTGCTTTACTTCACAAACACTGGAGCTTTAATGAATGAGAAATGATGATTGTCATGAAATTCATATTATAATGGTTTGATTTGGGCCTTAAGAACCAGATGCAGGGATGTGCAATATGACTTCTGGAGCTTTCTCAACACTTAACACTTGCTTTCATGGCTAATCCCCATAATACTTAATTCTACTATTATCCAAAAATCTGTTTACCTCAGCCTTGATTAAATGTAATGAGCATATCTCACCAGAGTTAGGAATCGACATAGTCTGCCTTCAAGCGTTTGTAAGCCTTGGACTTCTTCATGTGTGCTGTTAAATGTGAAAAACCAAGACCATTTGAGTGCCAGAAGGCACTATGCTCTGTCTCTTTACCCCACACATACCATTGAATGAAACTGTCACCTTGACTGCTCTCTTTCATCTTTCTTAATTTCACCTAATCTGAATCTTCCATCAATAACCATTACTTGGTTTCAATTCAATTCAATCGAATTCAAGTTTAATTATCATTTAACCATATATGAATACTCATGAATACAGCCAAATGAGATATCATTACTACGGGGTCAAGGTGCAAAGACACATCATCAATAGTCACACACAGTAAGCACACCCAAGATCACAATCACGTAATACGAGGCCTACTTACCCGCCCACCCCGTGACACCATGTCTCGATGCATACAAGTCAATAAAACTCATTAAAGTCCGACCTAAACTCCAGTTATTCAACTCACAAGGAACATGATCTCAATCCAGTTCAAGAAAAGCCTATTCCCAATAGAATAGATCCACCATGTGCTAGTGTTTAGAAACATAGAAACATAGAAAACCTATAGCACTATTCAGGCTTTTCGGCCCATAAAGTTCTGCCAAACATGTCCCTACCTTAGAAATTACTAGGCTTACCCATAGCCCTCTATTTTACTAAGTTCCATGTATCTGCCCAAAAGTCTCTTAAAAGACCCTATCGTATCCGCCTCCACCACTGTTGCCGGCAGCCCATTCCACGCAGTCACCACTCTCTGAGTAAAAAACCTACCCCTGACATCTCCTCTGTACCTACTCCCCAGCACCTTAAACCTGTGTCCCCTTGTGGTAACCATTTAACCCTGGGAAAAATCCTCTGACTATTCACACGATCAATGCCTCTCATAATCTTTTATACCTCTATCAGGTCACCTCTCATCCTCTGTCGCTCCAAGGAGAAAAGGCTGAGTTCACTCAGCCTATTCTCATAAGGCATACTCCCCAATCCAGGCAACATCCTTGTAAATCTCCTCTGCACCCTTTGTATGGTTTCCACATTCTTCCTGTAGTGAGGCGAACAGAACTGAGCAAAGTACTCCAAGTGGGGTCTGACCAAGGTCCCATATAGCTGCAGCATTACCTCTCGGCTCCTAAATTCCATTCCACGCTTCATGAAGGCCAATACACTGTTCGCCCTCTTAGCCACAGAGTCAACCTGTGCAGCTGCTTTGAGTGTCCTATGGACTTGGACCCCAAGATCCCTCTGATCCTCCACACTGCCGAGAGTCTCACCATTAATACTATATTCTGCCATCATATTTGACCTACCAAAATGAACCACTTTATACTTATCTGGGTTGAACTCCATCTGCCACTTCTCAGCCCAGTTTTGCATCCTATCAATGTCATGCTGTAACCTCTGACAGCCCTCCACACTATCCACAACACCCCCAACCTTTGTGTCATCAGCAAACTTACTAACCCATCCCTCCACTTCCTCATCCAGGTCATTTATAAAAATCATGAAGAGTAAGGATCCCTGAACAGATCCCTGAGGCACACCACTGGTCACCGAACTCCATGTAAAATATGACCTGTCTACAACCACTCTTTGCCTTCTGTGGGCAAGCCAGTTCTAGATCCACAAAGCAATGTCCCTTTGGATCCCATGTCTCCATACCTTCTCAATAAGCCTTGCATGGGGTACCTTATCAAAAGCCTTGCTGAAATCCATGTACACTACATCTACTGCTCTTCCTTCATCAATGCTCTTCATGAAGCAAATCCCATTTCTCTCACATCAATGTCAATTACGTGTTCAATTCTTTCATCTCTTCAGTGTTGTGCCAGTTTACTCAATCCAGAGATTTATGGTCTTCTTTCAAAAACAAGATAAAGTCTACAGATAGTGGAAGTTCAGGAAACACACACAAAATTCTGGAGGAATTCAGCAGTCCAGGCAGCATTTATGGAAATGAGTACGGTCAATGTTCAGGGCAAGACCTTTCAGCAAGTCAACTGTACTCTTTTCAATAGATGTTGCCTGGCTTACAGAATTCCTCCACCATTTTGTGTGGTTATAGTCCTCTTTATGCACTTAGGCCTGATCTCCTCATTTCCTCCAAAAAAAAACTGATTTCTTGTTTCCACCTATGTAGTTAGTTTCTAAGTGTACATACCATTCCTATTACAAGTTACATTCTATTCTTTAAAAGATATTCTTAACACTGGCATTAGATAACCAATATATTCTTCAAGACAAATGTTCAATGCTATAGAGAGCAGTATCTAACCCTGACAGTGCAGCCCTAACTATGACTACATACATTCTCATTCCCTATATTGTATGATAGTATCATATTTACACCTGTGCAAGCAGCAGATGCCTCATATATGTATATTGTCAAAGTCAATAGCTGAGGTTCTTCCTTCAGTATGCCTGGCGGCCATATTCCACCACTCTGATGTATCACAATGTCTGCAACTCAGGGTGGAGCTGAAGTATTCTGAGCCAAATCTCCTCTAGATACAGGCATGTACTCTACAGTCAGTGACTGGGAGTCTCAGTGACTGTCTTCTGTACCCCACCCACAGCTTGTAGCTACAGCACTTCTCCAGCTCTGCCCCTGCTTTCAAATTTGATTTCTCTCCTGGCTCTTTACTGTGGACTAATGAAAGCCATGCCCAATTAACTTTAAAAAAAAATGTCAACCACCTTGTAAGAGAAAAGTTCATATAATTTAAGGGATCTGCAAGAAAAAAAACCCAATGTGCTACGGTGCATTTGTTTGTCCCAATGTTAATAGATGAGAAAAGTTAACAATTTGTGGTTTCAGTCTGTTGACTATTGAGCACCTTTAACATGGATACACTTCCCTTGTCAGAGGCAATTATTAAATGAAGAATTCCTCCTCTGTGGTTGGTGCAAATATTTAGTTCTGCCAAAAGTTCTAAAAATTAAAAAAAATTCAAATAGAATATTGACCAAGTTAGTCTTTTACATATCAAAGAGGTATGGTTAGTGAATTGTTAAACACTGGACATTCAGGTGAAACATTGCTTATCACACTAGATCAAAAACCTCTTGTTTTGTGGCTGCCTGCAAGGAGATGAATCTCAAGGTTGTATTATTTATACGTACTTTGATAATAAATATACTTTGAATGATGAACTTTGTGCTAAGAAAATGAATTAGCAATGCTACATTATAGTTTAGTCTGCTTGTGCAAAATTAAACCCAAAGATCTGTCTTGATTACTGCAAATAGTCAACAGAGTGGATGAAGGGAATCCAGGTAACTGAGATTCCACAAGAAAATGACAATTGATAGTCAGCACAAACCTGTCCAGAGTGTTCATCCACATTTACATTTGTACAAAGAAACTGAAATTCTTTTTCAGAACATTCTCCGACCATGGTTTTGTTTCTATAAATAAAGTAGTACTGGCAAAATAATCAAACTGGTTGAGAGATTCAAAACATGGAAGTGAAAAATGTACTCTGCTCTGTTACCCTCTATGGACATTTGGCTTTTCACTAAATCATTACATCAGGGTATGAACTTGCATCTAATTTTGTCTAAAAACCATGGCATGAATAGGTGAAACAGTAATCTTTGTTCAAAAAATATTATTTGATACTGAATCTTAAAGTTCATGCTTCATCCATTTATATTTTGGCAACTAATAAAAATATGATTTAATCTTCAAATTCTACCCTTTAGTTCAGAAATCTATCTCTGGCTGGCACTGCTAACCATACTATGTACTGTGTAGTAATGCCATCCGTAAAACTGAAGTCAATACAATAGATTTAAATGGCACAGCATGAAGTACCACAGCAAATCTGAAGTGTGTTTAATAACGCTAACCTGGAATGAACTGCCAAGGCATACATCTCTTCTGATATCAACTGAAATTATTCACTGCTGCCATACCACGCTTGCTTACTTGTATGCAAACATATTACAAGATATTACAAGATAATTTTATACACTTAAGTGTAATAAATTCTTAGTGAATATGTATTGGTCATCTGGTTATATAATTTGCTGGAAAAGAAATAGTACAAGTTTGATTGGAACAGACTCCAAGTTTCTTCAAAGCATTTTTTCACATTCAATGCTGTATCATATGTATGCCATCAAAGACAGCCCCTATCATTGCCAAGCTAATAATGCACTTTGAAGTTTGCTGTTCTCCTTCCAAAGCAACCTTTGCACAAATAATACTTATTAATATACAGATTAAAATAAAAGTCATTTCCAAAAAGCTCATGTAACAGTTAATAACTTTTGGACACTTGCAAGTGCTAACATGAATTGTCACCTTCCTACATTGTTAATTTGACTGCCTATAACAAGAATTTAATTCTGATCACTAATCACCAACGTTGTGCAATTATGTACATAGCTTTCAATATTGTTCCCATGGTGAACAACAGCTTCAGTGCACTGTTTAAACAAGGTTTAGCAAGTATAAACACACAAGATTCTGCAGATGTTAGAAATCCAGAGCAATACACACAAAATGCTGGAGGAACTGAGCAGATCAGGCTGAGATCCATTACTAGGACTAGAAAAGAAGGGGGAAGATGTCAGAATAAGGTGGGGCAGGGAGGAAAGAAGATAGCTAGAAGGTGAAAGGTGAAGCCCAGTGAGTGGGGGAGTGGGGATGAAGTGAAAAGCTGGGAAGTTGATAGGTGGAAAAGGTAAAGGGCTGGAGAAGGAGGAATTGATAGGAAAGGAGAGTGGACCGCGGGGGAAAGGGAAGGAGAATGAGCACCAGTACATGCTAACCAAGGTTGACAAGTATAACTTTTTCATTAGTTTGCAGATTTTATTTTTAGGTTATGTTGTATACTTGAGTCATTTCCTCACATATGGCTGCAGCTATATTTATTAATAAACTGAGGTTCATAATCCATCTGAGAAAAAGCTAATTTCTGGGTTAGAGCTACTGTCATCTTCCATCAAAACTATAGAAATAGATTGTTTTTAATACTTTGACGCTAGAATCAAATGGGTTCTAGTCTATTCAAAGTCCTCTTTCTTTTTTTTTCTTCATTTTTTTCCTTGAGGGCAGCAGAACCCAAAACTAAATGCACAGTTTTAAGTGATGCAAGTTGCAAATTTGTTCAGAAGCAAGGAGCAAATTTTTCACGCAGAGACTCATACACCTGGAACAAACTGCCAGAGGAGAAGAGAAGAGATGTAATTATAATGCTTAAAAAGTGTTTAGACAGTACTAGGTTTAAAAAAAAAGCATGGAGGGATTCAGGCCTAATGCAGGCAAATGGTATTAACATAGATACATATCATTGTAGCATTTCAGTGCTGTATGAGTGAAGTGTGTATTAAACAAATGAGTCAGATTTTCTTGATTCTCCATCCCCCACGGAAATTAATTACACTGAAGGCTGTCTAATCGTTCTAAGGTGGTACTTATGTTATATAAATCTTTACGATTTATGTCAATGATTTAGATGAGGGCATTGAAAACTATATCAGCAAGTTTGCTGACGATACTAAACTGGGTGGCAGTGTGACATGCGAAGAGGACGTTAGGAGAATACAGGGAGACTTGGATAGGCTGAGTGAGTGGGCAGATACTTGGCAGATGTCATTCAATGTGAATAAATGTGAAGTTATCCACTTTGGAAGCTGGAACAAGAGGGCAGAGTATTGTCTGAACGATGTAGAGTTAGGTAAGGGAGAAATGCAAAGAGACCTAGCAGTCCTAGTTCACCAGTCAATGAAGGTGAATGAGCAAGTGCAACAGGCAGTGAAGAGGGCAAATGGAATGTTGGCCTTTGTTACAAGGGGAATTGAATACAAGAGCAAGGATGTTCTTTTGCATTTGTACAGGGCCCTGGTGAGACCACACCTGGAATATTGTGTACAGTTTTGGTCTCCAGGTTTAAGGAAGGACATTCTGGCAATTGAGGAAGTGCAGCGTAGATTCACTAGGTTGATTCCTGGGATGGCAGGGCTGTCTTACGCAGAGAGATTGGAGAGATTGGGCTTGTACACGCTGGAATTGAGGGGATTGAGAGGGGATCTGATTGAAACGTTTAAGATAATTAAAGGATTTGATAGGATTGAGGCAGGAAATATGTTCCAGATGTTGGGAGAGTCCAGTACCAGAGGGCATGGATTGAGAATAAGAGGTCAGTTATTTAAAACAGAGTTGAGGAAGAGCTTCTTCTCCCAGAGAGTTGTGGAGGTGTGGAATGCACTGCCTCGGAAGACGGTGGAGGCCAATTCTCTGGATGCTTTCAAGAAGGAGCTGGATAGATATCTGATGGATAGGGAAATCAAGGGATATGGGGACAAGGCAGGGACTGGGTATTGATAGTGAATGATCAGCCATGATCTCAGAATGGCGGTGCAGACTCGAGGGGCCGAATGGTCTACTTCTGCACCTATTGTCTATTGTCTATTGTCTATATCAGGGGTCAGCAACCTTTACCACTGAAAGAGCCACTTGGACCCGTTTCCCACAGAAAAGAAAACACTGGGAGCCGCAAAACCCGTTTGACATTTAAAATGAAATAACACTGCATACAATGTTTTGTTTTGCCTTTATGCTATGTATAAACAAACTATAATGTGTTGCATTTATGAAATTGATGAGCTCCTGCAGAGAAAACGAAATTACATTTCTGCATGCAACAAAAACATTTTGAACTCCGAAAATAAGACATTGGGTTGAAGGTTACTTTTAAGTAAAATACTCAACGTCTATTTGAGTCCTTCTTGTATTTATGAAAAACGCTAAACTTAAATTTGCCGCCAGCAGCAAACCAAAAATAACATCGGCCAGCTGTCAACCTGAAAAATAAAAGGACTATTTCACTGAACAATGAAAACATATGAATATACGTAAAATAATATGCAATTAAAATATTTATCATACTTGGTCAGGTTGACTCACACCTGACAATGCAGTCATATTCAGTAGGGATGGATTGATGCTTAGGGGAGTGACCGGGAAGGATAATGTGTTTTTTTCCTCTCTGAACTCACAGAAGCGTTTCCCAAACGATGTTTGCATTGCGATGATTGCAGAATGTAAATACTCCGAATTTATCATGTCATGACCTTGTTTGAACTCTCTCAAATTGGGGAAGTGAGACAATGTGCCTTTCTGTAAATCTCTGGCAAGCACTGTCAACTTGCGCTCGAATGCCAAAACATCCTCTAACATGTGCAGGGCTGTGCGTCCTTTTTCCCTGAAGAGCTGTGTTCAGCGTGTTCAGGTGCGCTGTCATGTCTACCATGAAGTGTAGCTTTTCCAGCCACTCAGGCTGTTCCAGCTCAGGAAAGGTGAGCCCTTTGCTGCCCAGGAAAGTTTTCACTTCTTCCAGACATGCGACAAAGCATTTCAGCACCTCCCCTCTGGACAGCCAGCGATAAAAACACGTTGTAGCGGTGTGCTACACGCAGTCAGTAAACTGCAGTCAAAGATAGCTTTATTCGAACTAAACAGCCTTGCTTTTAAGCCTCCCTCAACCCGCCCCCCCTTGGGCGCGGATGCTGCAAAAGACACGTACTCACAAACCCCCGTAGGCTATCTCCCTTAGCCTGAACGCTGGCTAATTGTGAGCCGGTTCGGATGTGCCAGGAAATGGGTCACCACAACGTCTTATTTAGAATGTACAAGATCACCATAATCTTCAAATTTAGAATTACATTTCAAAAACTAACAAACCAACGTAAAATACATTTTAATTAAATACTGACCAATTATTTCCCAAAGCAACAGGGAGCCGCAGCACAGACGTAAAAGAGCCACATGTGGCTCCGGAGCCGTGGGTTGCCGACCCCCGGTCTATATGAACATCCTCCCACCTATCTTCAAAAGTAACACTTTATTCAAAGTTTATTTTTATTTAATTTCTCCACAGCTGGTATATGCCTCAGCCCTATCTATTTGCCGCAACCCTATCTACCCCTGGTTTAAAGTTCCACATTCAAATCTCACTAAGTAAAGAAGTTCTTTTTTCCTTATTGGATGTATTAGTAAGCATTGTTAAAAGCCCCCCCCCCCCCCGCCCAGTGATAGCAAACACAGAAATCAATTAGTTATCAACATCCAGCATCACCCATCATTACAACACCAACCATCTTCCAACCTACAGGCTGATTTTCATACTCTTGAGGAGATTTTTAAAATTTAGGCATTGAACTTCTAGTTTTACAATTTCTAGTGTGTTTGCTTGCTGTTTGCTCCAAGTGATTTGTATGCAACAAAAAATAAGATGAAAGGCTTTTGTGTCCCTTGAAAGAAAATTTTCAGGAATACCTTTGCATGTTAACTTTCTATAGTACTGGATGCAGTTCTGAATAATTTTTTTGATGACCATTTCTCTTGTATTTAAACAGTAACAACAATAATATTTAGTGTGGGAATATTATGCACATTTAATCTCAATAATTGCTATCTATGATTATACAGATTCAGCACTATTAAAATAATTACATTCACATTCAAGATTACAGTATGTCCCAAAAATAATACCCATAACAAACAAGAGAAAATCTGCAGATGTTGTCAGAATGGGAATGGGAAGTGGAATTAAAATGGGTGGCCACTAGGAGATCTCACTTTTACTGGTGGATGGAGCATAGGTGCTTGATGAAGCAGACTCCCAGTCTACATCAAGACTCACCGATACACAAGAGGCCACACAGTGAGCACCGAATACAATAGATGACTGCCAACAGACACACAAGTGGTGTCACCTCACCTGGAAGGACTGTTCGGGCCCTGAGTGGTAGTGAGTGAGGAGGTGTAGGGCCAGGTTTAGCACTTGTTCCGCTTGCAAGGACATTCCGATATCAGAATCAGAATCAGACTTTAATCGCCAAGTACCTGTACACATACAAGGAATTTACTTCTGGCAGATGTTGTCTCTCTGCTCATAACAATAATAATGATAAGTATAAATGAAAATGTAGATTATACATACAGGTAGTGCAATCCAAGTTATAGTTAGCCGACAGTTAACCGGCAGTTAACTGCTCAGCAAAGTGACCGCAGTAGGGAAAAAACTTCTCCAGTGCCTACTAGTCTTAGTCTGGAGGGATCTGAAGCGCCTACCAGACGGAAGCAGTTCAAACAGTCCATGCGCAGGATGGAAGGAGTCCTTTATGATGTTCCCCCCCCCCCTTCTTCAACCTGGAAGAGTACAGGTCCACAATAGAGGGCAGGGAGGCTCCAACGATGCGCTCGGCAGTCCTCACTGTGCGCTGTAGTCTGGTTCTATCCTGCTTGGTGGCGGCTCCAAACTACACAGTGATGGAGGTGCACAGGACAGACTCAATGACTGCAGTGTAGAACTGCAGCAACAATTCCTGAGGCAGACCATATTTCCTCAAGAGCCGCAGGAAGTACATCCGCTGCTGGGCCTTCTTCAGGATGGAGCTGATGTTCTGCTCCCACTTCAGATCCTGAGAGATGGTGGTTCCCAGGAACCTGAAGTTCTCCACGGTGGACACAAGGCTGCTGAGGACTGTGAGGGGGGCCTCTTATACTGTCATGATGAGGCCATACTCAAGTTGGAGGAGCAGCACCTTATATTCTCTCTGGGTAGCCTCCAACATGATGGCATGAATATCGATGCCTCAAACTTCTGGCAATAGCCCCTCACCTTCTCTATTCCCCATCCCCTTTACCCTCTTTCACCTTTTCTCCTTGCCTGCCCATCTCCTCCCTTCTTCTTTCTTCCATGGCCATCTGTCCTCTCCTATCAGATTTCCCCTTCTCCAGCCCTGTATCTCTTTCATCAGTCAACTTCCCAACACTTTACTTCATCCTTCCCCTCCTCCCAGTTTAACCCATCACCTTGTGTTTCTCCCTCCCCTCCGTCCACCTTCTAAATCTGACTCCTCATCTTTTTTTCTCCAGTCCTGCTAAAGGGTCTCAGGCTGAAACATCGACTGTACTCTTTTCCATAGATGCTGCCTGGCCTGCTGAGTTCCTGCAGCATTTTATGTGTGTTGCTTGAATTTTCAGCATCTGCAGATTTTCTCCTGTTTGTGAAGATTATAGTTGGGAGTTTGATAATCAAGAATTCACACTGTATTGAAAGGACAGGCAAGAAGGCAGAGGGGTGGCATAGCTCTGTTGGTAAAAAATGAAAGTAAATCATTAAAAAGAGGTGACATATGGTTGGAATGTGTTGAATAATTGTGGATAGAGCTAAGGAGCTGCAAGGTAAAAAGACCCTGATGGGAGTTATATACCCCATCATATATATTATATACCCCATCATCTATCCCCCATTCTATACCCCCAAACAATAGCAATAATGTGGCCTACAATTTACAACAAGAGATAGAAAATGCATGCCAAAAGACCAATGTTACAATAGTCATGGGGGATTTCTATATGCAGGTAGATAGGGAAAATCATGTTGGTGTGGGATTCCAGGAGTGGGAGTTTCTAGAGTGCCTATGAGATGGCTTTTTAGAGCAGCTCAAGGTTGAGCCCACTAAGGAGAATCAGCTATTCTGGATCGGTGGGGGGGGGGGGGGTGCAAATGAACTGGAATTGATTGATTAGAGAACTTAAGGTAAAAGAACACTTAGGGGAAGCTGTTCATATTATGATCAAATTCACCCTGAAAAATGAGAAGGAGAAGCTAACGTCAGATGTATCAGTACTACAGTGAAGTATAAGAAATTATAGAGAGAATTTGGCCAGAATTGATTAGAAAAGGACACTTGCAGGGATGACGGCAGAACAACAAGGGCTGGAATTTTCGGAAGCAATTCAGAAGCCAAAGGATCTATACATGCCAAAGAGGAAGTAGTATTCAAAAGGAAAGATGACATAAGCATGGCTAACAAGGGAAATTAAAGCCAACACAAAATCCAAAGAGAGGGCATAGATTAGAGCAAAAATTAGTGGGAAGTTAGAGAATTGGGAAGCTTTTAAATGGCAACTAAAGTCATTATGAAGGTAAAGATAGAATATGAAAGAAAGCTAGCAATAATATTAAAGTGGGCACCAAAAGTTTTATTCTGAAATGTAAAATGGAAAAGAGAGGTGAGAGTGGACATCAGACTGCTGTAAAATAATGCTGACAAGGTGGTAGTGGGGGACAAGGAAATGGTGGAATAACTGAATAAGTATATTGCCTCCATCTTAACTGTGGAAGACACGAGCAGTATAGTGAAGTTCCGGGTGTCAGGAATCATGAGGTGTGTGAAGTTACCATAACCAGAAAGAAGGTTCTTGGGACACTGAAAGGTCTGGACCGAATGGTGTATATCCCAGGGTTCTGAAAGAGGTGGCTGAAAAGTTCATTAGTAATGATCTTTCAAGAAACACTAGATTCGGGCATAGTTCTGGAAGATGGAAAATTGCAACTATCACACTACTCTTCAAGAAGTGAATGAAAATTATAGGTCAGTCAGTCTGACCTCAGTGATTGGAAAGGTGCTGGAGTCAGTTGTTAAAGATGTTGTTTCAGGGTACTTGGAGGCACATGATAAAATAGGTCGTAGTCAGCATGGCTTCCGCATGGGAAAATCTTGCCTGACAACACTGTTGGAATTCTTTGAATAAAAAAAAACAGATGATAGACAAAGGAGAATTGATTAATGTTTAGTACTTAGATTTTCAGAAGGCCTTTGACAAGGTGCCACAACCAAGGCTGCTTAATAAGCTACGAGCCCATGGTATTACGGGAAAGATTCTTGCATGGATAAAACAGTGGCTCATTGGCAGGAGTCAAAAGGTGGGAATTAATGGAGTCTTTTCTGGTTAACTGGCAGTGACTAGTGGTGTTCCATATAGGTCTTTGTTTAGACCGATTCTTTTTACGTTATATGTCAATGATTTGGATGGTGGAATTGATGGCTTTGTTGCTAAGATACAAAGATCTTTGTATCTTTGTATCTTAGCAGGTAGTTTTGGAGGAAGTAGAGAGGCTACAAAGGACTTTGACAGATTAGGAGAATGGGCAAAGCGGCAGATGCAATACAGTATTGGGAAGTGCGTGATCATGCACTGTAGTAGATGAAATGAAAGGGTTGACTATTTTGTAAATGGAAAAAGAAAACAAAAATCTGAGGAGCAGAGGGTTATGGGAGTCCTTGTGCAGGATTCCTTAAAGGATAATTTGCAGATTGGGTCTGTAGTGAGGAAAGCAAATGCAATGTTAGCATTCAATTCAAGAGGACTAGAATATGAAAACAAGGATGTAATGTTGAGACTTTTTAAAGCACTTGTGAGACCTTACTTGGAGTATTGTGAGCAGTTTTTGGCCCCTTATCTTAGAAAGGATATACTGAAACTGGAGCGGGTTCACAAAAGGTACACAAAATTGTCATATGCAGATGGCTCTGGGCCTGTATTCACTATTTAAAAGAATGAAAAGTGACCTCATTGAAACCTATCAAATGGTGAAAGGCCTTGATACGAGTGAATGTAGATCGAATGTTTCCTATGATGGGTGCATCTAAGCCCAGAGGACACAGACTCAGAACTGAGGGATGTCCTTTTACAGTGGAGATGTGGTGCAATTTCTTTAGCCAGAAGAGGGTGAATCTATGTTGCTATAGCAAGCTGTAGAGGCCAATTTTTTATGTACGTTTAAGACAGAATTTGACAGGTTCTTGATTGGTCAGGGTAAGAAGGGATACAGAGGTAAGGCAGGAGATTGGAGCTGAGGAAAATTGAATCAACCATAATGAAATGGTGGAGCAGACTCAATGTAAAAGCAAAACAGGAAAATGTGGTTTAGCTAGAAGGAGGACTTCTTAGAATATCTTTATGAAAAGTCTTGGCATTGGAACTAATATGATTGAGTTGGAGCCACTGGAACAAAGAGGCCCTTTCAGGAGGCACAGTGGGAAGAAGTATTATTGAGCAAGCTATGCTAGTCTGCAAACTTGTAAAACCTGTTCCTCTTTCAACAGATGCTGGCTAACCTGGTTAATCGTTCCACTTGTTTTCCAGGATATTCTAACTTTACAAATATCTTACTATTCCAACATGTTATGCCACCTATTTTCTTCTCATGTGTTGTGAAGTTTTGTTATTATTTTACTTGAATGCATATTTTATTCGCTCCTTCAGGCCTTAGCAATGAGTGTGAAGGAAAGACGGAGTGTACTATTAATTTTATTGCTACCCTGCATTTAGATTTACACAAAAATTTTTGTAATATCACAGCTGTTTACTAGCACTTGGTAGAAATTCTGACTAAAGTTCCTTGCTTTGAACTATTGATTGTGTTTGATTATGTAACATAAACAAAGGGAAATTTGAATCCACTGCACATACTGTACACTGATATGAGGATTTGTTCCTGTGAAGAAAGGGATCATTACAGATGGTAATAATATGGTATAATTGATATTAACTGCTGGTGGTTCCATGGCAAGCCCTGACTCTTACTATATGTGACCTATTCTCACAAGCTTTAAATAAAATCATAACCAAGATAGGAACTGACAACAGCACCAAAAAATGAAAATGTTAAAGCTGGCTATCTGGGATGGGTTCCAGCTGCTGGCTACAGTCTATCACATCTGACATCTGCCTTGGGCAGAAACACACTGTAAACAAGTTTTCAGATTACATCCTGTGTAAACAGAAAGCCAAGTACGACTTCCGTCAATTGCAGAGATTACTGTACTGTCATATTTAAATGTCACATAAATGAACGACTTTAGAAGATTTCATTTTTGTTTGTCTCTGATATCCCCTTAAATCAACATCTGAAAAGGGACCAGTATTTTGGATCAAATGAATTTTTGCTATTTTGTTGTTGTAGAGCATTTTTATACATGCGTGTGTGTGTGTGCGTGTGCGTATATATACTACATGCTTATATAAAGAAAAAATAAAAATGAAGTATAAAATAATTAAATAACAAATATATTATAGTATATAATATAATATAGTATAGTAATGAATAGATAACAGTTCTTGTAATATTATAATAAATCATCCATAATTCATAACCTATTATTTGATTCTTATTGCTAATTTGATCATTCTGTGTTGAATCAAAGACTATGTGTACAAATTTAACTGATGTTTCAAAGGTAATGGTTTCCTGTGAAAGAGAAAAAAAATCAATTTAAATTGTAAAGTGAGAGGATTTTTAAATGTTATTATCACCAAAAAATTAGCCTTTCAACTTTAGTAATATATAGTTGAGAGTCAGGAATCAATAAGCTTTTAGAGGGGGACATCACGTGATGACGTAGGATTGAGACGTGGAAACCTAGCTCTCCTGTAAAAAAAACTAGTAAAATAATGTTTAAGTGAAGAAAAGTTAGTAAATACCTTCTAAAAATTACTTATAAACTACTCAGGATTGTCTAAGTATATGCCTCCTAAACAGAAGCAGAAGAAAACTAGTACTTTGAAGACAACACAAATTGTAAAAGAATCAAGGCCGGCCGCCATGAAGGAGCAATTTACCTCTGGTGATACAGAACAGGAAACTGCGGAAACATCAACCGTTTACAAAAAAAAAGAGCAACAGGAATTGCGCATGCATGAAGGAAGGGGCATGCACAAACACCAGCAACCCAAACTACAAATCCCAGCTATGATCGGAACTGAAAGTGTAAGTGAATATAAGGTGGAATCAGATTCTCTGGATAAATCAGACGAAGATGAAGAGACAAACAAAGAAGAGCAACAGGAAGAGGTTGGAGGTGATATTGGAGACATTAAAAAACTTTGGTGCAAATAATGCATAAGTTAAAAGCATTAAAAGTAATAAAAAAGATATTAACAATATGAAGATTATGTTTGATAAAATGATGAAAAGACAGGACAAAATGGACAAAAAAATTAAAAACTTGGAAGAAACAACCGGAGACACCATTGATAGAGTGAATAAAATGGAAGATAATATTTCTGCCTGGACATCAGAAAGAAAACGGTTGTTGGAAAAAGTGGATGTCCTTGACAATTTTAGCAGACGGAATAATATTAAGATTGTTAGACTTAAAGAAGGTATAGAGGGAGAGGATCCAATAAATTTTTTTCAAAAATGGATTCCGGAAATTTTGAAAATGGAAGAAGGAACTCAGTTAATTGAAATTGAAAGGGCTCACAGAGCCTTAAGATCAAGACCTCAAGTTGATCAAAACCCACGATCAATCTTGATAAAATGCTTAAGATATCAAGATAAAGAAAAGATCCTGAAGGCGGCTGCCCAATGTGCCAGAAAGAGAAACGGGCCATTGATGATAGAAGGGAAAATAGTTATTTTCTATCCTGATATAAGTTAGAACCCTTTTGAAGAGAAAGAAGGCATTTAATCCAGCGAAAAAAGTTTTATGGGAGAGGTTATAAATTTATATTGCACCACCCGGCAACCCTGATAATTTTTTTGAATGATGGGAAAAGAAGATTTTTTTACTGATTATCGGGATGCGGAAGAATTTGCACAAGAACTCACAAATATTCGCTAACCACAGCCAAAGATTTAAAAGTGAAATGGATTAAAAATGAGGACAGGGACAGTGAATGGAGTTGATGGATGTTTAAGGACAGAAGAATATTTAAATATATTCTTAATTATATGATACAGGGGGAGAAAGGTAAAAACTTGAGAAATATTAATCGAGAGTAGTGATATTATTTTTCCTTCTCTTATATATACTTTTTTACGTTACGGGGGGAGCTGGGAGAACTTCAGATCGATTGCTATGGGACTCACGTGTGTAATCATGGTGATTGCCATGACCCGTACAACAGAGGGGGAGGGGTAATGTGTTTTTTTTATTCACAACATTAATAGGGGGGTATTTTGTTTTTTTTTCTTTATAATCTATTTTTCTTTTATCTTTCTTTCTTTGCCTGGACAATGGGGGGGGGGGAGACACATAGCAACATGGAGAATTTTAAAAAAGGTTCCCCAAGGTACTATGAAAGTTGAAAGGTTAGGTATTACTATAGATTGGAGTAACCCTGTTAAAAATAATGACCAATTTACTGAATTTTTTAAGTTTTAATGTTAACGGGCTTAATGGACTGGTGAAAAGAAAAAGAATTTTAACATAAATTAAGAAAATTAAAATAGATATAGCTTTTTTACAAGAAACACAATTAACAGAGATAGAACATCAGAAATTAAAGAGAGATTGGGTTGAAAATGCTATTGCAGCTTCATTTAATTCAAAGATGAGGGGAGTTGCAATTTTGGTTAATAAAACTTTACCACTTAAAATACAAAATGTATTAATTGATTTAGCCGGGAGATATGTAATTATATATTGTCAATTTTTTTTTCGGAACTATGGATTCTTATGAATATTGATGCACCAAATGAAAATGATGCAAAATTTATACAAGAAGCCTTTTTGAATTTGGCTGACGCACATGACAAAATATTAATATGTGGAGATTTTAATTTTTGTCTAGACCCAGTTTTAGATCAACAAAGGTTGTTACAAAATCAAAAGTAGTAAAATTAACTTTATCATTGATGACAGATTTAAATTTGATTGATATATGGAGAAGAATTAATCCAAAAGAAAGAGATTACTCATTTTATTCAAATAGACATAAAACTTATTCAAGGATAGATTTTTTCCTATTATCAATGAATATTGAAGACAGAGTAAAAAATATGGAATATAAAGCAAGAATATTGTCAGATCATTCCCCCTTGACAATGACAATGATAATGCTGGATAAAGAGGAATCGATTTACAGATGGAGATTTAATTCAATATTATTAAAACATCAAGATTTTTGTGATTTCATGAAAAAGCAGATTCCGTTTTTTTTAGATACAAATTTACATTCAGTTGATGATAAATATATAATATGGGAAGCAATGAAGGCATATTTGAGAGGCCAGATAATAAGTTATACTACTAAAATTAAGAAGGAATAGGGATAGAAATAGATCAATTGGAAAAAGAGATTACAAAATTAGAAAAGAATCTCAAAGATATATGACAGAAGAAAAACAAAGACAACTTGTTAACAAGAAGTTACAATATAATACACTTCAGACATACTGAACAGAAAAAGCAATTATGAGAACTAAACAGAGATATTATGAACTAGGTGAAAGATTTCACAAGATTCTTGCTTGGTAGTTAAAAACAGACCAGGTTTCCAAAACGATAAATGCAATTAGAACAAGTGTAAGTAAATTTACTTATAAACCTTTAAAAATTAATGAAACTTTTAAGAATTTTTATTCTGAACTGTATCAATCAGAATCACAAAATGATAATGTCGCGATAGAAAGGTTTTTATCACAAATAACTCTTCCAAAATTGAATTTGGAAGAACAGAAGGGATTAGATGTGCCTTTTACATTAAAAGAGGTCGAAGAAGCTCTAGGATCACTTCAGAGTAATAAATCCCCAGGAGAAGATGGTTTTCCGCCCAAATTTTATAAAAAGTTTAAAGATTTACTAATTCCTCCTTTTATGGAGTTAATATACCAAGCGGAAAGAACACATAAATTTCCAGAATCTTTTTCGACAGCTATTTTAATAGTATTTCCAAAAAAAGATAAAGATCTTTTAAAACCAACAGCATATAGACATATTTCTTTGCTGAATACTGACTATAAAATAATAGCAAAAATTTTATCTAATAGATTATCTAAATACTTACCAAAATTAATACATATAGATCAAATAGGATTTATCAAAAAATAGACAATCGGCAGATAATGTAACTCGGTTACTTAGCATAATTCATTTGGCACAGAAGAGGGAGGAAATGTGTGTGGCAGTTGCCTTAGATGCAGAAAAAGCATTTGATAAAATGGAATGGGATTTTTTATTGAAGGTATTGGAAAAATATGGATTAGGAGTATCTTTTATAAAATGGATTAAAACCTTAAATTCTAATCCCAAAGCTAAAGTTGTGACAAATGGTCAAATTTCAACATCATTTCAGTTAACAAGGTCAACTAGACAAGGCTGTCCATTATCACCTGCTTTATTTGTGTTGGCGATAGAACCATTAGCTGAATTAATTAGAACCGACCCAGATATTATGGCTTTCAGAGTTAACCAGGAAGAATATAAGATTAATTTATTTGCTGATGATGTTTTGCTTTATTTAACAAACACATTGCATTCACTGCATAAATTATCTTCTAGATTGGAAGAATATGGGAAAATATCAGGCTACAAAATAAATTGGGATAAAAGTGAAATTCTACCCCTTACTAAAGGAGATTATAGTCAACGTCGACTAATAACTCTATTTAGATGGCCGATAAATGGTATAAAATATTTAGGTATAAGATTTGATAATGATATAAAGAATTTATATAAATTAAATTATTTACCATTATTGAAAAAAATTCAAGATGATCTTGATAAATGGATGACATTACCAATAACATTAGTAGGCAGAGTAAAGTCTGTAAAATGAATTTATTCCCTAGATTACTATATTTATTCCAAACACTACCAATACAATTACTGCAGAAGTTTTTTCAAGAGTTAAGTAAATGTGTGAGTAAGTTCTTTTGGAAAGGTAAGATGTCAAGAATATCATTGGAAAAATTGACATGGAAATTTGACCTAGGAGGGTTACAACTTCCAAACTTTAAAAATTATTATAAAGCAAATCGACTTAGATTTATTGCATCTTTTTTTGATGAAAATAAACCGGCATGGATTAGAATAGAATTAGATAAAATAGGAGAAAATATACCAGAAGATTTTATATATACATGGGAATCTAAATGGATACGGGAAAAGAAAGAATCTCCTACATTAAAACATTTGATTGATTTATGGGATAAGATAAATGTTAATGATGAGATAAAGAAATCTTTATTAGCAAAGAGAATTTTAATTCAAAAGAAACTTATTCCTTTTACAATGGATAACCAACTTTTATACAATTGGTTTCACAAAGGGATTAGATATATTGGAGATTGTTTTGAAGGAGGTATATTAATGTCATTTGATCAATTAAAGAATAAATACAAAATATCAAACAACACTCTTTTTAAGGGCTTATTTAAGAGATAAATTGAGTCAAACAATGTTATTGCTGAAAACTAATGAAATAGAAACTTTAATTCAAAAAGGAAAAATTTCAAAAAATATTTCTTGTATGTATAGTTTGATTCAGAAACAGGCAATTAAACAAGGAATTCATAAGTCAAGACAAAAATGGGAAACTGATTTGAATATTAAATTTGAAGAAATAAGTTGGTCAAGACTATGTCTTGACAGTATGACAAATACAACAAATGTCCGGTTAAGTTTAGTGAAATATAATTTTTTACATCAATTATATATTACACCACAAAAAATAAATAAATTAAAGCCAAATTTATCTGATCAATGTTTCCGATGTAATCAAGAAATTGGTACTTTTTTACACTCTACTTGGTCTTGTTTTAAAATTCAACTTTTTGGACAAATTTAAGAATTTTATTGAAACACAACTTCCACATAATCTAACATTATTTTTACTAGGTGATATTGAGGGGATAAAACCAAAATCCAAACTGAATAAATATCAGAAAGAATTCATAAAAATTGCATTGGCAGTAGCCAAAAAGGCTATTGCAGTTACTTGGAAATCGGATTCATACTTAAGTATAGATCGCTAGAAGAATGAAATTTTTAGCTGCATTCCACTTGAAAAATTACTTATAATTTAAGAGATAAGTATGAAATATTTCTGAAAAATTGGCACCCTTATTTACAAAAGTTAGTATTAAATATATAGGTGCTCCAAAGATAAAATTATTGGTTATCTGGGGCAAGAAATAAATATATATACTAAAGCTATTATGAACTTCATGGAGCATGTGGGGATCTTCCGATATCCAGGCAATCTTTCTTTCTTTTTTTTTCTTCTCTCTTTTTTTTCTCTTTCTATAGGGATATGTTAGGGGGGAGGGGTTAAGAGGAGGGGGGAAGGGTTGATATTTGTTTTTACAATTTTTTTTCTTCTGTAACCTATTGAAAATTTAATTTAATTTTTTTTAAAAAAATAAGCTTTTAGAGTAGGAAAAACAGAATAGCAGGAGGCAAAATTACATTCAGTAACAATAACACTTTTAATTGATAAAAAAGGTCCAATTCATTTATTATCGAAGTATATAACTCTGAAATTTGTCTTCTCCAGATAGCCACAAAACCAAGAAAGAAAATTACGACAGCATGATCATCAACCCCCAAATCTGTTCTCCCAGCACAAAATAAAACAAACAAAAATGGAATAGGCACAATGACCCCCAAATTCCCCTCCCTCACAAACAAAAATCAAGAACGATTAGGCAAAAAACATAGAATATAAAAACAACAAGACTGAAAAAATATCTACAGTCTAAGTCCATATCTAAAATGCAGAAAACCTGGGCAAGATTCTCCAGTCAGACTGCAGCTTCCCTATCAGGTAGCAGAGCAATTCTACTAGCAATCTAAAGGCAGTCTCCCTTCTCCAGCAGCACAGCGATCCCACTAGCAATCAAAAGGCAGGCAGCACTCGCACTCACCTTCCGCGTTCACCTCAATGTTTCGATCTCCCTCATCGCTTTAATTGGCTAATAATAGAAACTTCCATCGGCAAAATGGAGTCGAACATCAGCTCATGTCCTGTCCTGCAGCCTGCTCACCACAAAGTTTGCGCACACTGCCTATGCCGACTGAGCGCTGAAACAACCAAGCAATCTCCAAACTGCAAACCACAGGCTCCAACAATTCCAGAATCACATTCAAGAAGAAAAGCAAATGTAAAAAACAAAAAAGAAGTGAAATATATGGTGTCATGATCTATCTAGTGTTACGTACCCCGTAACTGGGTGTCTGACCAGCAGAGTAAGAAGAATCCATTGGAGTCTGGGGGTACCGAACTAAAGGTGTTTATTGATAAACTACACAATACAATATCAAAAATGCAAATATACATATAAAGCAAGTTAGCAGTAATAAACCTAAAAATGTAGGAATAATAATAATCATTAATAAACAAGCTCTATTGATGTCTAGGGGTAAATAAATTGTCATAGGAAAGTATAGAGTTCAGTTCATAAATGCTGAAGTAGTTATGGTTGTTGTATTGAAATCGTTGGAGAGAGAGAGAGAGAGAGCGAGCAAGAGGTAACAGCAACAGTTGCGGCAGGCAAACCTTTTTGTGGCTTTCTTAATCCGTCGTATCGTTGTGGTCATTCAGCTATGACCCCTCTGGTATTCAGCTAGACCATTCTTCTGTGGTGGACTCGTCACTCTGGCCTGAATGGACACACACACAAGTCCCCACCGGCCCTGCTGTAACACTGTGAGCTTTATTGACTGATCTCCTGGTTCAATCTTCAAAGCCCCCACCTTTCTGTGGGTTCCCAACACTCAATCAGTGTCTACTGGTGTGGCTGAAGGCTATCTCTCCAGACCTGTCTTTTTATCCCCACTCATGGGGTCTCAGCTATCCATCAACTCTGAATGACCATGTCCATCAAATCAGGCCACTCCTGCTATCTCCTGAGGAATGTTAACGAGCAAAGTGAAGTCCTTGTAGTCAAAAGTAAGTAATCCAGGAAGAGTCATTATACAGTAAATCAACAGTCTCTCTCCCCCTCTTATCTGTAGCAAATGTTCTTGTCTGGGCTTTATCTCTCTCTCTCTCTCAATAGTAGCATAACAACAGCAATAGTTTGTAGTTCTCAGGAGGGGGGTTGGGAATGGATAACCCTGCACCCCATTGACCATCAGGTCTGTTCATCACTCATAACACTAGAAGATGTCGACATGGGAGCATTGTATACAGGCACCATTTTGACTGGAAATCCATTTGTTTCATAGGTGAATGTGCACACATAACAGACATAAAGCATCATGGAAGCCAGGAGAGTTAGCTTGTGTACAGAAATGGAGTTAATGCTTCAAGTCATCATAAAGGAGAGTAATTTTAAGGTGTTGAAAAAGGGAGAAATTGGGAACAGAACTTATGGAAATGTTAAACATGCAGTGAAAGGAAGTTGAACTTAAATATAAAATAAAGGATGACAATACAACATAGCAAAAGTATTAGAACTCTGCTGTTGTAAACAGCCAGTGAATAATTTAGCAAGCACTGGCCACATACATAAATCATTGCCCCAGACATTCCTGGCATTGTTGTGTTGCTCATCCACCCCTCAAGAAATGAGCATTTAGTTATCATGGGGTATAGATGATAGAAGGTAACCACTGATCAATCATAGCGTGTAGTATATGAGAACTGAAGAGCATAAATAAAAGTCAGAGTCGGGTACGTAATCCATTAAGCATACTCCTTTGTTCAATAAGGTTATAAATGACTCTTTATTTTGCTCCACAAATCCATTTGTTCAAACATCTAAAAGCATCAACCCAAAATCCTCTGGGAAAGAAAATTCTACAGGTTTACAATTTTTTATTAATTAATCCTCGATTCAGTTCTAGCCATTTAGCCAGGAATGACGCT
This sequence comes from Hypanus sabinus, assembly GCF_030144855.1. NCBI lineage: Eukaryota > Metazoa > Chordata > Chondrichthyes > Myliobatiformes > Dasyatidae > Hypanus > Hypanus sabinus. Next base: position 33,578,990 of record NC_082728.1, read on the forward strand.
CTTAGTTTTCCATGCAGCTTCTCAGCAACTAATCTGTTAAACTCTCTCAAAACCATCTTCACGAGTTAATCTTCATGAGATTAACTCTTATTCTTCCAAACATCAGCAAGGTTAACCAACTGTATTTAATCTGTCATAGAACAAACTCTTTATTATAAGTATCAGTCCTTTAAGTCTAAATCCCCAGCAACTCAAAGTTGAGTATATTATTCTTTAGCTTCAGGGTCACCTGGTGTCACTAAGCCCTGTAAAAATGGAGCAAGTCTTCCATAATTTAATCATGTTGTCCTACAAAATATGAAAAGGGTTTAACAAAATTAACAACGAAAAGGTTTGTCATCCATAAGGCAGTGTTCAAATCCACCCTGGCTTTTGTTCCATGCAGTCAATGATATCTGCTCCAAGCAATTATATGTACTCCTATCTGAATAGTGGACTGGAGTAATATAAAATGGCGATTAGTTACAGTGAATCAACTTGACTGATCACAATTTAGACTGCTCACCAATTAAAATTCCTGAAAATATAAATTCCATAAAGTAATAATGTTCCAAATCTCCTAAACGTTTTAAAATATTAGTTAAAGAGTATTCTATTAAGAAGATCAGAACACTGCAATACAGCTTACTACGTTTTTACTTATTGCTGCAGGATTTGTAGTTAATATTCATTGAGGCTAAAATTGCTCACAGATCACAGATGTTTCCTGACAGACTTCCAATAAAGAGATGCATAACTGTGGTGTGTCTCTTCAACCAATTAGATTGGAGAATAATTTCTAATAAAGTCTAAGCCATAAGGCATAAATCAGATAAATTAATTCAATATTAAACATTATATGGAAAATTAAATATGAAACAGAAAAATATGGGAAGGGTTTCTGCCCGAAACGTCAACTGTACTTTTTTCCATAGAGGCTGCCTGGCCTGCTGTCTTCCTCCAGCATTTTGTGTGTGCTGCTTAAATATGGGAATTGTTAATTTCATAATTTTGTTATTTTCCTGCAATAATGAATTTCTTAAGGACTGAAATTTTACAACTGCAAAAGTAAATGTTTGCTGCTAGAGTATGTTCGATATCTCCCACTTCTGATCAGATCATTAAAAATCTTTTTTTTCTGGTTGCACAAACTCTAAAACTCTGGCATGTGTAGTGGGTCACTGGTGAATTACTTTACCAACTACAGGTACTTTAATGATAAGTCTATTACCAATCTGCCCAAGTTAAAAAAAAGTAGACAAATATTTCTGGCTTTCCGTATTCAACAACAGGTCAGAAATTGCCAGGGACAGCTTGCTGATTTAGTCCACAGTATTACTAACCGGTACTTCACTAGTTGTGCAAATTGATAATCACTATCCACTAGTACTATGTCTTATAATATCACCCTCAGTTTGCTTATGCCAAGTTATCTCAACAGTGGCCAATCATCTCTGATGTTAATTTGTCTGTACTTTAAAAGAGAAGCAAAGGAAAATTTGATGAAGTTATTTTTTTCTATGCATGAAATAGAAACTAGTGTTTCAAAACCATTGAAATGATAGTCATAATTTCATAAAAACATAGAGCAAGAGACCATGCCAGTCAGTACATTGAATCTAAGCCAACCATTTTACACTAGTGCTAAGCAAATAACATGTATTCTCCCCACATCCCTCCCACCTCCAATAGAACCACTTGTTTGTCGTGCTTGGAGGCTTTCATGCCTCAATGACCTGGAGAGCAATGTTGGCTGGAGTCAGAGCTTTACGCTTTGGCTCTTGGCCGGGTCACCCATGCCAAGCAGGTCAAAGGGTAGAGGCCAGACTAAGAGTGATCCACCAGCCCTCCAGGTTCAGGGGTTCAGCTCAGAGCTAACAACCTGACTGGTAAAACAAAATTGTTAAGGGAACAGCAATGAAGAATTGTTCTACATCTGAGTGCTACGGTACTCTGGAGTCTCCACCTGGGACTTCCGTGACTAATATTAGTGAAAAATGCGAGCAAGCTATTGACATGATGAAGGATGTCGTGAACACCACCAGAGATGGAGGATCTTCATTGTTGCCCTAAATCCCAGTGGTGTAATGGGCAGAGAGTAAGTAAATCCTTATCAACCCCTTTCCAGATTCTGCCACTCACCTCCACATCAGGGGCTATTAACACTGGCCAGTTTACCTACAGCTAGCATTGCCTTGTGTTAAGGGAGGAAATGAGAACACATGGAGGAAGCCCCTCCTTCGTAGGAAGAAGGCATAACTCCATACAACGCATTGATGACGGCATTAGTGTCACTTTCTATTCTCACACAGCTCTCAGAAAGTCATGGAGTCATAGAGTCATTGTGTAGTATAGCACAGAAACAGACTCTTTGGCCCATCTACTACATGCCAAAACTATTTAAACTGCCTAATCCTATCGACCTGTACTGGGACTATAGTCCTCATTCCCCTGCTATCCATGTACCTATCCAAACTTCTCTTAAACATTAAAATTGTGCTCCCATGCACTGGCAGCCCATTCCACATTCTCACTACCCTCTGAGTGAAGAAGTTCCTTTCACTCTTAGCCCATGACCTTGAGTCGTAATCCTACCCAGCCTCAGTGGAAAAGGCCTGTCTGAATTTACCCCGTCTGTAACCCCTGATAATTTTGTATACCTCTATCAAAAAATCTCCTCTCAATCTTCTACATTCTAAGGAATATGGACCTAACCTATTCAATCTTTCCATATAACTCAGGTCTTCCAGAGACAGCAACATCCTTTTAAATTGTATCTATACTTTTTCAAACTTGTTTACAACTTTCCAGTCGGTAGGTGATCACAACTGCACACAATACTCCAAATGAGGCCTCACCAACGCCTTATACAACTTCAAGGTAACATCCCATCTCCTGTACTCAAAACATTGATATATGAAGACCAATGCGCAAAAAGCTCTCGTTATGGCCCTATCTACCTGTGACACCTGTATTCCCAGATCCCTTTGTTCTACCACACACCTCATTGCCCTGAGTAAGACCTACCCAAGTTAGTCCTACATACTGAAGTGCAAAACCTCACACTTACCTGTATTAAGTTCCAACTACCATTTTTCAGCCAATTTTTTCAACTGATGCAGATCCCTTGGCAAGCCATGATAGCCTTCCTCACTGTCCAAGCAGACTTAGTGTCGTTTTCAAATCTGCTGATTTAGTTAACCAAACAACAAAGGACCCAGCACTGATCCCTGCGGCACACCACTAGTCATAGTTAGAGAAGCAACCCTCTACCACTACCCTCTCTGGCTTCTCCCACAGAGCAATGTCTAATCCAATTTACTACCTCGCCTTGAAAAGTCCATCTCCTTTGCTGCGCATCTGCACTTTGCTCTCACTTTCAAATGGTCTCTGCTGGACTTACTGCTCCATGAACACCACATAGCCTCCAACCTGATGGCATGAACATTGACTTCTCTAACTTCCGTTAATACCCCTCCTCCCCTTCTTACCCCATCCCTGACATATTTAGTTGTTTGTTTTTTTTTCTCTCTCTCTGCCCATCACTCTGCCTGCTCTCCATCTCCCTCTGGTGCTTCCCCCCTCCCCCTTTCTTTCTCCGGAGGCCTCCCGTCCCATGATCCTTTCCCTTCTCCAGCTCTGTATCACTTTCGCCAATCACCTTTCCAGCTCTTAGCTTCATCCCACCCCATCCGGTCTACTCCTATCATTTCACATTTCCCCTTCCCCCCACTACTTTCAAATCTCTTACTATCTTTCCTTTCAGTTAGTCCTGACGAAGGGTCTCAGCCTGAAACGTCAGCAGTGCTTCTCCTTATAGATGCTGCCTGGCCTGCTGTGTTCCACCAGCATTTTGTGTGTGTTGTTTGAATTTCCAGCATCTGCAGATTTCCTCATGTTTACTGCTCCATTTTCTCAATTTCTCCATCTCCATTTAAGGAGACAGGTTAAAAAAGTAAGGACCAAAGAGAAGCAGAAGTGGCGTTTCAGCCCCCAACATTTCCCCTCCACTATTTAATATCCTGGTCAATCTTTTCTGCAAAACACCCATTCCTTCGTGTCTTCAAAATCTAAAAATCTGTGGATATCTTTTCTTTAACTATGCTGACTGAGTCACCACAGCCCTCTAGAGGACAGTATATCAAAGATTTACTACCTACAGGAAAAAAAACTTTCTTCATTTCACTGTGATCCTTGGTAAAATGTTTTCCCTGCATCGACCACATCAAACTGCAAAAGAATTTGTGCATTTCAATGAAATTTCTTCTCATTCTTCTAAAAGCAATTCTGTATTAGGCATAAACTCTAGCAAATATCTTAACTCAAGAGTGAGAATGTATTGAAGTTCTGCTTATTTTAGATGGTAGCAAACTAAACAGGGAGCTATAATTTCTTATCTGCCAAGAACAACTAAAAGGCATCTCTAAAGACATGATAAAAATGAATCTTTTCATAGACCCGTTAAGCTCTATACCAATAATATATTTTATATTGTCTCAGAATAAATTTTTAAAAACAATTGCATATTATGCCTCGAGCACTGAACAATCATGTTTGTTTGTTAACATGTAGCAGAATATGCGTGTAGTGATGTTACAGGGGAACTCAGAAAAAGAAGAAAATAGGCAGCGATGGGCAGCTTTGAATGTGCAGGTATTATTCAGAATTGCAGCCAACTTATTACATAAAAAGAAAGTTGCTTGAAGCTTTTAATAACTGAAAATGCAGATTTTGCTAAACAACAACGTAAACTAAAAATCACTTCAAATTTGAATAACTAAGAAGAATAAATTTGCATATGTTGTGATATATTTACAGCTTATTTATAGCAAAACTTTAAAAAGCATGAATATGAGCATATGCACAAATATTCAACCTCCATTCTATTATCAGAAACTAATTTTAGAACATAAGACCATGGCATAGGGACAGAATTAGCCCTCTCAGCCCATCGAGTCTGCTCCAGTACTCCATCATGGTTGATTTATTATCCTTCTCAACCTCATTCTCAAGGAACTCCCGGTAACTTTTGACGCCCTGATTAAAAAAGCCTCCACCTTAAAAAGCCCAGTGATTTAGCCTGCACAGCCATATGTGTCAAGGATTTCCATGGGTTCACTGCCCTCTGGCTGAAGAAACATTTTCTCATCTTTGTTCTGACTGATTGTCCTTCCATCCTAAAGTTGTGTCTTCTGGTCCTAGACTCCCCACTACGGGAAATATCTCTCCACATCCACCCTTTCAATGTTTGACAGGTTTCAATGAGATCTCCACCAATTTATCTAAGTATAAGCCCAGAGCCATCAAGCAATCCCCATATGTCAAATCTTTCATTCCTGGGATCATTTTTGTGAACTTCCACTGCACCCTGTCCAATATCAGCACATCTTTTCTCAGATAAGGAAACCAAAACAGATCACAATATTCCAAGTGCAGTTAGACCAAGGCCTTAGTAAGCCTCAGCATCATGTCCTTGCTTTTGTATTCTAGTTCTTTTAAAATGAATGCTAAAATGCATTTGCTTTCCTTACCATCAACTCAACCTACAAATTAACCTTTAGGGAATCCTGCATAATGACTCCCAAGTCACTTTGGTGTCTCTGATGTTTGAATTTTCTCCCCATTTAGTAAGTAGTCCACACATTTATTCCTTCTCTCAAAGTGCATGATCATGCACTTCCCTACATCATATTCCATCTCTCACTTCTTTGCCCATTATTCCAAACTGTCTAAATCTTTCTACAGTCTTCCTGCTTCCTCAACACTACCGGACCCTCCATCTATCTTCATACCATCTGCAAACTTGGCCACAAAGCAATCAATTCTTTCGTTCATATCAGTGATGCATAATGTATAAAGAGGTGGTACCAATGCCAACCCCTGCTGTACACTGGCACTAGTCACTGGCAGCTAACCAGAAAAGCCTCCCTTTAATCTGACTGTTTACCTCCTGCCAGCCAGCAAATCTTCTATCCATGCTAGTATCATTCTTGTAATAGTATTGGCTCTATTTTGTTAAGTAGTCTCATGTGTGGCATTATTGTCAAAGACCTTCTAAAAATTCAAATAAACAACATCAACTGACTCTCCTTTGTCTATCCTGCCTGTTATTTCCTCAAATAATTCCAACAGATTTGCCAGGCAAGATCTCCCTTTAAGAAAACCACGCTGGCTTTGGCCTATTTTGGCCTCCCTCCCTTTTTAAAGAGTGGAATAACATTTGCAATTTCCCGGTCCTCTGGAACCATTCCAGAATCTAATGATTCTTAAAAGATCATTACTAATTCCTCAACAATCTCTTCAGCTACCTCTTTCAGAATCCTGTGGTGCACTCCATCTGGTTCAAGTAATATACTTACCTTCAAGATTTCCAGCTCCCCAAGGACATTCTCCATAGTAACAGTAATGACACTCTATTCTGCCGCTTGACACGCTTGCATTTCTGACATTTCGCTAGTGTCTTCCACAGTGAAGAGGGAAGCAAAATACTTATTAAGTTTGTCTGCCATTTCTTTGTAATCCATAAATACCTCTCCAGCATCACTTTTCAGTGGTTCTATACCCACTCTCATCTCTATTTTACTCTATTTGAAAAAAGACTTCTTGTATTCTCATATAACCATTTAGATGCTTTTTGTTGACTTTTAAAAGTTTCCTAATCCTCTATTTTCCCACTTGGTTTTGTTATATTATATGCTGTCTTTGTTTTCCCTTGTCAGCCAAATTTGCCTCATCCTCCATTTAGTGTTCTTCTTCATCTTTGGAATGCATCTTTTCTGTGCCTTCCAAATTGCTGCCAGAATCCACAGCCATTGCTCTCTGCAATCATCCCTGCTAGTGTTCCCTTCCAATGAACACTGGCTAGCTTCTCTCTCATGCCTCTGTAATTCCCTTTACTCCACTGTAAAACTGATAGATCCAGTTTTAACTTCTCCTTCTCAAAATGCAGGGTGAATTCTATCATATGATGATCATTGTTCCCCTAAGGGTTTCTTTACCTTGAGCTCCCAAATCAAATCTGGATCATTACACCATGCCCACTCAGGAATTGCCATTCACCTAGTAGGCTTAACCATAAGCTGCTCTAAAAGCCAACTTGTTGACATTCCACAAATTCCCTCTCTTGGGATCCAGTACTAAACTGATTTTCACAATTTAGCAGCATATTGCAATCCCCCATGACTATCGTAACATTACCCTCTTTACATGCCTTTTTATATCTCCTGTTGTAATTTGTAGCCCACATCCTGGCTACTGTTTGGAGGCCTGTATATAACTCACATCAGGATCTTTTTACCCTTGTGCTCTCTTAACTCTGCATGCAAGGATTCTATATCTTCTGATCTTATCTCAAATTTGATTTCAAATTTACCAAAGTGCTATCCCACACATTCTGCCTACCCTTTCCATACAACGTGTATCTTTGTATGTTAAGTTCTCAACTGTGATCCTCTTTCAGGCACAACTCAGCAACGTCCACAGTATCATACCTGCCAGTGTTTAACTGCACTACATGATCTTTTGCTCTATTCCATATACTTCATGCATTTAAATAAAACACCCTTCATCCTGTATTCATCATCCTATTTGCTTTCAAAGTTCAAAGTAAATTTATTATCAATACATGTATATGTCACCACTGGCAATTTGAGATTTGTTTTTTTGTGGGGATACACAGTAAATCCAAGAAATGTAACAACTTGGACAAACAACCAAAATACAGAGAACAACTATATGCAAATATGAAAGAGAAAAAAAGTAAATAAGCAATAAATATTAAGAGCATGAGATGAAGAGTCCTTGAAAGTATTGGAATATAAAAGTTGCGACTTGCTATTTGCTAGAGAACGAAATCTTAGGAATGTAGAAGACAATGGTGTGTTAATAAGAGGAAGCTAAGAGATGGAGATTATGTAGTCTGAGTTTGCTATTTGCTATGCACGTATCCAATTGAATGTAGAAGACAATGGTGTGGTAATGAGAGGTAGCTAAGAGATGTTTTGCTTTGAACTTGTTTGCTGTGTAACCAAAACTATGTAGTCAGCCTTGATGTAGATTATGTAGTTTGAACTTGCTATTTGCTATGCATGTACCCAATTTAGTAGGAGAATGAAATCTTAAGAATGTAGAAGACAATGGTGTGGTAATGAGAGGTAGCTAAGAGATGTAGATTAGAACATGATTAAGTCAATAGGTAGAAACAATAGTGGCGGATGTACTTGTGATATGCTGTAGACTGATTGGATATGCTAATGCAACTAAACCAGGAGATTGCTATAAAAAATGCTATGTACAAGGATCAGTGGGCAATCAGCGACTAGCTCAATGACTGTCTCAGCTTTGATTTGCAAATTAAAGTTTAATACTTCTTGAAGAATCTCCTGCATCTCCTGGTCGTTTGTGGGGCACGAGAAACCACGACAAAAGTGAGTCTATAAATTATGGGAATAGTTTGTGATGGGGCAAGTGACATTCAGTGAAGTTATCCCCTCCTGTTCAAGAGCCTGATGTTGTGGGATAATAACTGTTCCTGAGCATGATGGCTGTTAGTCTGTCCTGTTGGGTGCAGTATTCCATTGATTCTCTTGTGCTTCTTGGTATGACTGTGTATGGCCACAGAAAATGAACGTCAGGTTGGAAATGATGACATATATGTACTTTGATAATAAATTTACGTTGAACTTTGAAATTTAAGGTTGAAAAGTGTGTGTGTCCTAAGGCTTTCCTGATGGCATCAGTGAGAAGAGAGACTGGCCTGGGTGGTGGGGTCCTTGATGATGGATGTTGCTTTGCTACAACAGCGCTCCATGTAGTCATACTCAATGGTGGGGGAGGAGGGCTTTATGCAGGATGGACTGGGCTGTTCCACTACTTGCTGATTTTGGCCCCCCGTTCTACTTTAACTCATTCCACTGACTACAATTTTGCACTATCATCTCCCTGTCCTTCCTCACAGTCTCACAACGCATTGTTCATCGTTGTATACCAACTGCCCCATCTTCAGCCCTATCAGTCCTGTTCCCATTCCCCTGCCAACTTACTTTAAACCTTCCCCTACAGCTCCAGCAAACTTGCCCTCAAGGGTATTGGTCCCCCTAGGATTCGGGTGTAATCTGTCCTTTTTGTACAGGTCATACCTTCCCCCGAAGAGATCCTAATGATATAGAAATCTGAAACTCTACCCCTGCAACAATTCTTCATCCATACATTCATCTGCCAAATCATCCTATTCTTGCCCTCACAGGTGTGTGGCTTTCCAGAGATTGCTACTCTGGAGGTCCTGCTTTCCAGCTTTCTAACTGAATCCCTATATCGTCTCTTCAGGACCTCGTCCCTTTTCCTGCCTATGTCATTGGTACCAATTTGTACCATAGCTTCTGACTCCCTCTTTAAAATGCTATGTACCAGATCCAAGACATCCCTGGTCCTGGCACCTAGGAGACAACATACCATCTGGGGGTCTCTTCCACATGAACAGAATCTGCTGTCTGCTCCTCTAGTTATGGATTTTGTTCAAACACAAAGCAAGAGAGCATGTATCTGAGAAATTGTGATATCCCTTTTCCACAGAGCAATCAATAGTTCATCTTCAACATTCATCCCACATATATCTTTGTGCAGTAGCAATTAGCACCACACATAACAAAGCAATAGACTGTATTTGCATGGAATTAATGGAAATGCTTTATAATTGGAATTCACAGAAACTGATGTTTCTGTAGGTTGAGAAATAATTGATCAAAACTGCTCACTGTTTTGAAATTGGGGTTTGTCTAAAAATGTTAATGACTATAGGCGCTTTTAGATGGACAGAAGTTACCATGTATTTTACAAATAAGCATTAGTGAAATTGAGTTGGACTTTATATTAAGATCAGGACAAAATTAATTATAATTGAAATCTATTTTATAATTAAGTGAGAACTAAAAAGAAAGTGCAGAGATGTATACTTTGGGGCAAAATAAAGATAAACAGAAGCTTAGAATTTGCTGAAATGGGGAGGCTGCCAATACATGAAGCTATAACCATTTAAAACTAAGAGCAAGCTCTGGTGTCTGATACAGTGCAGTTAAAATCAGAAATTCAGAAACTACTATCAGTGATACCATTTTTCGCCACAATGTGCGCTGTTGCAGTTTTCTCACATGGAATCAGCACCGACCTCTGTTCTGGTGTCAAATTCAACAAGTTCAATATTACTATTACCATGAAATCTGTTGTTTAAAAAATCTAGTTCAATCAAACGAGATGAAATCGAATCATGTGCTAAGCCCTAATTAGTGCTAAACAACATTGCTCCCTGAAAAGTTTATTGTACAAGTATGGAATCTCAGAAAATTAGCAAGAGGTGATATTGTTTCAGTTTGTTTCACTGTAAGATTGCATACTCTCAATTAATTCCACATACATAATCTTTATTACACTTTTCATTTGATAAAGTATGATTTGTATTAACTCTTCTTTTTGCTCCTTCTGTGGTTTGCAACCTATTGAAATTTCTAAATATAATTGGTTAATGGGGGGGGGGGGGGGGGCTGTCGCTGAGACTATTATCATGTGTCCAGATTATATGGGAACAAGTTCAACTAGTTTGTTACAACCTGTAAAAAAAATGGTTGTGGGGAACTTTGTTGAGTAAATGCCAATCATTATGTTTTCATTATTGAATTAAGATCTAAGCAATTATTATTATAGGTTCAGATTAACATAAAATGTAGTCATCTCTACATTGTGGATTGAGAAAAGAGTTTAACTATTGTGTTGCTCCTCCACATTGTTAACTATAAAGTTGTATTCTCAGAGAGCAAATTCGTATAAATCTGCTTTTAATATATGTTTTGAAGACTGCACAAAAGGCAACGGGAAAGAGACAGCGTCCATGCGTAATTGCTTACACAGGGCCACTATATTATTGAAATATTACATGAGTCTCCTTATTACGATGACTATTTATCTGCAAGTTTCGTGGACGGGGTTGGGAATCAGATCAGTTAATTTGTTAAATTTATAATCGCACACATTGATAATCAGCAAATATAACTATAAAATAATCCTGGATATGAAGGGCGATTTAGAGAGATTAATTGGAAAAATCGGCGCATACACAAAATGTCAATAGGACTTCGTTTTGTGTCGAATGATTAATAAATCAATTGCAGGAATTGTTTTAAAACATTGCGCTGCGTGTTGGAGTGAGGACGAGAATGTACAAACTGGTATTATAACTGTCTGTGACCAGTGATGCCCGTATTGGAGAAACAATTAATCTATGCAACAGAATCATAATCCCGAACAACATCAGAGTATTAGATCATTGTTAGCATCAGCGTAATCTCCAAGAAAGACCTACTATGTTAAGAACATTAAGTAGTATTGCGTAGGATGGCAGAATATCGATTTCCTTTCACAGAATTTTATTTATGATCCAAAGAATATATCTCCAAATAACGGTAAAACAGCGGTATAGCATTATATATCAGGCATAGGAAATGCTTGAACGGGTTTGAGTAATATGCAAGAATTTCCAAGTTTCCTTCTTGGAATTTCCTTTCTGCTTTTCACATTACAGTATAAATCTCCTGTCGGAATAGACGGAGCTGCAATGTGCGTGCGGTACGCCCATACACACACGTTGCCGCTTCTTCTCGATTACTATTGACTGGAAACAGCGAACGCAAGTAACAAATGAAAAGCACCGCTCTGATAGTTGGCGTTTGAAAAGAGGGGAAACGAAAATCTGCGTCATCGGCGACATAAATAAGCGATCATCGGGGCAAGGGGGAAATCTCATCAGGCAGCCCGTGGGAGCCAGCAACCGGGTAGCCGTGCCTGTTCCACTGGGTAGCTGACTCATTGGTCCTCGGCCAAAGAACCACACAGCCCAGAGAAGCATCTCCAAGTCTCCGTGGACCCATGACCCCTGCTCACGACCAGTCTGCAGGAAGCTTCGCATCTGACTGAAGGTTCATCCGATGTTGCTTTATCGAGAGAAAAAATAACTTTTTTTGCGCAAAAGAGGAAACTTTGAAAGAGTTTAAGGTGATTTTCTGAGATTAGAGTGGAGGGGAATTTTACAGAGATGGCCAGTGACTCCGGGACTCCCGAGTGGAGCAATAGCACCGACTCCACCAACGTGTCAACGACTGACCGGATGCCAGCAACGGATTCAATGGAAGAGCTGGTGGTGATCTGTTCCATTGGGACCGTCCTATCCCTCATGTTCATCGTCGGCGTGACGGGGAACATCTACACTCTGGTGGTGATGTTCCACTCGATAAGGTCGGCCGCCTCTATGTACATCTACATCGTCAACCTGGCGCTGGCTGACCTGCTCTACCTCTCCACCATCCCCTTCATCGTCTCCACTTACTTCTTGAAAGGTTGGTACTTCGGGGACATCGGCTGCCGGATCCTCTTCAGCGTGGACTTTCTAACCATGCATGCCAGCATCTTCACGCTGACCGTGATGAGCACGGAGCGTTACCTGGCCGTGGTGAAACCCTTGGACACGGTGAAGAGATCAAAAAGTTACAGGAAGGCCATTGCCGTTGTGATCTGGCTCGCGTCCTTGCTGCTGGCACTGCCGATGATCATTACCATCAGGCTGATGCGGACCCGAGGCAAAAACATCTGCTCCTCCACCTGGAGCAGGCATGTCTATGGGATCTACCTTAGCGTCTTGTTCACCACTAGCATCCTGGCTCCCGGGATCATCATTGCGTATTTGTATATTCGGTTAGCCAGGACTTACTGGGTGTCCCAGGTGACCACTTTCAATGATAAACAAACAAGGCGCTCGCCCAACCAGAAGGTCCTCTACATGATCTTTGCCATCGTCCTGGTCTTCTGGGCTTGCTTCCTGCCCTTCTGGGTGTGGCAAATGATCGGCCACTATCAGCCCCCTCTCTCCCTGATCCAGAAGACAAAGATCCACATCAACTACCTCATGACCTGCTTGACCTACAGCAACAGCTGCATCAACCCGTTCCTCTACACGCTGCTGACCAAGAACTATAAGGAGTACCTGGGGAACCAGCACCGGAGTTTCAGCAGCACTGGCTCCTTTCACGGGAGAAGCCACCGCTTCCAGCGCTCTTGCCGCCGCTCTCTTTCCACCAGCAGCCAGCAGAACACCGAGTCCATGACTCTCAGCCAGATTTCCGGATCAAACAGTAACTGCAACTAGGTAAGGGCGCAAGAGCGGCTTACATCTCGGAGATCGGACACCCACTGCACCCCTTCTCCCCCCAACCAATGTCTATCATATCCTGCAGGCATTCGAGTATACATTGCACACTTTGCAGTCCAATGCATTTGGATAACTGTTCCTGAAGGACCACTTAATCAATTTGAATCTGTAGGATTCAATTTCCCCGCGAGGCTATTTTAACGCGAAAGAAAAAGTATGTCCATAAATGTTCATAATTTGCAATCCCTATTCCATTGCTGGGACAGGTATAGAGCCGAACTAGCTTTAATGTAAAATTATAGTTTTGGAATCACGATATGGGAATATGACCATCTCCATCCAGTACACGATGTATAATTCTCATTTCCGGGATAAATATGTTTATGTCAATAAAACTTTGGCTAAAATACTTTTAAGTTACAAGAATTTAATTGCACTAAATGAGAGTGGATAATTCAAACATAATTAAAATACTCAGTTTGTTTTAGAAATAAATAACTTAGCATGATGCTGTGATCATCCAGTTTTGCCACTTATAATTAATATATACCAACATAAAGAGTTAAGAAAACAATAAGCTCTGACCAAAAGGGAATAATGCCAGTTTTGGGAGACACTTAAATAGTAGGAAATCAAATCATTACCAATTTCAGCATTGGAATTTGGGATGATTTTATGGGTAATTAGGGGACTAGTGTAATTAGGACCTATCAGTTAATAAAACTAAAAACTTTATGGACGGCACATAGCTATTCAGTCTCTCCACCAGATTTAGCATGATCTCTTATGCCTGCAGTATTCCCATATACAGTATAAATCCAAAATTTTTAGCAATTGGAGTTTTTTTTAGAACAATATGCATTAGTAAATTGGTTTATCTAGCTTCTTATGAGCCATTGCAACACCAAGTGTAGACACTTTGAATGATTGCAACAACAATTAAAGAGGTAAACAAACTGAGAAAACTTAAAATAACAACTTACCTTTAGCATCTTTTAAAACATATTTAATGAGCAGTAGTAGGAAGTAACTAACCTGGAGCTATCTAGTAAGATTTGTTAATTCACTGACAACTGACTGAACTGAATAAACAGCAAGATAAGTTTATGAAACTGAATTGTAATTATGTGGAGTATCCAAAATTACATGAGAGTCCAAACAGAATGTTGATAAATATTCAGAAATGCTGTGTTATTAGTAATAGTTTTCCATTCAGCAGTAAAACAATATAATGATTTTTGTTTTTGGTTTATAAAACAAGATAAATTACATGCTATTTTTGCATATTCCAGAGAATAGTTTAACTGCAGAACAAATTGATCCATATCTAAAGTTGGTGTGCCAAGAAGATGTATTGTCACCTATTTCATGAATCCAGCATATATCTAAATATAGACTAAAATCAACAGATTAACTGACAAATGGCCAAAAGCTACTAGAAAAATAATCAGTTCTAGAAATCTCACCTCAGGACTACCTTTCCCAAATCAAGTAACTCACCAAATACAGCAAAGCTATTAGTAAGTATAGAATAGTGACTTGGGTTAATTAACAGCAATCTAATTTGTGTTTACAGTTATCATTGACTCCCGACACTATTACTTCATGAATTAATCTATTTCTTATAAACTCCAGCAGTCAGTTATTCATGCATCAAAATTAAGATTACGCTGAACATGTAATTTAAAAGGAAAGGGTTTCAACTATTCTTTAATAAGATTAATTCCTTTGTTTATTTTTCTCTCATTCTTAGTCTATAAAGTTTCTCTTAATTCATGAGCAAAACTGTGGTGTTTTTCTCACCACCTATAAGAAACTCTTAACAGACTTTAGCCTAAATATAAAGCACCAGTCTTTGGACTTTTAAAAAAAACATAGTTGAAGAGTAAATTTAATGAGCAGCACAGACGGAAATTTGAAAATCTCATGGAAGAAATGTGGTTTTATTCTTGTTTAACCAAGGTAATCTAAGGTCTTATTGAGAAAAAAAAAGCTAATGGTACAGTAGAACACAATCAACAAAACTCTGGCAAAATAATTTGGAATAGTACAGGGGAAAATATTTAAGATTTACCTATTATGGAGTACAGTGATACTTAGTAGACATTTGAAGTGGTAAATCTATCTGTGATAGATTATAAATGAAATATTGAAAATAATTTTAGTTCATTATATCATTGAGTAAGTCTACCGTTGTAAGGATGGAAGTACAGCAAATTATTTGCCAACCTGTTGGAAACATATTTTTTTATTCCTAATACCTAGAGAGTTTGCTGTATAGATTCATAAATTCTACTACAAAGACATCAAAATCATTTCAATTAATCTGCATTGAAATATCCAAAAGACTGATTTTTTTCCTCTAATAATGCTTGAATAAATAAGAAAATTTGAAACTAAATCGGAACAAAAATTTATGGAACCTAATCAGGCAAGGGTTTTCTTGTACTGTATGTTAATATCAATTTTTGATTTTCCATATGAGGTGTAGGTAAAGAAGATGTATGGTCAGTTTTACTCTTTAGTGAAATTTTATGGTTATTTAATTAATAATGGACAATAAACATCATTTCCTTCAATTACATTGTTTCTGCTGCATTAGAATTAGAGGCAAAATGAAGTAAATTTTTTATGCCAGGCTGTTTAGGAGATTTGTAATTAATTTCTTAAACAATAAGTATTTTGGGGAAAATTAGTTGATCAGAGATGGCTGCCATGAATTTGTAGAAGATAACATATCTAAAGAATCTAGTTGGCCATTTTTGAGGAGTTAAATAACACAAAAGATAAGGGAGATTTAATGGGTGCTATTTATGTGGACTATCAAATGTCCTTAAGTTTCAATATAAAATACTAGGAGTCAAAAAAGGACATGAGACAACTTATTAGATTAGTTATGAAAATTGTTAAGAGGAGACCGAGTTTAACAATAACAGGTAATTTGCAAAGTTGGCAGAAGGTGTTTGGTAATATCTCCTCAGGATTTCTTCAAGGGCCTCAGTTTTTCACGTGTATAATTAATCACTAAGATGAAGCAGTAGGAAGCTGTATCATCTAAGCTTGCTTACATTCATTTATGTCAAATTGTAAAGTTTATGTCTCATCAGAGAATTCAAATCTCTGCTCCATGTCTGGACCAAGGCTGTGTTGCTATTTCATCTCTACTTACCACAATGAAACCCAAACTATGTGTTAGTCAGGCAAGTAATCTTACATCACTTCTGATGATTAAGGGTAATGTGGTTGGGTGTTAATTTGCTGCTTTGCAAATATTCCATTTTTGTAAGAGGAACAGACGTAAGAAAACTGGGGAGACCATAGTTCTGCAACTGTGAAATTCTAGATCAGCATTAGCATACTCATCAATTTAGTGTTTGATGTCAGAAACTATTCATGCAAAATCATACTTACACACTTGCCCAAAATCACATAGACGTGAAAAGCAGTTTCAAATGACCTGCTGAGGAAATCTAACAGTGACCGGAGATCTTGCAAATTTCACACAGACAGCAGGATTAAAGCAGGATCTCTGGTCCCAGGCAAAAAGTTTGAAGGAAATCTGGAAATCTCACTAGCAAAAGTTTGTGCAGCCAGAACATTAGTGAATTCTAAATTCTAGATTGAAAGACTTTAATTCAGCAAAGTTATTAAGGATTATCTAATTATGTCATTAAAACTGATATACTGGTCAGTCATGATCTAACTAAGGTGGTGCATTATGTTTGAGGGTCTGATACTCCAGCTCTGTTTCTGCACTCATCCAGTTCATAAATCTATTGATGCATTGATAGTGTAATTGGATTTTGTTCCTTCAAATGACTTAACAATCTTTAAGCAGCTATTTCTTCTGACTACATAGGTTATAAAGACATAGTATACATGAAATGGCCATTCTCCAACTTTGGCTCGGTCTCAATCTTCTAATTGCTTATGGCATTTTATCACACAATCTAGGGGTAAGGTGCTACAGTGTTTAAATCATGGGACTAACAGCCAGACATCTGAATGATTGACTGAGGGTCATGGGTTCAAACCAAACTGTTCAAATCAATTAATTAAATCTGAGAGTTTGTGAATCACAAACAAGAATGTTCTTTTCAATCGTTTCCAAGAAAGTATTGGATTGTTGTACTGCTCCATACGTGGCTCCAAACCTGTAGCAATGTGATTAACTCTTACCTGTGTCTTCAATTCAAGAACATTGAGGGAGGGGCAATAAATGGCTAGTATTGACAACAATGGCTGCATCTTATAATTAGTCCTGTCAGTAAGGTTAACAGTTGTTCCAGACTACTTCTATTACGGGTTCAACTCACTGAGTAAAAGATTGAAGTTGTGTAAGTAAATGGCACACATGGTCTTAATTTGTATTTTAATGTGCATTTTTAATTGTTTTCAAAATTTGATCTCAATATACTATTAGTCACTGGTGCATGCTGACTGTAGTCTATCTGGTGTATTGTAATAGAATCAAATAATTAAATTAACAGCAGGACAGAAATGCGGACTGCTGGGAATGTGTGAATGTCAGAATAAGATTAAGAATCAAAGGCAATATTTGTTTTTATGATGAATTTTGAGAGATTCTATTTATCCGTAACTTTAGCTCATATTTCAAGTCAGATATGTACATAATTGAGAGGCAAATGCCACAAATAAATGATAAATGAAATTTGAAGAGATGAACACTTGTTCAATTGAGAAGATCTGACATGATAGTTTCAAAGTGATGGGGATAATAAAAGTGAATTTGCATTAGAATCTAATGGTCTGTATTTTAGTAAAGTCACCTCTTTTATAGAACTCCATCCATCTGTAAAGTAGTTGAAAGGTCATGGCAAAAAGATGTCTGTCTTTTCAAAATATTTATTTGCATGAAAATGGGGGGAAGAAGGCCAACCCATATGAGTATTGTCTTGGAAAATGAGAGCTGATAGAGTGAATAAGGGTAATTTTATTATGATTTGTAATAGTTTGTTATCAATGTGTTTTCATGCATTATGAAAATATGCAGGGAGTGAATAACAGTATTTTAAATTAATTGCTCTTTTAGGGACCAATTATTTATCGTTGCAAATCAGGATTTGTGATTATGAGATTTAACTTTAATTCAAGTGGTGAAGTGAAGCAAAACTACCGGAAATATTCAGCATTTGTGGAGGGGAAATGCTTCCAATTAATGACCTTAAATCAAAGAAAACTTAAGAGACAAAAAATGTTTTGAGTTACAGAAAAGAATGGGGGAAGTTAGGGCAGAGGTGATGGTGAGTGTTCGCAGGATGGATATAGAATAAGCAAAATGGACGGAGAGGCAGTAGGAGAATGGAATAACAATCATGGAAGTGGATTCCGCTGAAAGAAGCTGGTAAATCATATAATGTATGCCTGCAGGAAGATTAAATTCAAAGAGACGAATAAAATCTCAAATTACTGGAAGAGGCGAGAAAAAGATTAAACACCAGTAATTTGAAATAAAAATTTGATTCTTTGCTGAGTCAAGAAGGCTGTAATGTGCCTAATCAGGAGATAAAAGGTTTCTTAACCTTACTTCTTCAAAGTAAGAAGACTAAGATGGGTTAAAGTAGAAATAGGATGGTAAACTAAAGTGGTCATGGTCACACCTTCAGACTAAATGGAATTATTTGCAATATTAGTACATTTGGGATCTCAGTCTATGAATCAGTGTGCCAGTGAGTGCAGTGTCTACTGAAGGTAAGCATCATAGAGCAAGAGGGTGATTTCATTTACGATATTTATTTGTTTTATTTATCTACTAGATTTTATTAATTTTTTAGTTTTTATTTGCAAAAGTGAACAAGTTGTATAAAGTGGTAAACATGTAGCCGACCATGTGGAGCTGGTTGAAGTCGGTCAAATTGGATAATAAAAGACAATAGGTCAAGAAAAGGCACCGCCCCACTTGTTTTGGCATTATTAATATTGGTTCATTATTGCCAAATGTACAAAAATATAGTGAAAAGTTTGCCTGCATATTGTTCATGCAGAGCAAAACAGGACACAGAGCATTGAGCTAGAATAAGGTAAAATGTTAACAATGCAGAATAAAGTGCAAAATCTACCATAAAACTGTAAGCCTCACATTGAGTACTGTGAACATCTCGGGGCTCCTCATCTAAGAAAAGACATGCTAGCCTTCAAGAGGATTCCAAGGAGGTTCACAAGATGATTCTGGGAATGAAAGGGTTATCATACACAGAATATTTGATGACTCTGGGCCTGTACTTGCTGGAATTTAGAAGGATGAGGGGGATCTCATTAAAATCATTTGAATGTTGAAAGGATGTTCCCCATGGTGGGGGAGTCTAGGACAAGAGGGCACAGCCTCAGGATAGAAGGACATCCATTTACAACAGAGATGTGGAGAAACCTCTTTAGCCAGAGGGTGGTGAATTTGTTACCACATGCAGCTCTGGAGGCCAGGACATTGGGTGTACTTAAGGCAGAGATTGATTGGCTCTTGCTTGAACATGACATCAAGGGTCATGAGGAGATGGACAGGGAGTGGAGCTGAAGAGGGGAAAAAGGGGTCAGCCATGATTTATTGGCAGAGCAGACTTGATGGGCCAGATGGTTTAATTCTGCTTCTATGCCTTACGGCCTTATGCACTTATAATGAGGTAGATTGTGAGATCGGGAGTCCACCTTATCATACAAGAGGTTCATTCAATTGTCTGATAACAGTGGTATAGAAACTATCCTTGAGCCTGGTGGTATATGCTCTTAGGCTTATGCTTCTCCTTCTCTTGGGAGAGAGGAGAAGAAAATATATTCAGGGTGGCAAGGGTCTCTGATTATGCTGGATTTAGGGAGGGGAGGATGGTTCCCCTGATGTGCTGAGCTCTATCCACAACACACAAGTTTCTTGACGTGCCAAGCCATTTTGCATTAATTGCAGATGAACAGACATGGCAGAGCAGATGCTGTGTGACTGCTGCATTTAGTTGGAGCTGAAGAAAACCATTCTCATCTATGGCAATGACATTTGTAGTAAATCTCTGCAGCATGGGGAACTTCAGCTCACATTGGAGATTGAATTCAAAATGTCAACATTGCATAGTATCATGGAGATGGTGATTATTTGCACACTTTATTCCAGGTGGCTGTAACACCTTTTAGATTAAGTACTGCAGAACTAGTCAGTCCAGAGGGACAGTAAGGAATAACTACATATCAACCCATCATGGAAAACCAGGAGTTGGCTGGAAGATTCATTGTACTTGTCCAGCAGATGTCTTTCAGACTGCGTGAACAAAAGCAGAATGGATATACAAGAATGGAGTAAACAAAATAAGATATCAAGACAAAGCAGATAAAAAGACAAAATAAATGAATTAATAGCACACATAGAAATAACTTGTACAATCCAGCAACTGTTACAGAAACATGGTTGCAAAATAACCAATTTTAGGAATTAAATATATTAGAAGAGATGTGGAAAATGGAAACAGAAGTAGCTTTTGTGTTGTTGTTTATACATCCCCCATATTCAAGCATATATAAAAGACAATACAATGGAAAAAATGGAGCATGATCAGTTTGATTGCAGCTAAAAAAATACCGGGGGTATAAAATAATGGAGAGAGTTGTACGTAAGCACTTAGACAGTAGTGGTAATGAGTGGCATACAGTAGTTCACATTATCTTCCTTACAACTTTGAAGTGAGCTATTTCAGCCCTCCAAATCAATTTCTGCCCGTAAGGTTTAAGCTGGCCAATTCCTCAACTAATTGTCCACTGTGACCTGTTCTCCCCTTCTACACTCTCCAGATGCTACTATTAAGGGACAATCAATAGTGGCCACTTATCTTACCTACTGCATATTTTTGCATTGTGGAAGGTAAATTAGAACAGATGGAGGAAACCCATGCAGTTGTAAACTTGGACAGAATGAGAAGTCAAGATTGAAATTGGGTTGCTGTGCTAGGTACAAAAAAAACAAATAAGTTAAACATATATGTAACAAAGGTGAAACTAATGTAGTGAGTTCTATTAACCTATGTATAGAGTGGGTAAATTAGCAATAATCACGCAGAAAACAAATTTATGGAATGGCTTCAGGGTCAGTACTTTGAGGAAGAAACAAGTGATCAGGCTATTTTTTAAACTGTATAATGATAAAGGATTAATTAGTATTGTGTATCTTAAAAGGCATGTGGAAGAATGTGTGTATAAAGATTGAAAGTGATTTAGTTAATTCCAAAACAGAATCTAAAATCTAATCAATGGCCACTATTGTGTAATGGCCACCATGTTGTGTAAATTGATTGTGGTAGATTGGGAAGCTACATTAAAAGGCTAGACTAATATTCAAATTATTAATACAATATTTCATACTAAATATATATTCCTTTGTAGAATAAAAGAAGTGGTCCAGAAGCAAGAGAAAATAAAAAGAATATCAAGCAAATAAAAACTCTAAAATGAAACACACAAAAAAGTTGTAAGCCCAAGGATTAAGAAAATTTCAGAATGCAACAAAGCACCAACAAAAAGTTGAGAGAAAATCAAATTTAACAATAAGCTATCTTGCAAGAAACATTAAGAGGTCTATAAAGCATACTTATATATGTAAAAAATAGTATCAGCAAAAAGAGAATCCCTTGCAAACTGAGAATGCAGAAACATAATATATTGGGAAAGGAAATAATGACTGAGAAATTAAACAAACATTCATCCAGAAAATGTGGAGAACAATAGATATAATGAAGAGCTAAAGAATATACTAATGGTACAAGAAGTAGTATTAGAAAATTTAATAGATTGAAAGCCTAAAAATAGTCAGATCTGATGACCTGCACACCAAGAAGAGATGGCAGATGTATTTGTTGACATTCCACAGATTTGGGAATGTTTTGCATAAATTGGAAGGTGTAAAAATCACTACCTGCTAATTAAGAATAGTGGAAGAGAGAAAATGGGATGTTCCAGAGCAGTTAGCTTGGTAGTAGGGAAAATGCTAGAATTTATAATTAACAAATCTGTACCAGTGCACTTAAATTAATAAAAGGAATGAACAATGCCAGTATAGATTTGTGTAAGAGAAATATGTATGACATATTTGTCAGTTTTTTGAGATTGTAACTAAGAGAGTAGATAAGAAGAATGAGTAAATGTGGTTTATTTGACCATTCAGACAGTCTTCAATTGAGAGACAGACAAGACATATTTAAGACAGAGATCAAAGGGCTAAAAAGTTAGTGCAGGAAGGCAACACTGAGGTAAAAGATCAGAGGTAATCTTATTGAATTATGGAGCAGTTGGGAAGGGTCAAATGCCCTTATTCTGCATCTATTTTTGGATGTTCTAACCTTTCTCCTAACATGGAGAGAACGAATCATAGACTGACTAGGTGAATGAAAACAGGATGGAAATTGGCAGTGAAGATGTTGAAACTTGATAGAATTGTTTGACAACAGGAAGTGGTGGCAATTCATTCAACAAACAATGAACAAAATGGGACCGAGTGACCTACGTAGATTGGAAACGTAGAAACGTAGAAAACCTACAGCATAATATAGGCCCTTCAGCCCACAAAGCTGTGCCAGACGTGGAAGTACAGAATGTTACATATATCCTTCTAATAAAATGACACATCTTAGGTTTATAAGGATGCGTCAAACTATTGCTTGACATTGTTGGAGTCTGCCAGTGTTAGAGTAGGAGGCTTTGACTTAACAGGATTCAGCAAGGACAGGCAGGGGCTAAGGATGCTTTTGGCTCATTTGTTATCGCGCGTTTTTGATTGTAGAACCTAGGTTTGAGAAGTTAGAGCCAAATGTATAATGAGTGAGGCAAGAAGGAGCTGGGTAAGTAAATAAGAAGTGAGAGTGAAACTCAAAGGTTTCAGTGAGAAGGCAGGTCAACTTCTTTTTGTTGTCTGTAAGTCCCTAATTCTTGATTCATGATAGTTCTTAATTAATGGGTTTCATTTTAATCGGTAATTGGAGCAGTGGAATGCTCTTCTTGTAAGATGTGGGATTTCAGGGTGCCTAACAGTTGCCCTGATGATCACATTGCGGATAGTGCACCCGACTTCAGCTCCTAACTGACGAGATCAGGAAACTGGAGCTGGAGCTGGATGGACTGACCACCATCCAGGAGGCTGACAATCTCGCAGATGGGACTTTAACAGAGGCGGTCACACCCAGCCAGCAGGCTTTCAGGTACTAGATGGGAGAGCACCGGGAGAAGTAAGGCGGGCAAGCTGTCAGCGCAGGGTTCTGCTGGAGGGGCTGATGACATGCCAGGGCACAGCAGCAGCGACCAGGCCTGTAACACTGCATCCTGCTCTGGGGCTCGGCAGGGAAGGGTAATAAAGTCAGGCAGACTGATAGTGATAGGAGACTTGACGGTTAGGGGAACATACAGGAGATTCTGTGGCTGTGACAGATTTATGAGCATTGGGAGAGCCTGCAAAGCTTTGTGTCATGTCTTATTAAGTTCATTGAGTTTTTGATGTGGTGGTGAGAGCGATTGATGAAGATGTAGCCTTGGATGTTGTTTACATGGATTTTACAAGGTGTTTGATAAGGTCCTTCACGGGAGGCTTATCCCAAAGATTAAATTTCTGCCCAATTACCATCAGCATATAATCTGCAGCACCAGATGTCCAAACACACTACATCACTGCTATACTATGAATAGGGACGCTTACTGTTCCATGTCTAGACTGCATTTCAGAAAATCTGGTCACTTGGCTGTCCTTATCCTTCCTGGATACAGGCAGAGGCTAAAGAGCACGGCTCCAGGGATAAGAGCAGCAAAGAGATGGTTGCAGGAGTCAGAGGAGCAGCCGCAGGATTGCTTCGAGTCGTTGGACTGGGCCATGTTCATGGACTCATCTGAGGATCTGAATGAATACACCACAGCTGTTACAGACTTTACTAAAGCTGTCATTGTCAAGTGTATCTCCACAAAATCAATCTGCCTTCCATGACCAGAAGCTCCAGATTAACCATGCGATCCACAATCTTCTGAGGTCCAGCTCAATGGCATTCAGGTCTGGCGACCAGTTAAGGTAAAAGAGGCCTAGTTATGATTTCCAGAAAGCCGTCTCACGTGTGAAGTGGCAATTCTGGACCAAACCGGGGGATTCTCAACAGGGCCGTTGTGAAACCAAATGACATAACTGACAAAACATTTCATTCCCAGATGATCTCAATGCCTTCTGTGCTTGCTTTGACAATCACAACATGAAGAAACCTTCAGGAAATCCCACAGCCCCTGATGACCCTGTGATTTCAGTTTTTGAGGCTGATGTGAGAGCATCCTTCGGGAGGGTGAACACATGGAAAGAATCCAGCCTAGATGGGGTATCTTGCCAAGTACTAAGAACTGTGCTGATCAACTAGGTGGAGTGTTCAGTGATATCTTTGACTTCTCGCTTTGGCAGTCTGAGGTACTCGCCTGCTTCAAGTAGGCTTCAATCATACACGGTAACCTGCCTCAATGACTATTGCCCAGTAGCACTTACAGTACATTCACTGTGAGGAAGTGCTTTGAGAGGATGGCGATGAAACATATCAATTCCTCCATGAGAAGCGACTTGGATCTGCTTCAATTTCCCTGCTGGAGCAACAGATCCAGAGCAGATGGCAGTTCATTGGCTCTTCATTCATCCCTGGATATCGGGACAGCAAAGACGCTCTTCGTTGACTACAGCCTGGCATTCAACACTATCACCCCCTCAGAACTAATCAGTAAGCTTCAAGACCTTGGCCTCAATACCTCCTTGTGCAATTGGATCTTTCCAGTCAGTTCGGATTGGCAACAACAGTGCTTCCACAGTCTCTACCAGCACAGGAGCATTATAGGTTTGCTTAGCCCCTGTAACAACGTCAGCAAGACCAAGGAGCTGATTATTGACTACAGGAGGAGGAAAATGGAGGTCCATTAGCCAATCCACATCAGGGGATCAGCGGTGGAGAGGATCAGCAACCTTATCTTTCTCTGTGTTATCATTTCAGAGGATCTGTCCTGGGTCCAGCACGTATGTGCAATTATGAAGAAAACACACCTCTACTTCCTTAGAAGTATGAGAAATTCGGCATAACATCTAAAACTTGACAAAATTCTGCCAGATGCGTGGTGGAGATCATTGATTGTTTGCATCAGGGCTTAGTGTGGGAGCACAATGCCCTTCAATGGAAAATGTAATGGATATGGCCCAATGCATCATATGAACATTCTCCCAACCACTGAGTACACTATGGCTGTGAGGTTACCCACAGCTCCAATTTCATATTTATGTTTGCTGACAACACCACTGTCATTGGCTGAATCAAAGATGGTAACAAGTGCTGTTGCAGGAAAGCAGCATTCACCACCCAGGTCTTGCTCCCTTCTCGCCACTGCCATCTGAAAGAAGGTCTAGGAGCCTCCGGACCTACACCACCAGGTTCAGGAACAGAATTCTCTATTTCTACCTCTGGAAAAAGACACTGGATTCTCATCTACACCTCTCATAATTTTGTAAATTTCCCATTCATTTCCAACAGTCCAGAGGATTCTTTGCAACCTCTCCCTATACAACATATATTTTAATCTAGGCAATTCTTTTCTGCATCCTGTCCAAGGTTTTCACATCCTTATAATGGGACAACCATAGCTGTAAGCAATACTCCAAATGCAGTAACCAGAGTTTTATGAAGCTACTACACAACTTCTTGATTCTTGAATTCAGTGCCTCAGTTAATAAAGGAAAGCCACTTTTGGGGAACTATGGCCTTGGGGCCCCCAAAATTCCTTTGTGCATTAATGCTGTCCTGATATTTATTGTGTACTTGCCCTTTACACTTATCTCCCAAAATGAAACAACTCACATCTCCTCTGGGTGTATTCAACATTAATAAAATCATGAGGTAGTATTTTTGTAATACAACCAAGCAAGAAGGCAAAAATGTTTTTTTTTCATTTTTGGTCCATTCTTGTGACCCTTTAATTGTCTCAATTTTTAATTTGACTTTTTTTCTTTCACTGCCCTCTCAGGCATTGAGTTCCACGCATCCACCACTTGCTAAGTGAAATGAGTTTTCACAATCCCTTCTGATCTTTTGACCAGTTAACATAAATCTATGCCTCCTGGCTACTGATATCTTTAAAAAGCAAAATGGGCTTTTTTTTTTAGAAAGAACATTTGCACACAGTTAGTTCTGCCGACTGACTACATAAGGCATCAATTGACAGCAGTTTGGTGTTCTGAGCAGCAGCCAATCAGCGATTGTAAGAACGAGTTTAAAATAATGCGGGGTTGCAGAGCAGTCATTGTTGGAGTGGACAGTGATAGAGTGGTTGAGGCGTTAGCTCCTTAAACCTTCAATGAGGAGAGACTTGTGTGAGAGAAGATGAAAAAGCTGTAAGCGGATTTCTTTCCACAGTTTATTTATTGTATATGTATTTATAATAAATGAACTGGGGAAATTACAAAGTATAATATATATCTGAGAAATTAATATATTATTTATTCTAAATATTTGCAGAGTTAGGGCAGTAGGGATGCAAGGCAGCATAGTTGAATGCTCCTCTTGCAGATGTGGGAAGGCAAGGAGACGGCCAGTGTCCCTGATGACTACACCTGCAAGAAGCTGCAGCTTCTAACACTTATCATTAAGGAGTTGAAGCTGGAACTGGATGAACTCTGGATGATTCGGGATGCTGCGGGTGTGATAGACCAGACATATAGAGAAGTAATATAACCCAAGGCGACTGTGTGAGAGTTAGGAAGGAGAAAGGAGTTGAATAGCCAAAGCAGAATACCTCTGTGGCCATCTCCCTCAACAACAGGTATAACACTTTAGATACTGCTGGGGGGATTAACCTAGCAGAAGAATATCACAGTAGTCAGATCTCTGACACTGAATATGTGACTCAGAAGGGCAGGAAGCAGAAAAGATGAGCTGTGGTGACAGTGGATTCATTAATAAGGGGAACATAAAGGAGGTTCTGTGGACAGGAATAAGATTTCCAGATGGAATGTTGCCTCCTGGGTGCCGGGATCCAGGACATCTCAGATCAAGTTCTCAGCATTTTTAAATGGGAGGGTGAACACCAAGAAGTCGTGGTCCTTGACAGTTCCAAAGTCATAGGTAGGAAGATACCTGTGGTAGGAGGTAGGAGTTTCTGCAAAGTGAGTCAGGTACTAAGTTAAAGGACAGGGCCTCCAGGGTTGTGACCTCTGGATTGCTCCCTGTGCCACATTCTAATGAGGTCAGAAACTGGGAGATGATACAGTTCAACATGTAGCTCAGGATAGGGTTGGAGGCAGGGCATAAGATTTTTGGATCATTTGGCTCTCTTTCAGGGAAGGTGGGGCCTGTACAGAAGATACGGCTTGTACCTGAACTGGAAGGGGAAGATGTCATAGCAAGAAGGTATGCTAGTGCTGTATGGGGGTGAGAGGTTAAATTAGAGTTGCAGGGGGATGTTGAACCAGGATCCCAGAACAGATAGTGAAGATGTTGTGGAGGCAAATGTTATTAAGACCTCAGCCAAAGTGAAGAATTAACAGATTGAGTATGGTGCTACTAATGTTCTGTGTTACATATATTTAATGCAAGATGTACTGTAGGAAAGGCAGGTGAGCTTAGGACATGGATTAATACATGGAATTATAGTATTGTAGCCACTAATGAGACTTAGCTGCAGGAGGGGCAGGACTGGCAGCTCAGTTTTCTGGGGTTTCTTTATTTTAGGTGCAACAGGGCAGGAGGGATTAAAGGGGAAGGGGTGTTGTTACTAGTCGAGGAAAATGTCATGGCACTATTCAGTCAGGGCAGACTAGAGAACTTAAATAGTGAGGCTTTATGATTAGAACTGAAGAATAAGAAAAGGATAACCATTTTAACAGGGTTATAATTGTAGACCCCCCGACCCCCCAATAGTCCACAGGAATTAGAGGAATAAATTTGTAGGGAGATTGCAGACTGTTACAAGAAACATAAGGTTGTTATTGTAGATAATTTTAACATCCACATATTGACTGGGACTCCAATATTGAAAGGACTAGATCAGACAGAGTTTGTGAAATGTGTTCAGGAAAGTTTCCTTCATCAGGACATAGAAGTCGCATTGAGACAGTGTGCGGTACCTGACCTGTGATAGGGAAGGAGTCAGAGCAGGTGACAGAAGTTTGTGTAGGGGCACACTTTTCATCTAGCAATCATATTGCCATTAGTTTCAACGTAAATATGGAAAAATATAGTTATGGTCTGCGTTTGGAGATTGTAATTGGAAAAAGGCCTGTTGAGATGGTATCAGGAAGGATTTGGCAAGTGTGGATTGAGACAGATTATTTTCTGGCAAAGAAGTTCTTGGCCTTCAAAAAGTGAAATTTTGAGAGTACAGATCTTGTATGTGCCTGTCAGAATAAAAGGTAAAGAACCTTGGTTTTCAAGTGATATTGAGGCACTTGTTAAGAAAAAAGGTGGTGTATAGCAGATATAGACAGGCAGGAACAAATGAGGTACTTAAGAGAACCCTTAAGAAAGAAAGCAGGAGGGCTAAAAGAAGGCATGAGGATGCCCTAGCAAACAAATTAAAGGGATTCTACAGATATGTTAGTGCAAAAGGATTACAAGGAGCAAAAAATGGTCCTCTAGACGATCAGAACGGTAATCTATGCATGGAGACGAAAGAGATAGGGGAGATCTTATCACAAACAAGAGAAAATCTGCAGATGCAGGGAAGATTTAAACTTCTTCAGGGTAGGCATCCCTGGAAGAGACTTTGCAGAACTGCTGAAGGTTTTTGGTCTAAAGCGTCGACTGTATTCTTTTCCTGGGTGCTGCCTGGCCTGCTGAGTTCAAGTCAAGTCATGTCACTTTTATTGACATTTCGACCATAACTGCTGGTACAGTACATAGTAAAATGTTTTTCAGGACCATGGTGTTACATGACACATTAAAAAAACTAGGCTAAACTATGTAAAAAAACAACACAGAGATAAAAAAACACACAACATCTACATTAGACTACAGACCTACACAGGACTGCATAAAGAGCACAAAACGGTGCAGGCATTACAATAAATAATGAACAGGCCAATAGTGCAAGGTGTCAGGCCAGGCACTGGGTATTGAGGAGTCTGATAGCTTGGGGGAAGAAACTGTTACATAGTCTGGTCGTGAGAGCCCGAATGCTTCGGAGCCTTTTCCCAGACAGCAGGAGGGAGAAGAGTTTGTATAAGGGGTGTGTGGGGTCCTTCATAATGCTGTTTGCTTTGTGGATGCAGCGTGTAGTGTAAATGTCCGTGATGGCAGGAAGAGAGACCCTGATGATCTTCTCAGCTGACCTCACTATCCGCTGCAGGGTCTTGCGATCCGAGATGGTGCAATTTCCGAACCAGGCAGTGATGCAGTTGCTCAGGATGCTCTCAATACAACCCCTGTAGAATGTGATGAGGATGGGGGGTGGGAGATGGACTTTCCTCAGCCTTCGCAGAAAGTAGAGATGCTGCTGGGCTTTCTTTGCTATGGAGCTGGTGTTGAGGGACCAGGTGAGACTCTCCACCACGTGAACACCAAGGAAGTTGGTGCTCTTAATGATCTCTACCAAGGAGCTGTTGATGGTCAGCGGGGAGTGGTCACTCCATGCCCTCCTGAAGTCAACAATCATCTCTTTTGTTTCGTTCACATTCAGAGACAGGTTGTTGGCTCTGCACCAGTCTGTTAGCCGCTGCACCTCCTCTCTGTAATGCTGTTCCTCCAGCATTTTGTGTGTGCTTTAGGGGGAGATCTTAAATAGATTTTTTGCATTTGTATTTACTTGGGAGATGGAAGTGAGGCAAAGCAGCAGCGAGGTCATGCAGATTACAGAGGAGGAGCTGAGGAGTTGTTTGCTGTCTTGAGGTAAATTAGTGTGGATAAATCCCCAGGGACTAACAAGGTGTTCCCTTGGACCTTGGGAGGCAAGTGTAGAAATTGCAGGAGCCCTAGCAGAGATACCTAAACCATCTTTAGTGACAAATGAGGTACCATACGATTGGATGATTGCTAATATTCTTTCCCTGCTTAAGAAAGGCTCTAAATATAAACTAGGAATTTATAAGCTGATAAGCCTGACATCTATAGTGGAAAAGTTATTGGAAGGTATACTAAGAGACTGGATATAAAACTATTTGGGTGGACATGGACAGATTAGGGATAGTCAGCATGGATTTGTGCATGGTAGGTTGTGTCTAACTAATCTTGCAGAGTATTTTGAGGAATTTACCAGGAAAGTTAATGAAGGCAAGGCATTTGACAAGGTCCCACAAGGAAGGTTGGACAAGAAGGTTCAGTTGCTTGGCATTCAAGATGAGATAGTAAATTGGATTAGACATTTGCTTTGTGGGAGAAACCAGAGACTGGTAGTAGATGACTGCCTTTCTGACTGGCCTGCATGCTGCAGGGATCAGTGCTGGTCTGTTGTTGTTTGTCATCTATAATAATGATCCCGATGATAATGTGGTTAACTGGATCAGCAAATCTGTAGATGACTCCAGAACAGGGAGTGCAGTGGACAGCAAGGAAGACTGTCTTCCTTGATCCAGCAGGATCTGCACCAGCTGAAAAATGGCCTAAAAAAATAGCAGATGGAATTTAATGCAGACAAGTGTGAGGTTTTGCAATTTGGTATGAACAACCTGGGTAGGTCATACACAGCGAACAGTAGGGCACTGAGGAGTGTGGTAGAAGAAAGGGATCTGGGAATACATGATCTTAAATCATTGAAAGTGGTGTCTCAGGTAGATGGGGTCATACAGAAAGCTTATGGCACATTGCCCTCCATAAATCAAAGTACTGAGTACAAGATATGGGATGTTATGTTGAAGTTGTATAAGATGTTGGTGAGGCCTAACTTGCAGTATTGGGTGCAGTTGTGGCCACTGACCTGCTGCAAAGATGTAAATAAGGCTGAAACAGTACGGTGAAAATTTGTTGCCTGGACTGGGGGACCTGAGATATAAAGAAAGATTGAATAGATTAGGACTTTATTCCTTGGAATGTAGAAGATAGAGGGAAGATTTGATAGTGGTATACAAAATTATGAAAGATATCGACACGCTAAATATAGGCTTTTCCCACTGAGATTGGGTGGGACTACAACTAGAGGTCATGGGTTAAGGGTGAAAGGTGAAATGTTTAAGGGGAAGATAAGGGAAAAACCTCTTCACTCAGAGGGCCATGAGAGTGTGGAGTGAGCTGTCACAATGTGGTCCATATGAGATTGATTTCCAAGTTAAGAGGTTTGGATAGGTACAAGAATGGCTGGGCTATGGAGGGGAATGGTCTGGATGCAGGTTGATGGGATTAGGCAGTTTACATGAATTAACATGGACTAGATGGGTTGAAGATCCTTTTTTATGATGCACTTTTCTATGACTCTGTGATTCTATGAATCTAAATTATGTAGCGAGGGTTCCAAAACAGCATTTGACAGTGTCAATCAAGTTTTCTTTGACTGTGAAGATTACTTTAATGCTGGCCTTATTCAACTTTGCAAAACCTTCGCTGAACAGTGGATTCCGCTGGATGTAAGCTAACATCATTGAGCCCAAGAGTTCAAATAATTTACAAATAATATAATTGCCAGCTCGAACAGTGAGTTTAGGCAAAACTGCTTAAAAATAGCCATGCAAGAACTTGTGAATTATTTTCTTGAATTATTTATTTCATTAAGAAATAATTTGAAAGCCTGTGGTTTGTACTAACCATAGACATATGCAAGAAAAAGTAATACGGTTGTTTCGGTTTTCTGGAAATATTTCAAGCCAAGATGTTGTTCCATTTATACCTTTGTAAGAGATTATTTTAATTTCATCATATCTAAACACTATCGACAAATGTTTAACCAAAAGTAATTTCTAGGACAGCACAAGCCAGTGCTGAAGGAACTCAGCAGGTCAGGCCGTTTGAATAAACAGTTGATGCATTGGGCTGAGTCCTTTCTTCAGCACCAGTTCCAGAAGATATCCATTGGTCCTTGATATTTTAGTTCTACTTACAGGGGCCATTTTGGATCATTTAGGAATTCTTGCTAAATAAAGCTTTAAAAATTAATTGATGCATAAATCTTCTGATAGTTGATAATTATTCTGGAAATAACTTTTTCAGCATGGTATGGAAACACCAATGCCTTTGAAAGGAAAATCCGATAAGAGGTAGTGGTTTCGGCCCGGTACATAAAGGGTAAAGCCCTCCCTACCAATGAGCACATCTACATGAAATGCTGTCACTGGAAAGCAGTATCCATCGTCAGAGATCCCCACCACCCAGGCCATGCTCTCTTCTCACTGCTGCCATCAGGTAGAAGGTACAAGAACCTCAGTATTCCCACTACTAGGTTCAAGAACAGTTACTACTCCTCAACCACCAAGTTCTTGAATAAAAGGGGTAACTACACACACTTACCCCATCATTGAAATGTTCCCACAACCAATGATCTCACTTTAAGGACTTTTTATCTCATTATCTCGCGTTCTCAATATTTATTGCTTTCACTGATCCTGCTGTAGTTACTATTCTATAGATTCGTTGAGTAGCCCACAAGAAAATGAATTTCAGGGTTGTATATGGTGACACTATGACAATGAATTTACTTTGAACATAATAGAGATAGAGACCTAACGGAGATGGTTCCAATTCTCTTTGAATCATTTACTGAGATATCTTTTCAAACTGGTGGTTTGGATTACCAATTGTTACAAAGTTCTGTAACAAATACCAAGCAAAACAATTGCCATTTGAACAACATAGTGAGTGCTACTTGTTTCTCCTTTTACCTTTCTTCATCAGCATATCCCTTCCTCCCTCGTCTACTTTCCTCTCAGATGTGTCTATGCAATCCATCTCATTCACATGCTAGCCACACTCAAAGTTAATCCTGCGTGATTTATTTAGAATTAGTTACAAGGCTTTTTAGTTCACAAAGAAAACAGTTATTGGAACAATTTATTTCGCACATGATGGTATTCATTGGAATAATGTTATTGTGTTTCAGAGAAAATAATCTACCAGCCAATACGAGTAAGAAGAAATCTTGCTTTGACTGTGAGAGTACATCACCTCTTGAAACCTGATCACTGTTTTTCCCTCCTGATGCTGAAGGCCCAGTCAGCCGTGGTGAAGGAAGCCACTTTCACAGGGATGATACGTGGAAGAATTTGTCGAACAAGAAACCCGGATTGTTTATATCTTAAAATCTGAACAGAAAAATCTGGTCTGTAATATTGCCATATCTGAAGCTTGTAGGTATCTCGCTTGTTTGTAATCATTAAACAACAAACAGCATTTAGACCTCTTTACATAAGCATGTTGTGTAATAAAATACCTGCTTTCTGTGTTCAAAAAGAAATTAATTAGATTAAAGCAACTGCAAAAGGCAAATTCCAGTACTGTTAAGAAACAAAGTATTTTATGCTGACAGCATGCTAGATTAGAAATTGTTTTAGCATGTCTTGGAGCAGACTATCTACAGGGAAAAAAATTGTGTGAAGACAAACATTATGATATATTAGTGTTATATGTAAAGATTGAACGGGATCAGTAAGACACTGCCAAACAGTCTGCTGATCTAGGCCTTCCCACTGAGACTGACTCCAATTCCTGATAAGGTGATAAGGGCAAGGGAAGCAGAAAGAAGAAATATCCGTTGTCAAGGCCCTTAGGTTTTGCCATGAGACAGACCAACGCATCTTGGTAATATGAAAACAAAATAAGCTAGCCTATTTTGTACAACATCACGAAATTCCTTTAAGAATAAATGGAGATTGCACAGCAAATGCAGACACTAGTTTTTCTTTGCATAGTCTAACTGAATGTATAATGCACAACTAAATATTACTACCTGGATATTTATTCTTGATTAGGTGTGCTGAATCTGTTCTATACTGATATTATCAGGTTGTGCATCCCCTCTGAAATGCATTTCCATTGTAGTCAACAGAACTGAAGGTTAAAAATAAATTTCTATGCAGTATTATGGGTTAACCAACAAGGGATGAATTTACATGATGTAAAGAAGCAGACGTGAGAGCATTGTGCACAGCTGAGAACCGATCTGGATTTAAGAAGGGCATGGATTAGAAATAGAATGCTTAGATCAAGCTATACATGTCAAAGTGATATAGAAACACTGCTAGGAAAAGAAAAATAAGAAGCTGAGAGGTGATAGGGATGGAAGGAGGCACCCAATGAAGAATGGGATTGACACACAGAAGCCAGTGACAATGGGAAAGTGAAAAGGAAATGGTCTAACAGAACCACATAACAGAAGATTTGCAGAAGGAAAGAATGTGAAGTTGCTGGAGGCTATAGGAATTGGTTTAAATAATTTCTGCACTATAAGCGATATACAGAATTATCTCAACCACAAACTTGGCGGTGCCATACACAGGTCATTTATTGTGTTTTCACCAAGAAATCAAGTTTGGGTATCTTCTCATGGACTGAAACTGTTTACATATTGTTTCCTGAACTCTGTGTGAGGAATAAAAATAACAATAATTTACAACAACCTAATTTCTGTGATATATCTACAAAGCACAGGAAGGGTGTGATTAATTATTTTGTTCTTATTTTCAAACTGATAAACAGACAGTATTTATTGCACTTTATATGTGTCCCAATGCTGTCTGATGGGAAATAACATTATGGGGCCAATGCCTTGCACAAAGTATTTTTATTGTGAGAAGGCAAGCAAAATTTAACATATGACATTGATCATAAATGATCCTTCTGTTTGACAAACATATTGCCAACAAGTAATATTTCTGCCAGCATATGTCTTTTTTTTAATGTGTTCTTTATTATGTGCATGGGTTTCTTTAACTTCCTAATAGTATACATTTTGTATGTGGTCTTGCATTCAGTTATTCTCAGTTAGTTTGCAGAAGGCTAATTTTGATATCTAACTGTGAAAACTACTTCTTGCATTGAATGTAGCAGAGTGTTAGTGCAAACGCTACTGAATGTTTCGTCCGAGTCCATTATAGAGTCTAGCACCAGTTAAAGCTGGTCTGTAAATTTTAGAGAGAAGGTTCAATGTGGTTAGAAGCGCCAATGAGTATTCTGTTGGGAAATAAACTTGGGGAATATCATTTTGTGAAAGTAAGTAGGGGTGGGGGTGGTCGCTGCTTTGCTGCTGCTTGTGCATAAGAAGGAGGGAGTGGGGGGTTTAATGTCACTCATTCCTTGGGGTGCTGTTTCATTTTCATGGATGTCTGTGAAGAACAAGAATTTCAGGATGTATAGTACCTTGCATACGTTTCGCTGACATTGAATGGTGCAGCATTGGAGATAGCATAGATTCAGTAAGCGGCACCAGAGGTCTTGGTGAGGAGATGAGGAGAGATGCTCTATATCCAAGTGTGACCAGGAAACAGTGGTGCAGGGGCTTGGAGGTCAATGCCAAGAACTGGATAGACATAAGGATAATCCTGCATGTAGCCAAGGTTAGTGAATGCATTTCCAAAATTTACATTCCAGCAATTGTTCTAGTAATCCCAGGCACCACACAATGCAGCATATCTCCATCGCTCACTTACTGATAAACTCTGTCAATCAAAAATTATACCAAACATTCAAGCACTTCACCACCTCCTCAAGTAGATAGCCTTGTTACTTATCTCACACCCAATTCTCAAGGCTTGAACGCATTGTCAGCTCTTTGGTGGCAGTGACATAGCATTATCACACAAGGGGTGAACAATTGGACACTAGATTGACCAAGTAGAAGGGCCAGTTGGCTCACCTTGCCTGGTGACAATGAAAAAACAATTGTGATCAAAATCATGGGAATACCCAGTGCTGAAGCTGTGGCTAGTTAGAGAAAAAAATTAGGGGTCTTCATACCTTATGCCAGACTTCTCCTGTCCTACAACTGTCTCAACGTGTACTCTATTCTGATTTTAAACCTGTAACTGGTGTAAGCTTGCATCTTTTGCTTTGTCTATCCCTGCATAATTTCAGTATCTTATGTCCTTCTTGGATTTTAGATAAGTAAAACTTTAGCATTACCTGACAGCGGAAAAAAAGCACACACAATGATTATGAAAACAAGCCTTCTGTCAGTTTCACCGTCATCACTAACAGATCACGTAGCTCTTGTACTGAGAACAAAATGGAGGCAAGACATGTGCCACGAGTATCTTGCAGCAAAGACAAAGGAAGAGGACAGTATTTGTGGCAGTTTGCTCAAGGGCAAAGTTAAACTCAATTTCTTCTTCTTTAGAGTAGTCTGTAAGTTTGCATATTGAAATGCTTGCATTGCAAGCACTGAACTTGCCAGCAGTCTAATCTTCAGTGTCTAGAAAAAAGGAGGAACCTGATGAGAAACTAATTTAAGGTTTTTTGAAGAGATGCAGCTCATCTTTGGCATCGAGAGTACCAGAAGTTCCATTGAATTCAAAATTGGCCTTCTTTCTCAGGAAATCATTTTTCACTTTCCCTGCTAGGCCAGCAGAATAGATCCGTTGTGTATAAAATCCACTCGACATTGTTTTTCCAGAGAGTGATGCTATTTCTTTAATATGGGTCTGCTTTTTAAAGTAGGAACCAACAGCCTGAGGGGAAAAAAGCTTCTGGATAAGAAGATTGTTGGGTTTATTTAAATAATTATGAAGAGGAAATTTTAAAAGTCAATGTTAATTTTAGATAGAGATTAAGGAATTGGTAAAAAGGAAAGAAAAATGGGTAGAAGCTAAAACATTTTTTCAGAAAAGCTGCAATTAATTTTTCAAATCAGATGTTTTGTATTTGATGTATTTCAACAGTAGGAAAACATGGAGATTACTCTGGAATAAGAGAGTAAATGCAATTTGCAACAGCAGAGGATATTGTAGGAGGGGTGAGATCATAATCTTTAATTTAAGGAATATTTGGAAATATGATTTAACATTTTAATACATTTTTGTTACTTTTTATGCATTCATGAGTTATACTTTTCATTAATTTGCCTTCAATGCCAAATGTGTTTTCATTCCATGCTGTTCCTGACCAGACTCTCCCGAAACAGACTGTCCAACCTCTCTGACTCTGAAGTGAGCTTTCATTCCAAAGATACTCTTCTTTACAAAAACAACAAAACAACCCCCTTTCATTTCTGAAACATTGCCAGATCTTGCTGAAACCATTGTCAATGATTCTACTACTTGCAGATCAGACGGTTACTGTGTTAAGCCTGTCTTTGTCTTGAACTGTCCAAAGTGCTTATATTCAGTCCCACACCCTCCAAAACTGCAGATTTTAAATTATTTCCCTGTGTCCAAATCCTTGTCTTTTTCTTTATTCTTCAGGTACATAAAGTCATAATTTGTACAGCACAGAAACACACTATGTTCAGATACTTCTGTGAACTGCATATTCAAGTAATGATTATGTCTGATTTCATCAGCTCTTGTAGCATTGAATTCCAGTTATCAATCACTCTCTGTGTTTAAAAAAATCCTCAAATTTCTTTTTAAATCCATTTGTCTCACTGTAGTATACGCCTTCCTGAAGTAGGGGGCTGTCTACCCTAACTATGTCTCTTAAAATTCTATATACTTCAGGCAGATCTCTCCTCAGCCTACATGGAAAAGAAGCCAAGCCTATCCCAAATCCCAACAGAACTGAAGTTCTCCATTCCAAACAACCATGTCCCTGTCTCTTGTTTAACCCTATCAATAGTATCTTTAGTGTTTTCCAAAGATCCCACAGACAGGCAAGAAACGGGCATAGGATTCTATAAAACCTCATCCACACTGCCAAACTCATGAATTTACAGGAAGATTAACTCGACTATGTTAAAAATATAAATTGTGTAAGCTGTAAAGAAAACTTATTGAATCTCAAACATTACTGTAAAAAATTCTGATAAAAAAGAACCTCATCCGTATCATAAATAAAGCAAACTACAATATCAATTCAAAGTATATATCAGGTAAATAAGATAGGATATATTCATTTAGCATAAGGTTATTCTATAAAGCAAGATCTCTTCATTTTAAAAATAATTGTTTGGAATAAAATATATCAAAAAATAAATTAAAGGTATTCACAACACATTTGAAGGTAATGACTGCTTTAGCTAAATAAAGCTAAATTTTGAAAAGTGAACTTTTTCTAACTGAGTTAAACCAATCTTCAAAGATACGGAGAGCACAGAATTGTTTTTATTTGCACCTGGTTTATTCTAATCAATGTTCCATCACGTTGGAGGGTGAAATTGAATTTAAACTAAAGTAACACGGGCTCCTCTAGTAAAACATAGCTGAATCTTGGGAATGGCCTGATGTGATATCCTGGTGTTGGGTATAACTTTGTTCCATGACAGACTGAAGTCAAGCAATTTGAAATGCCTTTAAGGCCGCCATTTCTTATTCTTTCGCCTTAGTCATGAGCATCTCCCAGTAAGCTGAGAAACATGAATATAAATATATCTG
The DNA here is from genome assembly GCF_030144855.1 of Hypanus sabinus. NCBI lineage: Eukaryota > Metazoa > Chordata > Chondrichthyes > Myliobatiformes > Dasyatidae > Hypanus > Hypanus sabinus. The sequence goes on from NC_082728.1 coordinate 33,617,578, forward strand.
TACAAAAACATGGATCTTCACAACTCAGTTTATTTAGTCTCATGGTAAACTGTGAATATAAAGTTTACTACCTGTACTCTGCACATGTAATATAAATACTTAATGGAAGACACATGGTCAGTTGCATACTAATGGCCACAGCTTCATCCCCTTAGCCATATAACTCTGCCTAGTAATGGAGAAATGTCTCCTTTTAAAGTGAGTTGCTTTCCACTTTTAGATATAACTAGAAACAGGTCATTTCAAACAAAGGAGAAAACTGTTACAGATAGGTAAAAGAGGAATTTCACCTCTCTATGGAGAATGAATGAAGAACATGTGTTTTAATTTAACAAAATTGAATCTTAAGTTATCTGAAGATTGCATTGATGTGAAAAAACATCTTGAAATGTTTGCTATCTGTGTAAACAAAGTAGTGTTGTGCAATATTTTGTTGATCATAAATTTTCTACAAGAATCCATGAGCAGTGTTAGCATTCATCAAGAATAAAATAACTACTTGTTACTGCTGCTTTAAGCTGAATATGTAGAGTATAGTTTGGTATAAGATATACAAACAAGAGGTGACTTAATTTAGTAATCTTAGTAGCTAATGTTAAGCTTTCGGTGAATGTTTATACTTTAAAAATATTAAAACCCACACACTCCCAGATGGTTGCCTGTAGCTTTATGTTACTTTCATGTGAAAAGGCTAATTTTATTTGAGAAATATAAAATTGGAATACTTATTACTGTTTATTGTGTTCCTTCATTCAGTGTCAAGTGCACTCTTAGAAGTGCAAATCTCTTTGCGATTTAAAAGTAAATACAAGATAGAAATCTGTGCTCTGCAAGAATTACAAATAGATGTTTTCCATCCCTATTGTAACCATGATTAAAGATTCCTGGAAAAATATGACATACTATATAAATTTTGTTGTGTGGTTTCTTTGTTAAGTATTTACAGATAATATTATTATGTCCTATTAAAACACATTATTATCATCTGTAATAACACGTGAAAAAATGAAAATACTATTTTACATCTTTTGAAACTAATCACATTGCGACCTTGTGTAGGATTTGACTTGCGTGATAAATCTGCTTTGAAGATATGTCACCCTGTATACTCCAGCCAAAAAGGGAAGCCTCCCTAGCCATCTGTAACCACATTGAAATACTTTTCAAATCAAACAAATACTTTTCAATTCAGACAAAAGCATCGGTACAGGAGGAAAAGTTGTGGAACTAAAAATCAATGAGGGAAAAGCAGAACAAAAATTCATAATAAGATTGATATTAACTGCTGAGACACAGAAGTTCATCAGTTAAATCATAAATAAGTAATTCGTCTCCAGCGCTTGGACAGCTTTCTTTCACTTGTGTTCTTGCAGATTGCTTTCTGAGTGTTAGAGCCATGATTTATTGCTCTGGATTATGCTCAAAAGTGTCTGTGATATAGCAGAGAACCTTTCAAATGGTTAGCAGCAGTTTCAACCTTAGTTGACAACTAATGACAGCAACAGACGGAAGTTTATCTATAACCTTTGGACAACTAGAAATTAAATCAACATTGCTGTTCCGTTTATACAAAATTCAGCCTTTCAATTGATATATAATAGGTTCCAGAAAATCACAACAGAGGTAGATTTTAAAAAGCCTTGGTTCAATGAGCACATTCCTTCTTCCACCCAACTTTTTCTGTTAATATATTTTTTTCTATTTACATTTTTTCTTTCTCAATATTAACCTGGTTATGCCCCAAATCCCTTTAAAATAATTTGAACCACTTTCTCTAGTAATTTATTCCACAGCTATTAAGTTCAGACAAATGTTTGTCATTTCACATCTTACACTTAAATTCCATTTTAAAAAACTTATCCGGTGGTTTTTTGAACCTTCCCGAGATCAGCAAAATTATCTGGCTCGTTTATCAAAGATAGTCTGAAAGAATTGTTGTTCATTTTTTAAGAAATTTAAATGATGAAGTGGAGCAGGGGATTAGATTATACTGGATCTGGATTGTTTTGTGAATTTGCCCCTGTCATATACCCACACATCTAGGCCAGATGACCCACTGAGCCTAAGGTGGAGCAAGCAGTGAGTGCTAATTAGCCTCAGTTGTCAGAACCTGGGGCCTTGCCCCTAGAATTCTCTTACTGTGTTTTGATTGTTCTTTGTTTTCTAGGTGTTCACCTAATTGTGCCAAAGGCCTTTCAATTTATCGATGCTTGCCACTCGACTCAGAGTTGTTGACCTCACCACCTCCCACCATGATAATGCTCAAGGCACATGCACCAGTGTAATAACATCAGGCGAGATGCAGATTTAATTTCACCACTTCCCTTCATTAGGGTCTTGATTAGTCATGGGACGTGGTCCTGTCAGAGATACTAAGGCCAGTTTTTCAGGTTGAATTTCAATCCCCCAAATGATCATTCACGTAACAAATAATAACAGCAGTTGGAGGAAGTTTTAAGGAAGCTAGTCTTTTAGATCTCAAATAGCTAAAAGTTATTTTATATTTTTATACATTCAGTAGTTCAGCTAATTAGAGACAAATAGGAGAGAAGAGCAAGATGTATTGGAGTAATAAATTACCCCCTGGGTGGCATAGCAGCCTAGCAGTTGGCGTACTCCTGTTACAGCTCCAGCAACTCAAGTTAAATTCTGCCACGATCTGTAAGGAGTTTGTACTTTCTCCCCGTGACTGCATTGGCACTCTCCAAGTGCTCAGGTTTCTTCCAACTCTCCAAAAAGTCATATAGTTTAGTAGGTTAATAGATCATATGGCTGTAATTGGGCAGTACAAGCTAGTTGGGCTGGAACGCTGTATCTCTAACTAAATACTTTAAATGCCAGAATTTGTGCACCTACTAAAAGAACTTTTGCAGCGCTTAGATGGTATCCCTTATAGATGAAACATTAAACTGAGGTACATTCAGCTCTAAAAAATGTCTATTTCCTACAACAACAAAGCAAAGTTGCTTTGTGTCCAAGCGAATATTTAACTCTCAATCTGTAACAGGCAGATTACTCAGCCATTCTGCAGCTGATTGGGATTTGCAGGAGTTTGCTGTGTGTAAACCGTCTGTCACATTTCCTATAGTATAAAAGTGTCTCTGCTGCAGAGGTACTTCACTTTCGAAAATCACGCTTGGGAATCCCAGAAGTCTTTAGAGACACTGTTTACTCTAAATATAAGCACTTGTGTCCAGCAGCAGCATTCTGTCAGAGTGCCAAGTCCTAGGAGTTTCTTTTTCTGTGTATTCACTTTCATTTTTGATGGTATTTGGTTTGCTGACCATAAAGTTCTGTGTAATACCAGAGGGCATGCATTGAAGGTGAGAGGGAGTAGGTCCAAAGGGGATGTGAGGAATAAGCTTTTTTAGAGTCATGGATGCCTGGAGTGTGCTGCCTGGTAAAGTGGTAGAAGCAAATACATCAGAGATTTTTTAAGAGACGTTTAGACAGGCACATGGATGTAAGGAAGATGGAGGGCTATGGACATGGTGTAGGTAGGAAGGATTAACGTTTGAGTGTTTCTGATTTGCTTTTTAATTGGTTCAGTACAACATTTTGGGTTGAATGGCCTGTCCCTGTGCTGTAGTGTTCTTATATTCTAAAGTCAAACAAAGACCTTAAGCCCTATCTGATATAGATAGCTACGGGTACCTTCACTAAACGGAGATTATACTGTAACTACCCAATCTTCAAAACCTAGTTCACGTCCCTGTTTATCCTCCAAGACAAATTTAGCTGCCAATACCAACCCATTTCATACCAATTACTTGGTCCACATCCCTACCAAGGTGAAGATACTTCCATTATTCATTTATTTTCAGTGATATATGCTTAAATTCAATCAACATTCCTAAAACACATTTAAAACTCACAGAATTATAAAAAAGAACATTCAAATTACAAACCATTTCAAAGTTCAAAGTAAATTTATTATCCTAGTTCATATACTTCACCATACCCTGATCTACATAATAATTGAAACTATAAATTATAGTAAGATATAATATATTTATATATTATATGGTGTATATATATTGTGTGTATATATATAGTATATATACACTATATATATAGTGTGTGTGTGTGTGTGTGTATATATATATATATATATATACACACTATATATATAGTGTTTAAAAAGTTATATAAAATAAATATTGCAAAAAGAGAGAAAGGAAGTAGTAAAGTAATGTTCATGAGTTCAATGCTCATTTGGAAATGTGATGGCAGAGGAGGAGAAGAAGCTCTTCCTGAATTATTAATTGTGTGCCTTTAGGCTCCGGTACCTCCTTCCCTGACATTAGCAAGAATAGCGAGAGGAAGAGAGCATGTCCTGGGTGCTGGAGATCCTTAACGAAGAGGCCAGCTTTGTGAGGCATCATCCCTTGAACATGTTCTGGATGCTGGGGAGGCCAGTGCCCATAATGGAGCTGACTGAGTTTACAAATTTCTGCAGTTCATTTCAACCCTTTACAGTGCCCCCTCCCATAGTAATGCAGCCAGTTAGAATGCTCTCCATGATACATCTGTGTCTTTGATAACATACAAATCTCTACAAACTCCTAATGAAATATAGTCATTGTCATGACTTCTTTGTAACTACATCAATATGTTGGGCACTCGATGGATCCTTTGAGACATTGACATCCCACAGTTGATGAAGGCCAATACACCGTATGCTTTCTTAACCACAGAGTCAACCTACACAGCTGCTTTGAGGGTTCTATGGACTTGGACCCCAAGATCCCTCTGATCCTCCACACTGCCAAGAGTCTTACCATTAATATTATATTCTGCCATCATATTTGATCTACCAAAATGAACCACTTCACACTTATCTAGGTTGAACTCCATCTGCCACTTCACAGCCCAGTTTTGCATCCTATCAACCTCCCGCTGTAACCCCTGACAGCCCTCCACGCTGTCCACAACACCTCCAACCTTGGGTTTCAATTTATAGGAAGCAATGCCCTGCAAACTTGCCAGAGTTGACGTGCATCCAATTCTGATTCTAACCTCAACCAGAATCATTCATTAGCTCATGAGATAGCCCTCTGTAAGTTGTGCCTGGACTTCTTGTATAGTCCTGGATCAGCAGACTTGAATGCCACAGATTTAACCCTCAGCAGACAGTGAATCTCCTGTTTCATACATGGCTTTTGATTTGGCTATGCGTGATATGTTCTCTTAGTCACACATTCATCCACACAGGTTTTAATGAACGCAGTAACAACTGTGTCGTATTCATTCAGACGCAAACATGAATCCCTGTATACTGTCCAGTCTACCGATACAAAGCAGACCTGTAAGCACTCCTGTACCTCCCTTGTCCATACGTTTCTGGTCCTCTTTACAGATACTATCGCAGCCTGCAGTCTCTGGTTATAGTCAGGGGGAAGAATTGCAGCCAGATGACCAGACTTTCCAAAGTGTGGGCGCAGGATAGCATGGTAAGGGCTCTTAATGTTAGTCTGACACTGGTCCAGTGTGTTGCCTCCTCTGATCCCACTAATGATATGTTGGTGATAATTATTTAGACACTTTTTCAAGCTGGTTTTGTTAAAATCCACTAGAATGTCTAACTGTCATACCAACTGTATAATTAACTTATTATAAAACAGAGAGAATTGATATAACAATCATGGGCATTTCAAAGCACAGACCTGCTCCTACTTTTATTGCTAACAGCAGTAAAGCAAATATTAGCCCATGTAAATTAAAATTAAAAATATTGCAGATGCTGGAAAACTAAAAATAGAAACAGTAAATCTGGAGACGTTCAGTAGGCTAGTCAGTAGCTGTGGAAAGAAAAATAGAAATATATTTTCATGTCGAAGACCTTTCTGATCTGATTTCAAATATTCCTGTACGTTTACTATCACTACATATAAAATTAATAATCTGGTGAAAATCAAGAATGCTTCTGACGGTTCAAAGGGAACTGTAAACAGAAGGGTTCTATGAGGAATCCATGTTAATCCTGTTACAGGTTACCCTTAAGGATACTACTGTGCTGACAAGAGGGGCAGTCATGAAGACAATTCCTGTCAAAAACTTAGCCGATTCTTTTCAAAATGCCTGCCCCTTACTATTATTTGTAGCTCACAGTCATTTTAGTACTCAGCAGCCTGGGAACATGCACATGGAATACAGCCTGAAGGATCTTTTTATTCCATAAGGCAAGATGTTAGAACAATTCCATCATACTGGCTGAACAGCTTCTGCTGGTGGGATTGGAGCCAGTCAGTGAACGTTGTGTGGACTGCCACAGACGCAGGAACTCACCAAGAGCCCCTCTTAATAAGCGAAACATAGAATTAATACTTGGGCAACTGTTTCCACTCATTGAGGTCATGCTGACTGGATGCTCTGCTTGTCTGGCAAGGCACGATGCTAATCACTTGCAGAAATACAAGTCCCTGTATATTCCTGGTAGTGACAGCATTAATTAGTACATCAAAACCTGCATGACCAGAAGCCATTTGTCTGAGACATTAAGCCACAAAACACTCTCACAGGTAGCAGTCTCTTAACACTTCCCTTGCCCACACATAGCCCTTAGTAATTACATGTGCCAAGTAGTCAGAATTCTAGCAGAATCACTCCAGACACAGCCCTGGGCATTTACAGATCAGCCAGGCTGCCTGTCTTAGTAGCTTCCTCACATCGCCAAGACAGCACATCTTTCCCTTACTTAATCACAGGCTTGTGAACTGCTAAATAAAAAGAGTAAAGTCTCACCGTATCACATCTAGGTTCAAAACCACTGCTGCCCACGGGTGCCTGCAGAGCTACTGTTGGCTGGCAGTGGGTGACAGGCTCCTGAAAACCAAGAATCGGGCACATCGAAAACTCCTCTCGCCCACAGAAACTGCTGAGTTCCTCCAGCAGATCATTTTAATCACCCCCAAAATTACCCTAATTTAGCAGACAGCAGTAAATAAGTACTGGGAGTAAGTATTCGATGAGGAATAAACTGGTTCCACAGGTCTGTACATTAATGATCCAAGTAAAGAGAATTATCCTCCACGCAGACAATGTTATTTAGCCTCATTTTTTAAATATTTGCTATGAATTATTTAATGTCACTTGCCATCTTGGCAGTACAATATGGAGAGCAGGCTCTTCCTTTCCATACAATTGATGAATCCAGAGGAATGGCAGAGACTGATTCAGTCTGGCACCAGCACCCTCACAGGAGTTGCCAGTCAGTTGTGAACTCAGTGTAGGGTTGCCTTCAGGACTCCAGCTCGGGATTTCTCGTTGGGATTTACTTCCGAAGCCTTCCTCATGAGCGTGTGAGATCAGAGTTTTCCTTCCCCTAGATCTGCTGTTAACAACTAACTTTTATACATACTGTTATGTATTTATTTGATTTTTGTTTGTTTATTTATTTTCTCCATATTTATCATGTTTTGCATTGTAATACTGCTGCAAAGTTAACAAATTTCACAACACATGCCAGTGATATTAAACTTCATTCTGAGTCCGAGTCTGATAGCTAAGTTGCACATGAAGGCCAAGAGCTGGACTTGGTTGTCAGGGGCTATTTGAGATGCACACCATTTAATAGGTAGTGGGAGCTTACCCTACTACTATCCCAGGCTATAACAACTTTGAGGAACTTGGCCCATCTAAGGCTAACGTATACAGTATTTTCGAATGCTTGTTGTTTGTGGTCTTTTCTTTTAATTCAATGCAAACTCGCTCTATTTGAAAACTTCACACAGTTCCATAATCTTTTTCATGAGTACTAACAGATCAAAAGTTGCCAAACATCATAGCTGGAAAGCATTACATCTGGATAAATAGATCCCTTCTATGATAAGACTGAGTTTGTATTTGACAAGCAGAAACCACCCATGCATTTTGTAGTCTTTTGGTTCAATTCTCATGTGGTTATTTTCCAGAACTAATTGTTTCCTGTTGATTAATTGATCTCCTTTTTCACTTGAAGAAGTTGGTACTGTACTTCCCTCTAAAATTAACTTTTAAGCAGACAAGATTAATTGAGAGAACCGGTGCAGCATACAAACCAGTTTCCTTGATGAGATGAAATGTAAAGTATATTTCAGGGTATATCAAACATTGAAGCCAAAACCTCATGGAGGGCTAGATGCATAAGACCAGCAGTTACCAAGTATTTAATTTCACTGGGACACAGTATTTGGCTGACTTTCTGTTGTGCCCAATGCAAACAGAAAACCTCGTCCTTCAATAACTACATGGTGGAAGTGTCGGTATCCATCAGCACTGCAGTTGTCCGCCATTTCCTAAATGGCAAGGATGGTCTCCTGGTTTTGTTGTTGATCTTGGGCAGGCCAAGCGATGCACTGATCATTTCAACTTGGATTCACAGCAGCCTTCCTCTCTCTGCCACACACACACAGGCCAGGCAGCAGCTATAGGAAAGAGTCAATGGTCGACTTTTCTCAGCCTGAAACGTTGACTGTTCACTCTTTTCCATAGATGCTGCCTGGCCTGCTGGTCTCCCCAGTATTTTGTGTGTGCGGCTTGGATTTTCACCATCTGCAGATTTTCTCTTGTTTCCCATCTGCACTCCTCATTTGTAGACCTCTTCTGAATCCTTGTGAGAAGAACTGATCTGTGATCTCACCCTTTAGGAATCTGTCTGAATAACTTCCTCTGACCTAACCAGACCCTTCTACTGCTAGATGCTTTTCCATGTGCAACATGCCTTTCCAATCTTGCTTACCCTGCCCTTGGGGCACCAGTATCTGAGTCAAAGCTTCAGGATATTAGGCTAGGATTTTCAACATTGTTTTACTGAACTGATGAATTGATTGTTGTTGCTATTGTGCTTATATTGCACCCCCTTCTTTCCTTCCCCCCACCAATCCCCCTGACTCCAGCAGATTTGTAGGTTGGACAACCATCCAATCAGGGTTGATGTTTACTTGGCTGTTAGTATTATTGTGAGATAGAGAAGTAATGTGTGTTGCTAGTTTGCATTTACCTGGTAGATGTTGACGTGTGTCAGGCAACTAACCTTGTCTTGGCTGTACAAACAAACAATTTGTTTGCAAGGTACAAGTCCGTGACTCATACCTTGAACTAATTTCATTTTGTCTCTGCTTAAGGTTCATCCTAGCACATCCTGTGCAAAATACGCTCAGTAGACTCTCTATTACATACCTCCTGTATCTGATAAAGTGGCCTCCGACTGTATGTTGGTGGTCTTCTGCTGTGGCAGGTTGTCCACTCCGAAGTGCTGTGCGTTCGGAAAGGCTCTACTGCACGTCACTGTTGCAATGCCTGGCTAACCGAATTACTGTCACCTTCCTGTTAGCTTGAAGCAGTCTTGTCATTCTTCCCTGACCTCTCTCATTAACAAATTATTTTCGTCCACAGAACTACCACTCAATGGATTTTGTTCTGTTTCTTGTGCCGTTCTCTGCAAACGCTAGAGACTGTTGTGTGTGAAAATCCCAAAACGACTGCCGTTTCTGAGATGTTCGAAACATCACAAAGTCACTCAGATCACATTTCTTCCCCCATTCTAATATTTAGTCTGAACAACAACTAAACACCATCACCAGGTCTGCATTGAGTTGCTGTCACATGATTGGTTGATTGGATATGTATGTTAAAAAGCAGGTATACAGATGCACCTAATAAAGTGGCCACTCAATGTATATTTCACACCTCTTCAGTGGTTCTAGGGGTATATCAGGGACAGCATCTGTGAATATTAAGGCTTCTGTTCTCTCCAGCTGATCTTCGGGCACTCCAGGGAGGTTTGGTGGTCAGTCCTCCATTACGTCTTAAAGCTCTGATGTCAAATAGCAACAAACCCATGCAGCGAGTTTGTGTCGAAGAGGAGCTGGCATGGGCCAAAAGCCTCAGGAAGGCATTGAGTGGGATAAATACGTATGTGCCTATTTGCATGTTTTGCAAACATGCTTCAAGTGCACCAGCCTGAACAGACAGGAGTTCCTCCACAGAGTAGAACAGAATTTCATGGAGTTACAGTTCCAATGCGACATAAACTTGGCCACAAAGCCATCAATTCCATCATGCAAATCATCGTTATATAATGTAAAAAGAATTAGTCCCAACACAGACCCCTGTGGAACACCACTAGTCGCTGGCAACCAACTAGATAAGGCTCCCTTGATACCCTCTCTTTGCCTCCTGCCAATCAATAATGGACTATCCATGCTTGTATTTTTCCTGTAATACCATGGGCTCTTAACTTGTTAAGCAGCTTCATGTAAGACACCTTTACAAAAGCCTTCTGAAAATCCAACTACACAACATCAATCAATTCTGACGAACAGTCCTGACTAAGGGTCTCGGCCTGAAACGTTGACTGCTTCTTTCATCGGATGCTGCCCGACCTGCTGAGTTCAGCCAGCTTTTTTGTACGTCTTGATTTGACCACAGCATCTGCAGTGTACTTTGTGTTAACCAATTCTCCTTTTGTCTGTCCTGCTTGTTAATTCTTCAAAGAATTCCAACAGATTTGGCAGGGAAGATTTTTCTTTAAGGAAGCCATACTAACTATGGCCTATTTGATCCTGTGCCTCTAAGTACCCCAAAGCCACATCCTTAGCAATCGACTCCAACACCTTCCCAACCACTGAGGTCACTCTGACAGGCCTATAATTTCCTTTCTACTGCCTCTCTCCCTTCTTAAAGAGTGGAGTGACATTTTCAAATTTCCAGTGCTCCTGAACCATGCCAGAATCAATTGATTCTTGAAAAATCATTACTAATGCCTCCACAATCTCTTCAGCCATCTGTTTCAGAAACCTGGTGTGTGGACCATCTGGTCCGAATTACTTAGAAGGACTTCAGACCTTTCAGTCTCCCAAGAGCCTTTTCACCCCAGGGACTCCTAAACTTCTGGCATACTGTGAGTGTTTTCCACAGTGAAGTATTCAAAATACTTATTCACTTCATCCGCCATTTCCTCGGTCCCCATTACTACCTCTCCAGCATCATTTCCAAAATTAAAAAGAATGGTACTATTTGAGAAGATCTGACATCATCACTTGCCTCTCAGCTTACTTCCTAAGTGCATGAGCAACACTTATGATATATGGATGTACTGCGCCAGCTACATAGTTCATTAGTGAGAATCCTTCTAAAAAGATATGCTAGCAATTTGCTGTGCAAATTGAAAGTTAATCAACATCTACAGTGTTGGGTAAAACAATAATTCAGCTTAATTTCGTGGTTTTGATCTTTTTTATAAATGGTTGATCATTTTAGCTATTTTATTTAAATTTTTAGTATAAAGAGAAAGCAAGTGATAGTAATAAAAAAGATATAAGACTATTAGCTCAGAAGAAATACAGCTCAACAAATATGAGATGATAATTGCTTTCTTAGTGATGATTCAAGTACTTTTTTTTAATGAATGGATTCATTTATATTAAAATGAAACACTTAACACTACACATCATAAGTACCAAATGAAATTCTGATCATGATATGTTTTACAATCTCCTTGCAGATCCAAATGGGATTGAAATGCTTCAGTTTGTTAGTACTTCTAGATTAATACATTTCTCAGGACATCTTTAATCAGCAGTCCTGCCCATAATGTGGAAAATGCTTCCCATTAAAAACCTGAAAGGAGGAGTAAATTAATTTATACTTCCCCCACCCCCTTCTGATGGAGTTACAGCCACATTGCCTGATAATTAACTTTATTGCACCAATAACTATGCATAGCTAGAGTTTCAACATCAGTGCTTGCTAGCCTCCTTCTTTTCCGTTACATGCTTCCCAACGAGGTCTGGACCTGTATAGATTGTAGTCTATCAATCATATTTGCTTCTGTATGCTTTCAAATAAACTTCACCATATGAAACTAGAAAACAAGATAGTAATAGGTACTGCAGATGCTGGAAATCTAGAGCAAGGTACACAGAATGCTGGAGAAGATCAGCAGGTCAGGTAGCATCTATGGAAAAGGCAGTTGATATTTCGGGCCAAGACCCTTCTTCAGGACTGGGGGGTGGGGGAAGATGCCAGAAGTAACATCTGAGGGGGAGAGGTGAGTGAGGCTAGCTGGAAGACGGCAGGCAAAGCCAGCTGGGTGGGAAAGGTCGTGGGCTAGAGAAGAAGGAATCCGATAGAAGAGAAGAGTGGACCACAGGAAAAAAGGAAGGAGGACAAGACTCGTGGAGGAATAATAGGCAGGTGAGAAGAAGTGAAAGGTCAGAGTGTGGAATAGAAGAATGATTGTGGAGGGGAGGGGGAAGAGGTAATTTGTTCAACAGAAGGAGAAATCGATATTCATGCATTCAGGTTGGAGGGTACCCAGATGGAATATTAGGTGTTGTTCCTCCACCCTGAGCTGTTATTTAATACCTACATCAAAAGTAATTCACAAATACTGACCTAACAAATATAGTTTAGGTAATTTTGAGGAATGACATTTACAGGTGAATAGTAAGGACAACCATGTAATGCCACACTTGTTTGCTGTTTAATTCATTGAGCTGTGTGTTATGGTGAGCTATTTCACTTTCCATTGAGGTTATTCATAAATTGCCATGTTTTACTGAAAGTTCACAGACGACTATATCTAGACAAATATCAGCTGTAGTCAGAAGACCATCAACTCAGATAAAGTCTGCCTGAACCTTGCTGGTCTTCCAGTGCAAAGAGATGTCCACAGTTGAATGCTGCTGTCTTTCCTGGCCCAAGATCCAGTAGTAATGTGTTGAGGAACTGAAATTTACTTCAGATGCCACGAAGAATACGTACACAACACTGGAAGAACTCAGCAGGTCAGACAGCATCCGTGAGAAAAGAGTAGCCAATGTTTCGGGCCGAGACCCTTCAACAGGATCTTTTCTCACGGATGCTGCCTGACCTGCTGAGTTCTTCCAGCGTTGTGTATGTATTCTTTGATCCACAGCATCTGCAGTTGTATTTTTGTCTTCAGTTGCTACAGTGTGTGGCAGGGTGACTTAGCCGTTAGTGCATGCTTTACAAAGCTGTAAGATGAGGCTTTGATTCTCAAAATGTCTGTATCAGGTTCTCCCTGTGTGTTTGTGTGGGTTTCCTCTGAGTGCTCTAGTTTCCTCCCACATGCCAAAGATGTATGGTAAGAGTTAGTAAGTTGTCGGCATGCTATGTTGGTGCTGGAAGTGACACTTGCTGACTGCTCAACACATCTTTGCTGACTTGATTTGAGGCAACCAAAGCTTTACTGTATTTTTCGATGTTCATGTGAAAAATAAAGCTTAATGTTTTGGTTGTCACATCGGACCTAGTGGATACCTGCCACGAGACACCTTGGCACTGATAACGTCACATCAGATGTTTCAATTACGCAACACTTAGAGTTGAAACATTAGCAATGTGTTGACGTATGAGGGAGCCTTTCAGTAAATGTTAGATTTGCTTGATAGAGTGAATGAAGGTAATTCCAGGCTCCACAGTAGCGTGATGGTTATCTTGGGGCATTCTGGAGCTTGAAGTTCAATTTTGGTGCCATTTTGTAATGAGTGTCTACACATCCTCCCTGAGGAATGGGTGGATCTTCTCCGGATCCTCTGCTTTCCTCCCATGAGTCCAAGGAAATACCAGATAGGTTAGCTGTTCATTGTAAATTGTCCCTTGATGAGGTTAATTATTGAGTTTTTCAGGATGGCTGGGGCAGCATGGTTCAAAAGGCCAGAAAGGCCTACCTGCACTGCATCACTAAATAAATAAATTAATTAAAATCCTTTGATTCTTTAACTATGTAATTATGATTAAAGCATAGCTTAAACATAAGAGTGAGAAATAGAGCTTCAGTGCAGGATACTAATGAGTGTTGAAGTTCATTTACCATTCGGCATGAAACTGTTTACAGCCAGGAATATAGGATAGGCTGGTCCACAGGTGGCAGAATTGAACTCTTCCTTAGACCCGTACCACGGGTGATGCAGTTGCAGAGTAGGGAGGCACAGGTTGCTGATTTCTGTTTGGGTTACAATGCACAGACCAGCTACTTGGTGAGATAGCTCACCACACCACACAGCTCAATGCATTAAACTGCACACAATTGTAGCACTGCTTTGCTGCCCTTGTTATTCAACTGCAAATGTCACCTCTCAGCTATCTGCGCAGTATCTGTAAGCTCGGTATTTGTGAGTTACTTTTGATGTATTAAATACCATCTTGTATTATTATCTTCTTTGCAATTATATTGTTAAATTTATATGCAGGCAAACAGAAGCAAATGTAATTGCTAGACTACAATCAATGCAGCTGTAAACCTCTCACCGTGCCTCATAACAAACTTGGCCTGTTAGCTAACTCTGGCTAACAGCCACATGACTCAGTATTGCATGTGTAATGGTGACAAGGTCATCTTCAACAAGCAACACACATCTAGGGTCAGTACGATTAGGATTCAACCAAACAGGAAAGATGGAATGTTTCAACGAGGGATTGAAAATTGTGGCAAATGCTGTGTAAATGCTGTCCCATGCCAAGTTATCATTAGCCTGGAAATAATAGAACTTGCACCATCATAAAATTAAAGTGGAAGTAGTTTTACAGGTGTTTCAACTTCAGCAAACAGTTAATAGGGGGAGAAAAGACAAGGGCCCTGTACAGTTAAACCAGGCTAAATGTGCACATAACTGCTGGAGCTCATTTCTGGAGTAGTCGAAATGCTTTCCTTTGATTGCTTGCATGCTGAACCCATGTTCTGCACAAAGGAGACCAGCCACAGTTCAAACTTACCTAAAAGACCATTTCAAATGAACTGGCTAATTTAGGATTATTGGCACTTCCTCCTTTGAAACCCTTTGTCTGCACAAAGCACTGCTTGCAATAGGGTCTCCCCCTTGGGTGGGACGCTCCAAGCCTCTTTCCTTGTGCTCTCCTCCGCACCTCCTAACAAAAGACCCTAAACCAGACTACTGTCCTTCAGAAACCTGATTCTCCCCCCAAGCTCTCTCGAATGTTCCCACTGGACAGACAATCTCAGATGGCTGACACAACATTCCTGGCCTGAGCAAATGCTCCTTATCTCAGCTGAAGCCAGAACACTAGTGTATGAAGCTCAACTAACAGAACACACTGCATTAGCAGAAAAATTGCTAAAATAAAACCTCACCACAGGAAGGATGTGGATACTATAGAGAGACTGCAGAGGAGATTTACGAGGATGGTGCCTGGATTAGACAGTGTGCCTTATGAGAGTAGGTTGAGTGAAGTTGGCCTTTTCTTCTTGGAACGATGGGGGATGAGAATTGACCCGATTGAGGTGTATAAGATGATGACAGGCATTGATCGTGTGCCTAGCCGGAGGCTTTTTCCCAGGGCTGAAATGACTAACATGAGGGGGCATAGTATTAAGATGCTTGGAAGCAGATTCAGAGGGGATGTCAGGGGTAAGTTTTTCACACAGTAAGTAGTGGATGCACGAAATGCACTGCCGGCAACAGTGGTGGAGGCAGATGCAATAGGATCCTTTAAGAGACTCAAATAGGTACATGGAGCTTAGAAAAATAGAGGGCTATGCAGTAGGGTAATTCTAGGCAGTTTCTGGAGTAGGTTAGATGATTGGCTCAACATTTGGATTGAAGGGCCTGTAATATGCTGTAGATTTCTATGTCCTATGTTCTAAAAATATGCCACTGCATGTTCCAGTACAAAGACAATGACCATGTTCTTAAGCAGGGCTTTATACAGGTATATAAAGTCATATAAATCGGATACTGTTAAGCAGACAATAAACTTTAAAGTGCAAATATTCAAAGTTTTAAAGATCTTTAAAGATAAAGATATGATTTATTTGTCACATGCACATTAAAACACACAGTGAAATGCATCACATGTCAAATCACATCAGTAAGGATTGTGATGGGCAACCTGAAGTGTCACCAGGCTTTCAGCGCCAACGTATGCCCATAATTCACTAACCCTAACTGTATGTCTTTGGGACGTGGGAGGAAACTGGAGCACCGAAGTATTATCACAGGATAATGGACAAACTCATTACAGACAGTAGTGGGAATCAAATCCCGATCTTACACTAGCACTGAAAAACATTGTGCTAACCAGGTCACTACCATGCCACACACAAATTCAAATAGATGAATAGAGGGATACTCAAAAAAGAGTCAGCAAGGCTTAACTTTTGTCTCAGAGTTGCTGTGTTCCAAATGGAGAGGCTATAATTCAGTTGTCCAGTGTTTTGATCAGAACCAATTTAAAGAATAGTCTTTGATTTTTGGCCCCAACATCAGAAAGGACACGTCAGCCTCGAGAGAGCTCGCAGGCAAGTTTTATTGGACTGTAGCTTGGTTTCTGAGTTCAGTAAAGAATATGGGGCTCAGACAGCTGGGTTGCATTGAGTTTAAAGAACTGAGGTATAATCTGATCAATAGCTGAAAGTGGGAACATTATCCAATAAGGCACAGTGGGAATATGATGTATCATATTTCCAATTATTTATAAGTTTTGGACTTTAACTTAAGAGGAATGTTTGATAGTTCTGGGCCTGTACTTGCTGGAATCTGGAAGTGGGGAGGGGGATCTCATTGAATCACACTGGATAATGAAAGGCCTAGATAGAGTTGACATGAGGAGGATGTTTCCTGTAGTGGGGGAGCCTAGGACCAGAGGGTACAGTTTTAGAATAGGAGGTGCTTTTAGAACAGAGATGAGGAGGAATTTCTTTAACCAGGGGGTAGCAAATCTGTGGAATTAATTGCCAGAAACTGCTGTGGAGGCCAAGCCATTGGGTATATTTAAAGTGAAGGTTGATAGGTTCTTGATTAGCAAGGGTGTCAAAGGTTGCAGGGAGAAGACAGGAGAATGGGATTGAGGCAGATAATAACTCAGCCATGATGGAATGGCAGAGCGGAGTCCATGGTCCGATTGCCTAATTCTATGTCTTATGGTATTATGCTTTTATAGCAACAGGCAGGTAAATTGGTTTATTATTGTCATATGTCCCAAAGTTCAGGGAAAAACTTTTTTTTGCATACCATACAGATAATTCCATCACCTCAGTACAGACAGAATACTGACTTCACCTCTGTAAAATTCATTCCATTCCCTTCTGTTCAAAGCACGCATGGAATGAAGAAAGTGGCGTGCTGTGGTTGGTGATACTTCCTGACTTTGGTTTGTAGCCCATGTCGCATGTCAGCCCTACCACAATTGACAGCCAACGTAAATAAAACCCACACCCATTCCAGCATATTTCCTTCTCTCGCATCCTATTAGACAGAAAATACAAAAGAGTGAAAGCACGTGCCACTAGGCTGAAGGACAGTTTCTATCAGACATTTTTAAGACTATTAAATGGTCCTTTTATACAATAAGGTGTACCTTTGACCTCACAATCTACCTATCATGGCCTTGCATATTATTGTCTGTCTGCATTGCATGTTCTCTGTAATCATTACATTTCCTTCTTTATTATTTTATTGCATTTCCCTTGTACTACTTCAGTGTATTGATGTAATTATGTATATGGATGGCACACAAAAGTTTTTCATTAAACTTTAGGGGATAGAGTATGATGACAATAATAAACCTATTTATCAATTTTGGCAGTTTTTGCCCCCGACCAGACATTTTAAAGCATTGAGCCTGTGGTGCACTATATTCCTTTTGCAAACAACTACATGCAGTACAATTGTATAGCACTATAAGAATAAATAAAATGTCACCAATCATTTTATAGATGTGTTATCAAGCAACATTTGACCAAAACCTAAAGGTTTAGTTAAATAGATTATGTTCCAGAGGGTGTAAAAAGAAATAAAATGGAATTACTTATCGATGGATTTCAAGAGTTTAGGTCCTTTGCAACTGAAGACATTACTGCTAGGGGTGGAGTGCTTGCAACAGAGGATACAAGAGGGCAGATTTTGAGGAGCAACGACCATTTCAACTCTACAACCCAAAATCACAGCCTCTACCACCTTGAGGGACAAAGGCAGCATTCACATGTGGACACCCACAGATTCCCCTGCAAGTCACATACTACACTGATTTGGAAATACATTGCCATTTCTTCACCTTTGATGTGCCTAAACCCAGAAGTTCCGAACCTTCCAGAAGTATTGATCATTGCATCTTGTTAAAAAATACTCTGAAAGATAATCTGAGGTTAACTAAATATGCGTAGCATTTAAGATGCTCCAACTCAGGTTGCTTGTTTAATTTCAGACCTGCTGGAGCCTGGTATGCTCAGTTTAGACCATATTTACAAATCTGGTACCTTCAGTACATATCAGTGCTGTGCCAGACTATGAGATATCATTTGATCAATAGCAGCACAGTGGATCTCGTACCGTAGTCGATACTATGTCAGAGTGATTTATTTACGAGACTGGAGTCCAAAGGTCTGCACTATTTATATCGTGACTTAAAGTCCCACCAAGGCAGCTCGTGAATTTAAATGGAAGGAAATTAAGAAAGTTAGGGTTATAAAAACAAGTATCAATAACCAATAGAGTGCATTCTATGAGGGTATGAAAGGAGGAGTCAGTGAAATTGCTGGGTAATTGTGAAAGCCCAAGTTATTCACCAATGCCCCCAGTAAGATAAATCTGCCATCCGCACCAGTGAGCCTAAACACACTGATGTGCTTGAGTATTACCTATCCTCTGGAATAATTTGCTGATGAATTTAGGATGAAGCCTGGGATGGCCAGTAAATGCTCAGATGCCAGCAATTTTCACACTCATGAGAAAGTATGGTTCTTTAAAAAAATTGGACTTTGACATTTAAGTCACATTTGTTCACCTGAAAATACTGCAATTTTTTGTGCATAAATAAGAACCAGCATCATTTGTAGCACTGATAGCAAAGCATGGACAAAAGTGAGTGAATTCTTCTAGGAAACAAAAAAAATTGAGAACACATTTATTTACATTTCATGGAATTCAATAGAAAACACAAATAATCTGGCACCCTCAGAACTTTGATGGTGCTAAACTGCAGATCATTTTCTGACAGATGGATATTCCAACTATTAATACTGCAACACATTTCTAATGCACATTATTTTTTAACAGTTGCCTAATAAATTTTACATTGAACTCAGTTAGTTCAAAGGGAGTACAGGGAACAAAACACAGTCGGTTTAAAGGAGGGAAGGAAACTGTATCTGATGAGACAGATGCCAAGCTATTAGTGTTTGGAAATAATTAGATAGTGGATACATTGAGCTTTATATTGAAATGCACTTTTAAGATTACAAAATAAAAGTATTTCTTGGATCAAGAATCTCATTCAATGCAATAATCTATTTTTCTACAGATGCTCCCTGATTTGCTTTGCATGTGCACCATGCTCTGGGTTTAATTCAGAGTCCCAAAATATTTCCTTTTCTTTCACCAAAGATATTCATCTTCCCAACAGGCACTCATTAACTTGTGACCAAAGTTCTTACAAATGTGATTACTCATTCAGTGTCTCAGGAAATTGTATCACTAAAAAGGTATACTCATGCAAAACTGGCCATACGTAAAAAAAAACAGTGGACTTGACTAGCACAACATACAGTACTTTAACGTTTTTCCACAATTTATTTTCATCAAAGTCATATTCTGCTCACTTTAAGTATCATCAGCAGTGAAGAATTTATATTCCATAAAACAAAAATGAGCTTCATCTCACAGACAAGTTGCCAAACATTTTTATTCAGCTAACGATATAGGAATTTATTTTATACCTACTTTTAATGTACAACATTTCCAAAAGCAAAATCCTTTCTTTGTGATGTTACGAACCCTGTAACTGGGTATCTTACCAGCAAAGATAGGAGTATCCGTTGGAGTCTGATGATACTATTTTTAACAGTATTTATTAGTAAAAATACACAAAAATAATATCAATGCAAATATACGTCATCAATACTAAACCTAAAAGTGCGGGTATAATAATAATCAATAAGAAATAAGCTCTATTGTTGTCTCGGGGATAATGAATTGTCCGATGGAAATATAAAGTTCAGTTCAGTTCATATAGGCTGCGGTAGTTGTTGGTCGCTGTGTTGCAATTGTTGGAGAGAGAGAGAGAGAGAGAGAGAGAGAGAGAGTAACAGCTATTGACTTGCCGATTTTCCTTTACGATCTTGATCCATCGATGTATTGTTGTTGTGGCCATTCACGTATGACCCCTCCGTCCTTTAGCTAGACCATTCTTCTGTGGTGGACTCGTCACCCAGGCAAGGATGGACACACGCACAAGCCCCCACCAGTCTCGTAGCATCTCTCCTGGTGCGTCTGAGGGGTGTTCCCCAGACTTTATTTTTATCCCCACTCACAGGGTCTCAGGTGTCAATCAGGTTGGGATGATGCAACCCATCAACCAGACCACTCTGGTTACCCCCTGAGGGGTTTCAATGAATAGAACAGTACTCAATACACAATCCTTCTTCAAGAAACAATAGCAGTAATCAGTGGTTCCGTTCCGCTTTTGTTAGGAGGAGACATTCCACCTTTGTGTATCCCTGCGTTGTCTCTCTCTCATTAACTGACATGAGCTGTTTATCTCTCTCATTTCCTTGGTATCAGACCCGAAATAATACAGATTTTGCGATTCTCAAAAGGGGGGGCAACTTTGCTCCCTTCTGCACATCAGAGTTGCTCCTCATTCATAACAGTGGTCACTATTTAACAGTGGAAGTCCCAAAACTGGATTTTGCAGTCATCATTTCATTAGTTAGTATGAGAGCTCACAGTGCACAGATTTGACACTATATTTTCTATATTTTGACAATGCCTACGTTTTAAAGTAATTCATTGACCATTAATTTCTTTGGCATTATAGAGTATGTAAATTGTAAATTGCACCATAGAATTGCAAGCCATTTAGTTTTTTTTAATTAAATAAAAAATGGAAAATAATCTCTTGCTTTTATTACTGACATTTTATTAAATATGGTATCAATATTTGCATAGGCTGTATTAAGTTTGTCAGAGTAGAGTCATAAAACTGCAAAAGCACAAAAAAAATCAAATTGCCCATCAAGTGTACATCAACTCCCTGGAGAACAATTCTGTCAGTCTCATTTGCCCATTGTATTCATATTACACTCTGTCTATGTCCTATTCAACCATATTTCAAAAGCATTGATTGGTTCTTCTTTCATCTATCCATGCAGTAAATAAATTCCAGAACCTGATTACCATCAAAGTTATAAAGCTTTTATCACAGCCCACTTATATACTTGGTTCGAAGTTTGAAATCTTTGCCCCCTTGGATCTCAAGGGTGCCATGTTAGTGTAGCGGTTAACCGGATGCTAACACAGCTCAGGGCGTAGGAATTTGGAGACCAGTCTGGCATCCTCTGTTATGAGTCTCTCTACATCCTCCCCGTGGAATGCGTGGTTTTTTCTGGGTGCTCCAGTTTCCTCCCACAGTCCAAAGGTGTACCGGGTATGTTCATTGGTAATTGTAAATTGCCCCATGACTAGGTTCAGGTTAAATTGGGGTTGTCCAGCAGTGCAGCGCCAAGGGGCTACTCCATGCTATATTGCTGAATATGAAAATAATTGCTAAATGTGAAAATAGATAGATAGATAGATAAATGAATCTATTAATCAGATCAGCTTCATATTATCACTTAACTCTACATGATTTTGAATTTCTCCATTAAGCCTCTTCTGAAACTTGTTTCTTCAAAGCAGAGCAACCCCAGATTCTCCAGTCTAGACTAAGAGCCTGAAGTGGTCATCTCTGGGAGCTCTTCTGTAAACATTTTCTGCACACTATCCAGAGCTTTCACATTCTTCCAAACATATGGTGAACAGAACTGGATGTAATTCTCTAGTTATGACCCAACCATTGCTTTCGACAGACTTAGATTCGCTACAAACAAAAATTACCCAGGAAAATGAAGCTTATATGTTAGATACACAAGCACCAGTTCCTTCTGCACAGATAGTTCATGGAAGTGTTTTAACCACAGTTAAGGTAGTTTGGGAGAGGATGGTTGTTACCGTGCTCTTTGAGAAACTGAACTATGCATATTCATGGTCAATTAATTATCTTCCACTGCCATTAACTTGCCAAAACAGCATCTCAGGTTGCAGAACATAACTTTCCTTCTTTGACAACATTAATAGGAACTTTTCTCACTAAGAGAACCTATGACTAATGTTGAAAAGTCAAGATAAATCTGGGAACACACGGTACTGAGAATACTGATGATGCATTGTTTCTATTCTGTAAAGTGGAATCAATACAATTTCTGCAAACTCAGTTTATTTGAAATCTCTGACTCATACAGAATATAAACAGGCCTTTCAGCCCACCATGTCTGTACTAACCATCAAGCAGCCTTTTGTATTAATCCTAAATGAATGCAATCAGTCACCATATTCTTATCACCTCTATCCAGATACTATTACTTACCTACTCACCAGGAGAAACTTAGAATTATCAATTAACCTTCCGACCCTGAACTCTTTTAGATATGATAAGAAACCAGAGCTCCTGGAGAAAGCCTGTGTTTTCACAGACAGAACGAGCAAACTCTGCAAAGACAGCGCTAAGGGGCAGTGAAGCAGCTGTTCTACTCACTATGTCACTGTGTGACCCAACTTGTTCAATCGCTGATCCTTTATTCTATTCGTATTGGGCCTTTCAATATTTATTAGCTTTTGATGAGATCCCCCTGGAATCATTCTCGTGAACCTCCTCGGGACCCTCTCCAAAGCCAACAAATCCTTTCTTAGATAAGAGGCAAAAAAACTGCTTGCAACAGTGCGATCTGACCAATACCTTATAAAGCCTCAGCATTACACCGTTGTTTGTATACTCTAGCCCTCTTGAAATGAATGCTACCATTGCACTTGCCTTCCTTACCTGCAAGGACTCCCAAGTTTCCTTACACTTCTGATTTTTGAATTTTCTCCCTATTATAAAATAGTCTATGCCATTATTTCTGCTAATAATGTGCATGACCATGCACTTCCCTACACTATATTCCATCTGCTACTTCTTTGCCCATTCTTCTAATCTGTCTAAGTCCATTTACTGACTTCCTGTTTCCTCAAGGCTACCCACCCCTCCTCCTACTTCCATATCATCCACAAACTTGGCCACAAAGCCATCAATTCCATTGTCCAACTCATTGACATATAATGTGCTATGTTATATGCCCTCTCATTTTCCTTTATGCTGTCTTTGACTTCACTTGGCAGCCATGGTTGCCTCACCCTCCCTTTAGAATACTTCTTCAGCTTTGGCATGTACCTCTCCTGTCCCTTCCAAATTGCCCTCAGAAGCTCCAGCCATTGCTGTTCTACAGTCATCTCTGCTAGAGTCCCGTTCCAATCAACATCAGCCAGTTTCCCTGTCATCCCTCTGCACTGTAACCCTTTCACCACTGTAAACTGTTACATCTGACTTTATCTTTCTCTTCTCAAATTTCATGACAAATTCTGTCATATTATAATCACTGTCTCCTCAGGATTCCTTTGCCTTAAGGTCCCTGATCAAATCTTATTAGGGATACATAATAAAAAAAAATAAGACATCTTTGTTCAGTCAATACTTGAGGTGTTTGTCCAATTGGAGGGCCATTCTTGTTGAGGAAGGCTAGTCAGGTGTGAAGGTTGCCAACATAGGTGCCTTAATATTCCAATGCATTCCACCTTTACTAATTAAATGCAATAATGTGTCAGACAGAGGACTGATATAATGCAACTCATGGAAAAATTGTTGTCCCTTTCCATGCATTGTAGCACATCAGGCAGCAACCTTGCCATTTCTTTAGACTTCCGTCTGTTTTTCACAGGGCTGTATTGCTAGATTGACAGATGAGAAGTGTGCAAGGAACCAGCAGAATTCAAACCCGGGACCACTTGCCTCAAAGTCCACAGTGGATGCGATTACACAGCCAGCCTTAATATTCCAATGTGTTCTTTTCAGTTGAGGTATGCTCTCTTCGCAATTGAGCAATTTCATGTAACCATTTTCATACATTTAAAAAAATTGAAATCATCTAAGTAATTGCAACTACTGGAAATATATTTAATTTCCCATTATTAGCTTTGTGTTTGAACATGTTTAGCTTTGTATAAAAAACTCAATGTACAGTACTTTGTGTTTAGGGAGTTTCTTCAGAGAGATTTTTTAAAGATTCCACTGATAGATTCAAGTAGGCAATTGCTCCATCAAGTCACCTACCAAATGTCCACTATTGCCAAATAATGACCTTTTACATCTATAGCTTTGGTCTCTGTTTGGCTCATTCGAAGCCACAACAGTGTGCTCGCAAAGTCGCAAGATCAACCTGAGAGAGTCTTACAAATGGAATATTGATTTTCTTGCTCGCTCTCCTCTTCTGGTACTTGCATTCCATTGGCTTTCTCTTGTTTACACTTGTTCCGGACACAGGTTCAGTTATTCAATGGTATTTACCATCCTTTTTCTGCAATTTCTGTCAGTCAATCTCGAGAACAAACAATTTCATTTTGAAGTGGATTAATACTTGCTTCAGTAAGCATTATGGAGACAAAGCCTTGTATAAAGGAACAAATCGTGCATCATACCACCGTCAATGTTTATTTGGAATGCAGAAAATCTTTGTCATGCTTGCTTAAATAATGAATAAATCTGTACTTTAAAGAAATTGAATTGTGGGGATTATTGTGGTATGGTTTCAGTGGTCTATGCATGTATTAAAGAAGAGTAGTATCAGAATCATGTTTAATATCACTGGCACAAGTCATGAAATTTGTTGTTCTGCGGCACCAACGCATTGCAATACATAATAAAATCTATAATTTACAACAAATATGTAAAAAAAGTAAAGGTAATTAAGTAGTACAAAAAAAGAGGGAAAGACTGTGGTAGGGTTGATGGGTGTATTGTCATTTCAGAAATCTGATGTCAGAGAGGAAGAAATGGTTCCTGAAACAATGAGTGTGTCTTCAGGTTCCCATACCTCCTCCTTGATAATAGCAATGAAAAGAGGGTATGTCCTGGGTGATGGGGGTCATTGATGATGGATGCCACCTTTTCCAGCATTGCCTTTTGAAGGCGTCCTCAACTTTGAGAGGCTGACGCCCCGATGGAGCTGGCTCAGTTTGAAGCTTCCTGCAGTTTTTTCCGATCCTGCTCACTCTTTCCACAGCTGATCCCTCGATGAGGACTGGTATATGTGTTTACTGGTGTGTAAATTCATTTCAAAGAATTGTCAGGTTTATTTCCATTTGTTTTTAAGGAACTAATAACTTAATCAGTTTCTTAAAAGCTTTGCATTTGAAAATTGTTCTTCTGGGAAAATAATACATTTTTCATCGTCCATGATATAAGTGAGTAGCAAACAAGCAACTAAAGTAAACACTGCCAACCTGCAGTGCATATGGTAATATAAACTGTAACACTGTCAGTGCTTTACATCCATATTTGGGCTATTGGAAATGGTTTATTATTTATTTTTTTGGGTGGCAGGGTGAAGATATATCTCTAACAAAGGGAGTGTAAGACGCTCTTCCCCCCCCCCCCCAATAGTCTGCAGGTCACTCTCGGGCAATGTGTATCTCCTGATTAGCACCTGACCAGGGTCACGTGAAGCCATGGGTGCAGAGTGTGGATGGTTGTATGAGCAGCTGCTGCATATCACAAGAACTGGTTATGCGACCATTGGTGCCAGGCAGACAATCTCTGAAGAGTATTGGTAACGGCTGGGGTCACCCATGTTGTAAAGACACTGCCCAGAAGAAGGGAGTGGTGAACTACTTCCGTAGAAAAATTTGCTGAGGGCAATCATAGTCACGGGACCACAATTGCCCACATCTTACTACATGCATATAATGATGATGATGATGATGAGATTTATTTGTTATAAGAAATTTGTGTTATGTAGTAAAACAAGTGCACAGAATTGTTGCAAATAACATTAAGTCTTTGGCTTCAAAAGTTCACACCATCACTGTCTGATTATATTTCCTTCTACAATAATAATCACTTGCCAATAAGCTACTTGGCTGCTTGTTGCTGAGGCATAAATGCTCTCTAATCAGCCAAAGATTCACTCTTTCTAACTGGCTTCCAAAATGTTTATTGCAAGATTTATACTGCCCCTCCTTTCCGACCAAAGGCAGGTCAATTTCAGCTGCTGGCTAAAATATTATCTTTGTTCCCCGAGTCACATTCCAAAAGCTCCAAAAAATGATTTATACCTGATATAACTTCCACTGTGGTAGGAAACGGCTTCACGCCAAGAAGGAATTCACATCATACGTTTGCATTTCCCTTGGCGTCTGCTCCATAGCATAACATAATTTCTTTGTGCTTCGCCTGGAGGGTAGAGCAGTGGGTCAAATTGCTGGACTATAACATAAGCCCTTGAAACGATCTTTGATTGACTAGCATCAGAAGCAATTTAATAGATTACGTTCTTCATCATGACATGAGGTAGAATCAAACTGTTAACTTAATGTTCCGTGGTTAAGCTCCACAGAATGTAGCAATCAAAGTGAATTTGCAGCAGCAGGTAGGAGAACTAAAGGAAAGGCTCCACATTCTACTTTCATTAATTCAATGCAATAATATGTCAGGTAGAAGATTAATTCAATCCGTGATTTTCAACTCATGGCCAAATCTGCTGGGATAACGCAGCAGATCTTTCAAGTTACACATTAAACCAAGATCCAGTCTGCTAAGGTCAATAGATGTAAAGGATGCCCAGGCACTACGCTGAAGGAGAGAAGGACTGTGTTCTAGCCTTATAGCTAGTATTTAACACCTAAAACAGATAATCTAGTCATGCCTATGGTGCTGTGTGTGGCATCTTGACAAATGCAACATAGAGGAGCGGCAGGAAATGTCCAGAGCAATTAGGTAAGTTATAGAAGCAGGTGAAAGAGAAGGTTGACTGGGCAGGAGATTGATGCCCAGGGTTCATTACGTGCAGTAACAGAACACCATTGTTCTTAAAAGACACTTAATATTTTAACCCTTATCTCAGACTCGGCTTCCAACTACTTTGAAATGAGGAACACACAGTTAAGATTGATTTTGACTTTGATCTAATATTTAATTTGACCTTCTGTCTTTGGCCCCAAATGATCTCAAATGTGGCATATAAGTAAATGAACATGCCAACAATGATTCAGAATTTAAATTAAAGCAAGAAAGCATTGAAGTGGATTGTGCTGGAAAATGTGCCCTGGGATCACGATGCTTGATTTACCCGTGCATTTTGGTTCAGCAGAGGCCACGCATTAAATTTGTACTGCAGACACTTTCCAGCAACCAGCTGGTACTAATCGTCCTCACAATTAATTGTCCACACTAATCGCCCTGCACACACTTCCTGCTAATCCCACAATCTCTTCTGATTATAGGCCACAGTTAGTTTTAAGCATGCACCTCATATTTTTGCTCCATAATTTATCCTTAATTCTACCCTTATATTCCCCTCTTTCAGATAGCAGTAACGCAACAATTGGAAAGCAGAGTGGACACAGACAGCAGATGTTGGAAATCTTTGGCTGGAGGGACTCAGCAGGTTAGGCCAGCATCTATGGAGGGAAATGGAGAGCTGAAATGTTGGCTTGAGACTTTTCATTCAAGCAAGAAAGAAACAGAGTAGAGAACCAGCATAAATAGGTGTGGGGAATGGTGGAGCATGGCTGGCAGGTGATAGTGGATCCAGGTGAGGGGGTATGATATGTAGGTATGGGGGAAGGGAGGTTGAAAAGGAGATAATAGGAGGATGTGACAAAGGGCTTAAGAAGATGGAATCTGATGAGAGAGGACTGTAGATCATGGAATATAGGAAAGGATGTGAGTAGTGGAACCAGAGCCCTCACCACCGTTCAGGGAGCTAAACGGTCCTTCCAGATGAGGCAATCCTTGAAATATGGATCTACTTGTGTCATTTGATGCATCCAGTATTTCGTTATGGTCTCCTCTACCTCAGTGAAAGTTGAACAGATTGGGGGAAGTCACTTTGTTGTGCACCGTTGCTCCATCTGCCTTAACACCCAGGATTTCCAGTGGCCAATCATTAAGGTTCCACTTCCCATTCCCTCATCAACATGTCTGTCCATGGCTGTCTCTACTGCCAAGTTGTAGCTCTTGTTGTAGCTATAAGTTGACCACTTATAGGGTCAGCACCTCATGTTCTGCCTTCATAGTCTCAGACCAGATGGGATGAAGATCAATTCATTTTGCTTCCAGTAACCACTTCTCCCCTGTCCTCCCCTTTGTATTTTCTTATCTTACAGGCCTCTGACACCCCCCCCCCGTTGATCTGCCCATTACCCACATATTCCTACCTTCAGTTCCCCTCCCCATTCCATAGTCCACAGTCCTGTTCTATCAGATTCCATCTTCTTCATCCCTTTATCACTTCTACTTACTTCCCCCTCCCTCCATCTTTTTACACTGGCGATCTCTCCTCTTTCTTCCCAGTCCTGATGAAGGATCCCAATCCAAAACTTCAACAAGCCATTTCCCTTCATAGATGCTGCCTGACCCACTGATCTCCTCCAGAATTTTGTTTACTGCAATAGGAAAACCGATAAATTTTACATCTTGCCCAGGCAGAAGATGAGGGTCCTCAGGCTCTCATTATTGTAACTGTGCAAGAGACCACACACAGATTGGTCTGAATGGGAATGAGAGAGGGAAATAACATGGCAGACAAAAGGAAGATGGCCACATCTGGAGACTGGGTACTGGTGTTCCAAATCTGTGGATAGAAACAGGATTAACATTTCAGATTAACAATAAAAGTTCTCTGATAATTGGCCTGAAGCTTGAAACCTTGATATTGTTTCCTTTCTGTGGGTGCGATATCACCTACCAAGTTTTTCCAGAATTTGCTTTTATTTTAGATTTCTAGCATTTACAATTTTTTTTACCTTTCACATGCCTATCAACCTCTCCTAGTGTCCTCCTCCCTTCCCTTCCTTCATTGGTTCAGTCTCCTCTCCTGTCAGATTCTTTTTGCTTCAACCCTTTATCTTTTCCACCTATCACATCCAAGTTCCTCAATTCAATCCCCCCCACTACCCACCCACCTTCTCTCTCTACTAGCTTCACCTACCACCTTCTAGCTTGCACTCCTTCTTATTCTAACTCCTTCATCCTTCCGTTCCAGACCTTCGCCCCAGAAGTCAACTGCTTATTCATTTTGCTATATGCTATCTGACCTTCTGAATTCCTCCAGCATTTTGTATGTGCTGCTCTAGATTTCCAGCATCTCTTATGTTTTGTTCTTTTTTTTAAATTACACTTAAAATGACAGTCCTGTCAATTTGTGACTGTAACTAACCAAATACTGAGTGCCCACCCAGACAGGTAGTCTTGCCCTTGCTGCCTTGTTTCATTCCTTTCTTCCTATTCTTCTTTCCCAATTTGCTCCTTCTTCTCCTAGTTCACTCCTCTACCTTGTGTTGCAATTGCTGGCAACAGGCTGAGCCCACATAATATTATATGCAAACTGAGAATTATAAAATAGGCAATCAGAGATTTGGAGACTTGCTCCAACACCTTTAGTGTAATCAATGCAGCAGAGATTCAAATGCACCAAAGGGCTGCATGTGGAGGATGAATATGGAAATTGCTTATGGCAATTTGTCTCTTGCTGCATTTTGCACTAGTATCCAGATCCAAGTAATGACTGAGTGCCTGTTGTCCTTCCCATTGGTAGCTATTGATGGCAGATTGTAAAATAGATAAAGGATATTGCCATCATAATGTTCCCTGTGGTTGTGGAATGTTTCAATAAATATGATACCAACAGCACAATGTGAGCTTACGTCCTACCCCACTAAAAATCTTGGAGTCCTCATGTTTTGTTCCCGACCAAAGACAAACATGATGAATGGCATTTTCCTGGAGTGGAGATCTGTGACCTTCCTGAAGCAGCCAGGTGCAAAACGGGAAATGTTACAAGTACCTTTGGCACTGGCTTGGAATGATCAAAAGCATGAAATTTGATAGCAAGCGTGACCCTTCTACATGTTGGCAACATCCTTATGTCTAGCCCTGTGCCTACTCAGTACCATCCTGGTGAAGCGTTACACCTTGTTGCTGTAGAAAAACACTCTCAGCAACTTTATGTGGACTTGCAGGGGACTTCTCCCTGCAGCATGTAGCAATTTTTTCAGATTGCCACATACCATGCTTCCCTCCTCCTCTTCCTTATCATGCTGTACTCCTTGGGGAATTGATTCCAAATCACTCTGCATGCTGCGTCCATCGTTATGTTGAAAATTCAAGGTAGCACATTCTCACTGTGACATTGCGCAACTAATGAGCAGCAATCTTGCACAGATCGCATTCTAACAATGCCCCCGTGACACTGAATATAACGGTTCAAAGTACTCACTGCTGACAAAGGCTCTTCCACCTGCAACGTTAATTCTGTTTCCCTCTCCAACATCTATAGTTTTTCCTTTGTTTTGCATATTCACACTTGCTTTTATAAAACCAATCACTGCAGTTCTCCAATACATCTACAACTTCTGGCAAAATACTAACATTTGACATTAGGCTCTTAAGTCAATCACCAACAAATATCTGTAATCCTTGAACAATAGAGGTGGGGTAAGTTCTGGATCTTCTGAGTAAATTGAATTTACACTGTAAGCTTGAGCATTTAAGTCAAAATTGGGCAATAAGATTCTTCATCTTAATATTGCACAGTAATTATCATTATAATCTGCCCACTTAGTAAATGTTGTCATGCACAAACATTGTACACATGGGGAACTACTCCTAACTGGTTGCACTCAATTGTTATTCTCTGTGGAGCTCAGTTTCACAGTCCAGCGTATTTGTCAGAAAAAAGAGAATTTGCTTATGTAAGTGAAAAGAGGATTGTTTCCACTTAGAAACAACACCCACTTGTTGAACTAGGGGTAAGAAAAACCAGAGCCAAGGGCGTATCCTCCAATAAGGACACAGGAATTCGACAAATTAAATTGATTACTTAAAGTCTGAAAAGGAAAGCCCCTTCAGAGAGAAAAAAAAGCTCTTCACAGTATTAAAAACAGGCATGTGGTTTTAAAAGAGGAATCAAAAACAAATAATTATCAGCTAAGATTGAAAGGAATTAAGGATTTATTCAAAAAGAATACAAAGCTGGAGACAAATGTCCCATATTTTGGAAGCAAAAAAAACAAGTTTTAATAGAAAACAGTCTCTACCATGCTAGAAATCTGTCAGCCCTGCTCTTCCTCACCAAGAGCAAGCAGTCAAAAGTGTCAGCTAGAGTACCATTGTGTGATCAAGAAAAATAAAAATAAATGGAGGACTAACACGTACAAATTGCTGGAGGAACTCAGAAGGTCAGGCTGCATCAATGGAAAAAAAAGTATAGTTGACACTTCAGGCCGAAATCCTGCCGAAGGGTTTTGGCCCAAAACGTCAACTGTACTCTTTTCCGTAGATGCTGCCTGGCCTGCTGAGTTCCTCCAGCATTTTGTGCGTGTTGCTTGGATTTCCAGCATCTGCAGATTTTCTCATTTGTAAGTGAAGGACTAATTAATTAAATGGGACCAGGAAATGTAAGAAAAAGCAACAGAAACAGTGTCATTTCTATATCTTAGTACCATTCCACATCCCTCCTCTCTCCCCAGCTACACAAAGAATCCATATGTGAACACAGCAAAAAAACCTAATTAGATGAATGACTCATTGGAAATGCATGGACTTCCAATTAAAGTATATACAAACCGATCAAAGCCATGATCACTAGAATGCCTCTGATATATTTTTTTTTAATGTGAAGGCAGTCTTATCAGATTAAACATGTCTCACATTCTTTGATGTCAAGTTTGAAAGCACTGTCTCCAACTTACTTAAAAGCTCATGGTCTATCTACAAAAAGTTGTTTAAATGATCAGAAAATCTATTATTTGTCAATCGAAAGGCTCTAAATTTCTTGTGCTACAAAACCCAGCCAAACCTTTACTGATGACACAAAGGTTGGGGGTGTTGTGGATAGTGTGGAGGGCTGTCAGAGGTTACACCAAGACAACAATAGGATGCAAAGTGTGAGGTGGTTCATTTTGGGAGGTCAAATCTGATGGCAGAATATAGTATTAA
The DNA here is from genome assembly GCF_030144855.1 of Hypanus sabinus. NCBI lineage: Eukaryota > Metazoa > Chordata > Chondrichthyes > Myliobatiformes > Dasyatidae > Hypanus > Hypanus sabinus. Next base: position 33,649,606 of record NC_082728.1, read on the forward strand.
GGCTAAGACTCTTGGCATTGTGGAGGATCAGAGAGATCTTGGGGCCTGTGCCCATAGGACACTCAAAACTGCTGTGCAGGTTGACTCTGTCGTTAAGAAGGCATACCGTGCATTGGCTTTCATCAACCATGGGATTGAGTTTAAGAGCTAGGAGGCAATGTTACAGTTATATAGGACCCACTTGGAGTACAGTGCTTAGTTCTGGTCACCTCACTACAAGAAGGATGTGGAAGCCATGGAATGGGTGCAGAGGAGATTTACAAGGATGTTGCCTGGACTGGGAAGCATGCCTTATGAGAATAGGTTCAGTGACCTTGATCTTTTCTCCTTGGAGCAACGCTAGATGAGAGGCAACCTGATAGAAGTGTATAAGATAATGAGAGGCATTCATTATGTGGATAGTCAGAGGCTTTTTCCCAGGGCTGAAGTGGCGAACACAAGAGGGCACAGTTTTAAGATGTTTGGTAGTGATGCACCATCAATAACTCTCGGAGACATGAGGCGAGATTTAGGCTTTTATTGGCTGGAAGAAAGAACAAACAGCAAGTGGCCACCACACAACATCCTGGAGACTGAGGCCGGGGCTGTGTCTCCAATCACCTTTATACCGGGGTCTGTGGGAGGAGCCACAGGAGCAGTCAGCGGGGGGTGCGTGTCCAGACAGGTATATGTAGTTCACCACATTCACCCCCCACTTTGTTTTAAAAGAGGCCCCATGGGGCGAAGTTTCTTACAAGTATATTTACAGGTTAAGTCTATCAGGTGGTCGAATCAGTCGCTGCGATCTATGTAGCACCGGCGGTGATTGCACAGGTGCCGGTGGTGGTGATTGCACAGGTGCCGGTGGTGCTTGCACCGGAGACGGTGGTTGTGCTGGTTCCGGCCTGACTGGAGGTGTCAGCCCACTAGGCGTCAGTGATCCCTCATGAGTGTGCGAGGCGCCTGGTATATGCGTGTACGAGGCGCCCGGTATGGGAGTGTCGTGAGGAACCTGTGTAGGGCTTGCTGTGTGCGGTGTCACCTCAGGTACAGGGTTCATAGTTACTGTGGAGTGTTCAGGGTAGTGGTCTGCTGCTCCTGTGGGCGCCAGGTCGCGGACAGAGACCGTGTCTTCCCGCCCATCAGATAAGACCACGTAAGCATACTGGGGGTTCGCATGTAGTAGGTGAACCCTCTTGACCAGCGGGGAGTATTTATTGCTCCTCACATGTTTCTGGAGCAGCACTGGCCCTGGGGACGTCAGCCAAGCCAGTAGGGTGGTCCCAGTGACAGACTTCCTGGGAAAAGAGAATAGGCGCTCATGAAGGGTGACATTGGTGGACGTACATAACAGAGAGTGGATAGAGTGGAGTGCCTCAGGGAGGACCTCCTGCCATCGAGAGACCAGCAACCCCTTTGACTTAAGGGCTAAAAGTGTGGTCTTCCACACTGTGGCATTCTCCCTCTCCATCTGTCCATTTCCCCGGGGATTATAACTCGTGGTCCGACTAGTAGCAATGCCCCTAGCCAGCAAGTACTGGCGCAGCTCGTCACTCATAAGGGAGGACCCTCTATCACTGTGGATATAGCAGGGATATCCAAACAGAGTGAAGAGCTGGCGCAGGGATTTTATGACGGATGTGGCAGGTGTGTCGGGGCAGGGGATGGCAAAGGGGAACCGCGAGTACTCGTCGATAATGTTGAGAAAATAGACATTGTGGTCGGTGGAGGGAAAGTGGCCCTTAAAGTCAACACTCAGTCGCTCAAAGGGGCGGGTGGCCTTGATAAGTTGTGCCGTTTCAGGACGGTAGAAGTGCAGTTTGCACTCAGCGCAAACTTGGCAGTCCCTGGTCATCGTCCTGATGTCCTCAAGGGAGTAAGGCAGGTTCCGGGCTTTCACGAAATGGTAAAATCGGGTGACCCTCGGGTGGCAAAGATCTGCAAGGAGGGTGTATAGCTCGTCGAGCTGCGCGCTGGCACACACTCCCCGGGATAGGGCATCGGGGGCTCATTGAGCCTTCCAGGCTGGTACAGGATATCATAGTTGTAGGTGGAGAGTTCTATTCTCCACCGCAAAATTTTATCATTTTTGATTTTGCCCTGCTGTTGGTCGCTGAACATGAATGCAACTGAGCGCTGGTCGGTCAGCAAGGTGAACCTTTTGCCGGCGAGATTGTGCCTCCAGTGCCTAATAGCTTCCACTATGGCCTGGGCTTCTTTCTCCACCGCGGAGTGCCAAATTTCAGGGCCTTGAAAAGTATGACAGAAGAATGCTACTGGCTTGCCTGCCTGATTGAGGGTAGCAGCCAATGCGAAGTCGGAGGCGTGACTTTTGTTACATACCCCGTAACTGGGTGTCTTACCAGCAAAGATAGAAGTGTCCGTTGGAGTCTGGTGGTGCTATTTTCAACAGTGTTTATTAGTAAAAATATACAAATCAATATCAATGCAAATATACCGATAATACACGTTAGCAATACTAAACCTAAAAGTGCAGGTATAATAATAATCAATAATAAAACAAGCTCTATCGTTGTCTAGGGGATAATGAATTGTCAGATGGAAATATAAAGTTCAGTTCAGTTCATGCAGGCTGCAGTAGTTGTTGTTCGATGTGTTGCAATTGTTGGAGAGAGAGAGAGACTAGAGAAAGAGAGTGCGCAAACAGTAACAGCTATGGTCTTTGCCAACCTTCCCTTACGATTTCGATCCGTCGGTGTGTCATTGTTGTAGCCATTCAAGTGTGACCCCTCCGTCCTTTAGCTAGACCGTTCTTCTGTGGTGGACTCGTCACCCAGGCAAGGGTGGACACACACACAAGCCCCCACCAGTTTAGTTTTAAACAATGTGAGTTAAAATTTACCGACCCTTCATTCAGTCTCTGATGTCCCATACTGTCTCTTGGGTTTCTGCTGCTCAGTAGCGTTTCTCCTGGTGCGTCTGAGGGGTGTTACCCCAGACCTCACTTTTATCCCCACTCACGGGGTCTCAGGTGTCAATCAGGTTGGGATGATGTAACCCATCAAACCAGCCCACTCTGGTTGTCCCCTGAGGGGTTTCAATGAATTGAACAGTACCAAGTAAACAATCCTTCTCCAAAAGACAATAGCAGTAAATCTCCTCTTTTGTCACTAGGAGAAGTTCCACCTTGTGTACCTTTTAGCTGTGTCTCTCTCTCATTCTCTTTCATGAGCTGTTATCAATAACAACTGCCTTGGCAGATTTCCTTTTGTCTTTCTTAGTTCCTTGTTAGCAGCATCGAAATAGTAGCGATTTGCAATTCTTCAAAAAGGTGGGGGGGCATGGGCCACTCTGCACCCTTCTGCCCATCAGAGTTGTTCATCCTTCATAACACTCTCTAATTGGAAGGGAATGGTCTCATCCACCTCATGCATCGTTGCTTTGGTAATGTCCCCTTTAATGCGGCTGAAGGCCGCGTGGATCTCGGCAGAGAGGGGAAATGTGGTGGACTTGACCAGGGGGCGGGCCCTGTCTGAGTAATGAGGGACCCATTGGGCGTAATAGGAAAAGAAGCCCAGGCACTGTCTGAGGGCTCTGAGGATGGTGGGAAGAGGGAGTTCTAACAGGGGGCGCATACGGTCTGAATCAGGGACAATGACCCCGTTCTCCACAACATACCCAAGGATAGTGAGTCGGGTGGTTCTGAACACACTCTTGTCCCTGTTATAGGTAAGGTTCAGGGCTTTGGCCACTTGGAAAAATTGTTGGAGGTTGGCGTTGTGATCCGGCCAGTTGTGACCACAGACGGTGATGTTATCCAGATAGGGAAATGTGGCCTGCAGTTGGTACTGGTCCACTATCCGGTCCATTTCCCCTTGGAAGACAGAGACACCATTCGTGACACTGAAGGGGACGCGCAGAAAGTGATAGAGCCTGCCGCCCGCTTCGAAGGCGGTGTAGGGGCGGTCCTCTGGGCGGATGGGGAGCTGGTGGTAAGCGGATTTCAGATCTAAGGTCGAGTACACCTTGTACTGAGCTATCTGGTTGACCATATCCGCGATGCAGGGTAGGGGGTACGCGTCAAGCTGCGTGAACCTATTGTTGGTCTGTCTATAGTCCACGACCATCCTATTTTTCTGTCAGGTCCGAACAACAACCAGCTGCGACCTCCAAGGACTTGTGCTTGGCTCAATGACCCCCTCCCTGAGCAGCCGCTGCACCTCCGACTGAATGAAGGCCCTGTCCCCCTCGCTGTACCTCCTGCTTTTAGTTACCACAGGTTTACAGTCGGGGGTCAGGTTGGTGAACAGCGGTGGGGGAGGGATCTTGAGGGTGGAGAGGCTGCAAGTGGTGTCGGTAGTGCAGCTGTCGGCATGGTGCTAGGTGGGATGTGGGGGTCGGTGTGTGTGTGTGGTCAGTAGCGGGGTATATGGCAAAGTCCCACAAAACTGAGGATTCCTGACAGTGAGTGGTGGGAGGGGCCTGTCATATGCCATAGTCACACTTTTGATGTGGCTCTGGAAGTCCAGCTTCAATAGCACAGGCGCACACAGTTGAGGCATGACCAGAAGTGCAAAGTCCCGATATTCTGTGCCCTGCACCACCAATGTTGCTACACAACCCCCCCCCCCAGATGTCTGTGGAATGAGACCCAGAAGCCATGGTGACCCTTTGGCTTACTGGCCGTGTCACGAGTCTGCAGCATTGCACTGTGTCCGGGTGAATAAAACTCTCAGTGCTGCCCATGTCAAACAGGCAGCTAGTCCTGTGCCCCTCCACCAGGATGTCCATCATTGACCTTGCAAGCTGGTGTGGAGCGCTTTAATCGAGGGTCATGGAGGCCAGAGTTGAATCGCAATCTTGGTGCCCGGTAAGCACCCGTGAGTCAGGGGCAGGGCGAGATGGCGCTGACAAAGATGGCCGCCCCCATGTCTCGCATGAGACGGGCAGGCAGGATAGCGGCGACCAAGATGGCCGCCCCCATGCCTCACACATGGCGCTGCCTGACCTTGCTCATGGTTCAGACTTATAGACTTTGGTGAAATGGCCCTTTTTTCCTCAGCTGGAGCAGGTAGCTTCTCGGGCCGGGCAGCGTTTTCAGGGGTGTTTTTCGAGTCCGCAGAAGTAACACTGCATGGACTTGCGACTGGCAGCAGCTGTGGTCGGTTTCGGGGAGCTCGTGGACTCGCGACTGGCAGCAGCGGAGGTCGATTCGCTCGCAGGTGGCAGGGTCTGCAGCGTCCACGGAACCGGCGGGGGATCGCGCAGCTGGACAGCTCGATCAGCTCAGACCAGCTCGATCGCCCAGCGTAAGGTAAGATCAGTGTTTTCCAGCAGCCGCTGGCGCACATACACTTACCTGATCCCTGTAACGAAGACGTACCAGGAGCTCCGCATGCTGTTCCGCTGTCAGTCCTTTGCAGTTGCAGGCCCGCCCGAGTGTCTGTAGGGCTCGGACAAACTCCCCGCTCGACTCACCGGTCCGCTGCCACCGCGTCACTAAGCGATGTCTTCCGTAGACGCTGTTCACCAGCCGCAGGTACTGTCTTTTGAGGGCATCCAGTGCCCCTTGGTAGGTCGGCAGGTCCTTGATAAGGGAGAATACTTTCGGGCTGACCCTGGAAAAGAGGATTTTGTGCATCGTGGCAGGCTCAATCACGGGAATCACTTCCAAGTATGATTGGAAGCATGCAAGCCAGAGTTCAAAGGCAAGAGCTGCTTCTGGAAATACTCTCCATGTTTTAAAACTTCCAGCCAATAAAATTGATGCACCCTCAATAACTCGGAGACGTGGGGCGAGATATCGGCTTTTATTGGCTGGAAGAAAGAACAAGCAGCAAGTGACCACCACACAACATCCTGGAGACTGAGGCCGGGGCTGTATCTCCAATCACCTTTATACAGGGGTCTGTGGGAGGAGCCACAGGAGCAGTCAGCGGGGTGGGGGGGGGGGGCATGTCCAGACAGGTATATGTAATTCACCACAAGTAGGTACAGAGGAGATGTCAGGAGTAAGTTCTTTACACAAAGAGTGGTGAGTGTGTGTAATGGGCTGCCAGTGACGGTGATGGAGGCAGATACAATAGGGTCTTTTAAGAGACTCATGGAGCTTAGAAAAATAGTGGGCTATAGGTAACCCTAGGTAATTTCTAAAGTAAGTACATGTATGGCACAACATTGTGGCCGAAGAGCCTGTATTGTGCTGTAGGTTTTCTATGTTTCTATATGCTCCTGTATCAAAGTAAAAAGTTGAGTGAAATGGAATCCAAAGTATAAAAGAGCACACAGAAGCTCCCGGTTGTTGCAAACAGGCATCAGTAAATAGTGGCTCTGAGCTTCATTGCCCTCATTGTACAGGAAGGTAATGGATCAAATCTTTGAGATTTCTGTAATATACCAAGCTGCCAAGGATTCCGTACTTACAAAAGGATTCTTCAGGTGGTGTTTGGAGAAGCGTCGCTGACTGCAAGCCTGAGTGCATCATGTGAACATCCTATATAATACTCATGTAGATTTTAGACATAAAGAATGTGCTTGGGAAAGAAGAAAATGCAGGCTTTGTTTATGAAGTCTAGAATGATTTAATGCAGCAATCTTTGTTTGATGATTATTCATGTGTATATTTATGAAATATATATTTCAACATTACTTTCTGCAAGATATTTCTGTTTAAATCGGCATCTTTCAGCCATGATTGCAATCTTTATAATTTACAGATTCAAGCCACAAAGTAAAACCCATAAAATGAAAAAAGAAACTAAAGCATATTATAGCATATTGCCCAGCAAGTCTGCTCTATCATTCAATTATGTCATGGGTTCAAAGGTCAAAGTTCAAAGTACAATTTTATTAAACTATATACAACCTTGAGATTCATCTCCTTACCATCAGCCAGAAATCAAAAAAAAACATTAAAAATGATGCCTGCCAAATGCCCAATGTGCAGGAAACAAATTGTGCAAACAAGAAAAATAAGCACCAACATTTAGAAATGGAGTTTACAAAAAGATTGTGGGTCCACAATCTCAAAGGCAGTCACAGCAAATCCAGGAGCCCGTTATTTGCAAGCCACAACGCAGAGAAAAATAAACCTTGCAGGGCAGTGAGCTGATAACCGGCCCATTCCTCACCTCCAGCCTTGACATCCTGAGTATTTCAATCTGGCCCAGTGCTTAAATCATCCGAACAACGGGTCATTCATCACTCTCAGGGCCCAGGCCCTGCCACTTCAATATGCTCTTGGGTCCAATGCCCGCTGCCTTGATTCAGCCATACCTGACCTTTCCAGTATTCAGCTTCTTCCTTGCTCTCAGGATCTGCCATCTCAGCTCTCAATTTTACCACTTTGAATCACCTCCAATTCTGGTCCAGCAGCCAAACAGTGGCTCATTCTTTACTCTCAGGCCCAAGCACCTTTGCTTTGATTCAACCCACAACCATTCTGCACCTTCTAGACTTACATTCACCCCACAAAACTGGCAGGTATTTGGGCGGTTCAAAAACTCAATACTGACCAGAAACTTACAGGCTGATTCCCTAAGTTTACACTTCCCTTAATCTCATATCCTCTAATTCACTTAGTGACTACTAATCGATGGTTCTCAATATAGAACATGTTGAATCTTTAAACATCTATAATTCACTTTGGTAGTGAAATGCAATGACATATCTCTTGCATTTTGAAATTTTTCCTCATTTTAACCTTTAATAGGTATTATCTTGAAAATGCTCCCCTCAATTCCAGAGTTTTCAGTCAGAGGAATTGTAGTCTTAACTTATCAATCTCCCTCAAAAATTATTCAAAATTTCTTAGATACAAAATATTACACATTGTTGTAATTTTAATGAAAGGAACGGCATAAGAATTAGGACCAGGAGTAGGTCATAGCCTTCGCTGAGGGTGAGACTTAACGGCACTCACCTCAACACTGAACTTATCACTGAACACAACCTATGGACTCACAACCCATGCTCTCATTATTATTTATTTATTTTCGTATTTTTACAGTTTTCCTTCTTTTCCACATTGATTGCTTAGTTTTCATTGATTCTATTGTATTTTTTGTTTCACTGTGAATGCCTGCAAGAAAATGAATCTCAGGCAGTATATGGTGACAGGTATGTCATTTGATAATACATTTACATTGAAGTTTGAACTTTAAACTTGAGTAGAATCAAAGTTGATCTTAAATCTCTACCCCACTCACATACGCTATTTTTCATTTCCTTTGTGTCCAAAAACATTGATATCATATTTGAAATTTATGTGTTTGCATACACTAAATGTTTGGGGGCTGTCCCAAAATGGTGTTCATACAGGATTTTAAAATTACTTGCTAGCTAATTCTGGAATAAACAGAAAAAATATCTTATTTTATATAGTGCAAATTCAAAAATTAATGAACTTTAAGGCTCTGCTGGGAATTGAACCCAGGATCTCCTGTTTACTAGACAGGCACTTTAACCAACTAAGCCACAGAGCCCTTTCATAAATACTTAGCTGCTTGAATTTCAATATGAATCTTAATTGTAACAAGAATATTTTTTGCTTTATTCTGTTGTTATCCAGGCAAAATGGTATATTTTACATTCTGTTATTCTTCTTCCAGTTAAAATAAGATTAATAGGCTCATTGGTGCCTGATTCAATTTATCCATCTTACTTGAAAATGAGACAATGTCAGTCCATCTCCAGTGGAGAAGAATGTCTCATAGTTACATCACTTTCTCGTGTAATGGAATGGCATTGCATGTAAGAATAAAATGGCAGCTGTCAAGGAGATCTTTAAGTTGCTTATATATTGGGCAAATCAAATTGGACAAGGCAGTTTTGAACAGGGCTTCATATAATGCATCTGTGATAGCTTTCTTGAACAGCTTGTTAGTGAATTTGCAAGGGCAATGTTATTTTTGATCTGGTCCTGTGCCATGAGAGAGGGAAGTTTAATGATCTTGTCATTAGGGACCCTCTTGGAAAGAGTGATTACAGTATGATTGAATTTGTCATACTAATAGGGGATGCAATAGTCTGATCGAGCTATATTCATGGGAATTCAAAAGAATGAGAGAAACAAATAAAATTATGAAAGGGATAGATAATAGGAAGGCAAAAAAGTTGTTTCCAAAAGTAGGTGAGACTAGAACTAGGGGACGTAGCCTTGAGGTTCAGGGGAAGAGATTAGGACAAAGATGAAGAGGAATTGCTTTTCCCAGGGAGTAGTGAATCTGTGGAGTTCTCTGCTCAGAGATGCAGTACAGGCTGCCTCATTAAATGTAGCTGAACTGAATATGCCTGGACTCATTCAAAGTCTTTGTAATTCGGTCTTTTGTATCCTGTGTTTTAAGATTGTTTTATTTGTGCCATTTGCTCGATTTGGTTTTTTTCGCATGTTGGAGTTTGGTGTTTTTCTTTAAATGGCTCCATGGTTTCCCTTTATTTCGTGGCTGCTATGGGAATGTGAATCTCAGGGTTGTATACTGTATATATACTTTGATAATAAATGTGCTTTGAATATTTAAGGCACAATTTTTGCATAGTAGGTGAATTAAGGGTTATGCAGAAAAGGCAGGAAGGTGGAGATGAGTCCATGGCCAAATCAGACATGATCTTTTTGAACGGAGTAGCAGGCTTAATGGGCTGGATGACTTATGTCTACTTCTTTTTATTAATGTCTTATTTATTTGATAAGTTGTGGATCTCTTTGAAAGATTGCTCTTACATATGTTCATAGATAAATGTTATTAATTTCCAGATACTTGCTTCCTATCCTTAGGGCTTCCAATTAGTTACTTCAAATTCATTATGTTTTCTTGTTTCACTATTTTGAGAGTAGAATTTATGATATATTCACATTTTCTCTGATTAGTTCAAGGTCTGCAAACTCATGGTAATAGCTATTTGATATTCAGCTTTCAGCTCAGTTTCTATATTTATAATTCAATCCAAAATAACACTACAGCATTCTCAAACTTCCACTCCCCATTCTATTTTTGAAAAAAAAAGCTTGTTTTCTATTCATTTTATCTTCAATTTTCATATTAAATTTTGACTTGGCAGCCACCAAATTAATTAATTAGTGCATGTCTTTATTCATTAAACTCTCATAATCCTTTCTGCATTTATTTTGTAAACCATTCCCTCCTTATTTCATCGCTGAAATGTTTTTAACTAACAATACTTCAAATCTATTTATTTATTTCTTTATTTTTAAGGTGCCTTTTTAACAATAGAACACTTTATTACTTTCTCTTGTTATTTATAAATCATAGAGTTGCTATTTGACAAAAATGCCATAATATGAAATATGTAGGTCACACTGAAACCATATAGCAGATAAAGAGTAAGGATGCCTTCAACATAGTAATTTACTTTCATATTCTGTTTATTAAAGTCTCCTATTAATTCTGCATTGTTGTTCCTGTTATTTTCAGGGTCACCTGATAATCATTTGGCTTTTACTTTTGGTCTGATCATCTGTAATCCTTAGACATTTTTTGACATTAAAGGATTTTCATCTGATTAGTTCATTGCTAAACATATTCAAGCTCCCATACTGTCATCCATTTTTTAAAATCTTTCTAAAAACACTCTGGCTTAGAACTGAAATCAGACAACTCTATCTCAAATAAATAGAGTGACAGGGAACATAATCTAGAAAACATATTCCCATCTTTTATACTTCTAAATTTCCAGGTCTTGAATTTCCAGTGGGATTTTCAATAGCACTAAAACACTATCAACAAAAAATTGTCACGAATGATGTCAAGAATAGCATTATACCTAAAATTTTATAGCCACCATTATTTCCAACCTCATTGGCCTGAAAAAAAAATGTCCATTTTCAAATGCAAGACAGTTTTTCCTGAAACTTGTTTCTTTTTGAAATTGTCTCTCAGCATTGCAGTCTCTCCAAAAACTTTATTTCTCATACATGAGTCTATCTTGCATACTTAACAAATTGTCCACATTCAGTATTGACCACAAATAGGGATTCACTTTCACTGCTAACGACCAGGAAGGTGGATCCCAAGCATCAGAGCTTTCCCAGGTGGCCACTGGAATCATATGGAAGACACATTGAAAAAATTTATTATACAAAACTTCATCCATCCGGAGTTTACAAAGATTCTTTTCCATAACCTGAGTTATCAGAGAATCAAATTTTTGAAGGTCACTCATTGCAAGAGATTGTTCATTGGTGAGGTTGTGTGAGATTCAGAAAAAGATTGGGACCTTTTGTAACTTTTCTGCAGACTGCAATTATTGCAAGATATCATTCGTTGGCAAGGCGACATGAGGTTTAAAAAGAGCTCGGAGCCTTTCTGAAATTTTCAAAGGGCTGCAATCCTCTTGATCTTTTAGGGACTCGGCAGACCGTGTACGTGCAATAACTATTGTTGGAGCAGTCATTGCTGCAGGAAGCCAGTGTTAGAGTGGGCAGGCACTGGTTTAACAAGCTTAACCAAATGCAAATGAGAACTTAAAGCTTGAGAACTTCTAGGTATAAGAAATGTTGGTAGGATGGTAGATCAGGCAGTTCCTTCTGTGAGATTCGGGATTCAGGTCACCTAACAGTTCCTCTAATGACTCCATCTGCAGGAAGAGCACCCAACTTTAGGTCAAGGAAAGGATCTGGAGCTGGACGTACTCAGGACTATCCAGGAGGCTGGAAACATCAGAAGCTGAGACTTCTACTGAGGTGGTCACACTCAGAGTGCAGGCTTCAGTAGTAGATGGGTGATGATGAGGGACTTACATGTTGAGTATTGGAATTTAGGAAAGAAGCTGAAGAGCAGGACCTCCAAGGTCATAATCACTAGATTACTCCCAGTATCACATGCTAGCCAGGGCAGGAATAGGATGATTGTAGAGATAAATGAGTGGTAGATGGAGTGGTGCAGGGGGCAAGGCTCAGATTTCTAGATCATTGGGATCTCTTCTGGGGAACATATGACCTATACAAAAAGGGCAGGTTACGTGTGAACTCAAGGAGACCAATATCTTTGCGGGCAAATTCTCTAGAGCTGCTGGGGAGGGTTTAAACTAATTTGGCAGGAGGATGCAAACTGGAGTGATAGTGCTGAAGGTGAGACAATAGTTATACAAGATGATATATTGTATAGTGAGGCTGTGCGGAAAGACAAGCAGCATAAGACAATATTGCAGTCAGTGGGAACAGATGAAGTGCAACGGGACAACTGAAAATTGTGATGAGTAGAGGACTGAAGGTGTTATATTTGAATGCATGCACTATATGGAAAAAGGTAGATGATCTTGTAGCACAGTTAGAGATTGGCAGGTATGATGTTGCGGACATCAGTGAGTCAAGGTTGAATGAAGGTCATAGTTGAGAGCTTAACATCCAGGGATACAACTTGTATTGAAATAACAGGCAAGTAGGCAGAGAGGGTAGGGTAGTTCTGTAGGTAAAAAATGAAATCAGATAGAAAGAGGTAATATAAGATTAGAAGATGTAGATTCCTTATAATAAGCAAGGGTAAAAAGACACAGATGGCAATTATATACAGGCCACCGAACAGTAGCCAGGATGTGGGATATAAATAACAATGGAAGATAGTGAAGTAACATAATAAGAGTAATGTTACCATAATCTTGGGCATTTCAATATATAGGTAGATTGGGAAAAACAGGTTGGTGCTGGAACCCAAGAGAGTGAATTTGTAAAATGCCTACAAGATGGCTTTTTAGAACAGCTTGTGGTTGAACCTATTTGGAGAAAAGCAATTCTGCATTGGGTGTTGTGTAATGAACCATGGTAGCTTCAAGTGTAGGAACTCTTAGGAGACAGAGTTCATAATATGATAGAATTCATTCAGTAGTTTGAGAGGGAGAAGTTAAAGTCAGATGTATCAGTACTCCAGTGGAGTGAAAGGAATTACAGAGGTATGAGAGAAGAGCTGACAATGTTGATTGGAAAGGGACACTATCATGAATGACAACAGAACAGCAATGGCTGGAGTTTCTGTGGGCAACTTGGAAATCACGTGATAGAAACGTCCCAAAGATGAAGAAGAATTATAAAGGGAGGATGAAGCAACTGTGGGTCACAAGGGAAGTCAAAGACACAATAAAAGCAAAGAAGAGGGAATATAATATAGCAAAAATCAGTGGGAAGTTAGAGGATTGGGAAGCTTTTAAAAACCATCAGAAGGCAACTGAACAAAATCATAAAGAACGAATGGATGATATATGAAGGCAACCTAAACAGCAATATAAAAGAAGCTATCAAAGGTTTTTCCAGATCTATAAAGAGTAAAGGAAAAGCAAGAGTGGGTATTGAATAGCTGGAAAATTACACTGGAGAATTAGTAAATTCAAGAATTTCAGGGGGCTGAAGTGAATGTAGTTAGGACTGTAAAGAAAAGGGGGAAATGCCAGAAAAAGTGGGGGGGGAGGGAAAGGAGGAGTAGCTAGAAAGTGATAGGTGAAGCCAGGTGGGAGGGAAAGGTACAGGGCTGGAGAAGAAGGAATCTGATAGGAGATGAAAGTGGACCATAGGACAAAGGGAAGGAGGAGATGCTTCAGGGGAAGATGATAGGCAGGTGAGGAGTAATGGTAAGAGGCTAGAGTAGAGAATAGAAGAATAAGGAAAGGGAAGGAAAAAATATCAGAAGGAGTAATTGGTGTTAATGCAGAGACATGCCATCAAGTTGGAGGCGACCTAGAAGGAATATGTGTTGCTCCTTGACCTTGAGAGTGAACTCATTATGGCAAAAGAGGAGGCCAGAGACCAACATGTCAAAGCAGGAATGGGGATATGAATTAAAATGGTTGGCCACCAGGAAATACTGCTTTGCAAATGGTGCAGACGTGCTTGATAAAACAGTGCCCCAAGTTAAATCAGATCTCACCAATGTAGAGAAGGTCGCAGCAGCAGAACTGGATACGATCGACAAGCTCAACAGATTCAAGTGTTGCTTCAACCCCAACCCCAAGTGATGCTTCACCTGGAAGCACTGAATGGTGGTGAGGGAGGAGGCTAGTGAGCAGGTCTAGCATTTCTGTCACCTACAGTGATATGTGTCAGTAGGGAAATTATTGGGGAGGGACGAATGAACAAGGGAATCATGGGGGGAGCAATTCCTGCAGAAAGCAGAGAGTGTGTGGGGTGGGGGGGGGAATGTGTTTGGTGGTAAGATCCCATTGAACAAGGCAAAAGTTGTAAAGAATGAGTGTTGCATGCAAAGGGTCATGGGGTGGTAGGTGAGGACAAGAGGAAATCTATTGCTGTTAAGGCGGTGGGAAAACGGGGCCAGTACGAATGTCCGGGAAATGGAAGAGATGCAGCTGAGGGCAGCATCAATGGTAGGTGAAGGGTAACTCCATTCTTTGAAGCAGCAGAACATCTCTAATGACCTGGAAAAGAAAGCATCACCCTAGGAAGAGATGCGGCAGAGACGAAGGAACTGTGCAAGCTGTGGCGTGTTAAGTTTTGTAAAATATTGGATGAAAATCTGAAGAGCTCCAAGTGGAATTTTAACCCTTTATGAGCTCACTGCATGTAAGCTGTCAAGGTGTCTGTACAAGTTAAACACTGAAAGGTTGTTAATGTTTAATGCTTGCTGATAGCGGCTGGAGTCTTTCCTGGCCTCAAGGCAGCAGTGGCATGAGGATGTCTGTCAATGAACACTGAAGTTGCTTGAATGAAAGAAACCATGCTAAGTTAGTGGCATGAGAAAAAAAGACCCAAGAACCTGTCTCTGCCTGGCTCTCTATGCTTTTGTAACCCTCTATTTACTGGGGTACCTTTCTTTTAGTTCTTGGGACTTCACCCAGACTGGATGAATCACGATTGGCGCCTAAGAGACACAGGGTGGTTTCACAAGTAGGAATTCAGAGTTTCCTCATCAGAAGCAACAATCAAGTCCCCTGACAACAGTGACAATCAAAGTCCACCCAACAACAGCATAAAAATCAAGTGGAGGCTAAGAATCATAAGTCCTGAAGTATTTGCAACTTACTACGTAACATTTATTGTGGTTTATTTTCGCTTTCTATTTTGTGATAATAAATTAGGTTTAAATGATTTTGTTGTGCTTGTATGCTTATTCCCACATCTCCCGGGCAATCGAATTGTTTAGGTCTTTTGGGTCTGATCAACCCAGCCCATTACTTTGGGAAAAGGGAATTCTGACTCTTATGCTGTACTTAATATGTTCCCTCACTGTAAATTGTTACGTCTTCAAGTAATCACGTTAGAACTTTAACTATGTATATTAAAGTATTTGTCTATCCTGAGCTAAAATTCCCCTTGGCAACATATTCACAAGACCAGTATGGATAGGAAAGTCAATTTGATCCGTTTATCCATTGAAATCATTTGAAATTCTCCCATTACAATTGCTTAAGTCCACCCAGTATTTGACCTCCACTAAAAGATCTGGACTTGTCATATTATTTTCTGCATGAGGAGAAATTATACACAAGATATTCCAAGCACTCTGGGAATTAATAAACATAAAGCATAAAGCTTAATAGGCATAAAGCAGAAACAAGTTACAAAGGAGCAGCCATCATCCTACTGAATGTTGGAACAGACTCGAGAACTTTTGACGTTCGCTTCCTGCATTTACTTACAATTTCTCACAAGCCTTTTCATTATCCCACTCATCCAAATGGGTCCATGCCAGCTCCCAGGTAGCAAACAGCTTGGCAACATCTTCCCTCTCCTAACTTCCTCATACCCCTGCTGCTTTTTCTCCCATTGATATGTTTTTTTTTGCAATTAATCTACACAAAAGGGTGGTATAGAGTGGACAGTAAAAACTATTACTGCCACTTTAGGTGTGGGGGGAGTCTGGAGAACTTAGAGGAAACCCACTTTATCACAGAAAAACCATGAAAATGGTGTACAAAGAGCACCCAATAGTTTTGGAACCAATTTGCTGATATTTTCAAACTTGTTTTGAATCAGAAATCATGTTGTGGTGAACTACATATTCCTGTCTGGACACCCCCCCCCCCCCACTGACTGCTCCTGTGGCTCCTCCCACTGACCCCGGTATAAACGCGATTGGAAAGACATCCCCTTCCTCAGTCTCCAGGATGTTGTGTGGTGGTCACTTGCTGCTTGTTCTTTCTTCCAGCCAATAAAATTGATGCACCATCAATAACTCTCGGAGACGTGGGCCTCGGCAGAGAGGGCAAATGTGGTGGACTTGACCAGGGGGCAGGTCTTGTCTGCGTAATGAGGGACTATGAACTATAATCCCCAGGGAAATGGACAGGTGGAGAGGGAGAATGCCACAGTGTGGGAGGCCACACTTTTAGCCCTTAAGTCAAAAGGGTTGCCGGTCTGTCGATGGCAGGAAGTCCTCCCAAGGCACTCCACTCTATCTGCTCTCTGTTATGCACGTCCACCAATGCCACCCCTTATGAACGCCTCTTTTCTTTTCCCAGGAAGTCTGCCACTGGGACGACCCTACCGGCTTGGCTGACATCCCCAGGGCCAGTGCTGCTCCAGAAACATGTGTGGAGCAATAAATACTCCCCGTTGGTCGAGAGGGTTCACCTACTACATGCGAACCCCCAGTATGCCTATGTGGTCTTACCTGATGGGTGGGAGGTCATGGTCTCCGTCCGCGACCTGGCGCCCACAGGAGCAGCAGACCACTACCCCGAACACTCCACAGTAACTATGAACCCTGGACCTGAGGTGACACTGCACACACCAAGCCCTACACAGACTCCTCACGACACTCCCATACCGGGCGCCTTGCTCACGCATGAGGGATCACTGACGTCTAGTGGGCCGACACCTCCAGTCAGGCCAGAACCAGCACAACCACTGTCTCCAGTGGAATCACCACCAGCACCTGTGCAATCACAGCCGGTGCTACATAGATCGCAGCGACAGATTCGACCACCTGATAGACTTAACCTATAAATATACTTGTAAGAAACTTCGCCCCATGGGGACTCTCTTTTAAAACAAAGGGGTGTTGAATGTGGGGAACTACATATACCTGTCTGGACACGCCCTCTGCTGACTGCTCCTGTGGCTCCTCCCACGGACCCCGGTATAAAGACGATTGGAGATACAGCCCCGGCCTCAGTCTCCAGGATGTAGTGTGGTGGTCACTTGCTGCTTGTTCTTTCTTCCAGCCAATAAAAGCCTATATATCGCCTCACGTCTCCAAGAGTTATTGATGGTGCATCACATGTCCTGCTTGCAAATTTGAAATTATATTCCAAATCCACATTCTCCATGTAACCTTTTACACCATCAGGTTATTTCTCAAATGTTTGCATTTTGTAATGAGAAACATGCCTCTTTAATTTTTGAGTTTCGAGATAATGGAGGAAAAGAATTAGATTTTTAGCATAATTTTTTTTTGGATAATGCAGGAACATTTGGTAGTCTAGAATGGTGTCAGGTGTGTGTGTGTGTGTGTGTGTGTGTGTGCGTGCACTCTGCATGAATACCAGATAATGTATTTGAGCAGTGATTGCCTGCTGAACTGTTCATAGCAGGCATGATGTCAATCATGCAATCATGAACCACAGTGTTTGTGCTAAAGAACCTTAAGTGCTTGAACTCACACATCAGAACACAGAAGGAATAACCCCATCAGCACAGCCATTGGTGCATTGAGGTACACAGACAAGGGGAGATCTGCAGAAGCTGTAAGTCCAAGCAACACACTCAAGCTCCTGGTAATGAGCCTATCACAAGTCCTGGTTATGTGACCACTGATGCCATACAATCTCTGAGAAGTATTGATAATGGCTGGGGTCACCCATCTTGTAAAGACACTGCCCAGAAGAAGGCAATGGCAGGTCACCTGTAGAAAAATTTGCCAAGAACAAACATAGTCATGGAAAGACCATGATCACCTACTGTATGTCATACGACATGGCACATAATGAATGAATGAACATAATGTACTTGCGGATACGATAGGGTCTTTTAGGAGACTTTTAGATAGGTACAGGGAGCTTAGTAAAATAGAGGGCTATAGGTAAGCCTAGTAATTTCTAAGGTAAGGATATGTTCAGCACAAATTTGTGGGCCGAAGGGCCTGTATTGTGCTGCAGGTTATCTATGTTTCTACTTTTGAACATATCACATAGGAGTGCAAGTGTCTCACTCATTATTTTAGACCTCCTCCTTCATTTAATAAGATCTGTCCTAATCTGATTGTGACTTCACTGTTGCATTGTTGTCCACTTCTTCTGATCTTTCATCCCTTCTTTAACAAAAATCAATTTAACATTGCCATAAAAATACTCAAAGAATTATTCTACAGCTCTACTGCCCCTTAAGGATCCATTTAATCCTCAGAATCAGAAACAGGATTATTATCCCTGACAAATGTTGTGAAATTTACTGTTTTGTGGCAGCAGTACAGTGCAAGACATAAAAATTACTGTAAGTTACAAGACTAAGAAAATGTGCAAAAGACAAATAATGAGAAAACATTCAAGGGCTTATGGACTGTTCAGAAATCTGGTGCCAGTGGAAAAATAACGCTTTCTAAAACGTTGATTGCGGGTCTTCAGCCTCCTGTACCTCCACCCCATTTGTTTTTAAACAGTGACTTCCTTTATCACTTGGGATCTGATATGTTGCAGTAAAGTCCCATCACACACTTCTAAACTTCAGCAGGTACAGATCTTGCGTGTCTGACCTTTCCTCAAAAGGCAACCATTCATTCCATGTATCTGTCAAGAAAACTTATTCAAAAGTGTTTTCAGTAGATGAACAGCCATCAAATAAAATGATACCTGCTGTATACTGTACACCAGACTGGCATGGTCAGATAAGGATAGCAGTGATCTATGCTTCCTACATGCAATAATCACTGCCGTCTTTGTGTTTCCTAAACCTGGCAATACAAGGCAATGGAACTAATGCTGCTTCTGCAAAACCTTCCAAATCTACTAAAAGGATAAACAAATCAGTGGCAATATCCTGTCCCAGGCCAACATTCCCCAGTACTGAGGCAGCAATTATACTCAGCTGAGTCCATAAATATTTCTGACTCCTTGTTATGTATTCTGGCAAAGGACAAGATTCAAGAATGTTTTCAAATCCTCATTAAAAAAAAATGCAACACCCCCTATGAGTTTTTAGAATCCCTGGCACATGACCATTTTGAGGAGATGAAACATCCAGGATGGTTTTGAAAATCTCAAATCCAAGCAATTATGTTGCACAAAAAAACAGCATAAATGGCAAAACAAGGGCATCGCCTGACAAACCACCCATCTTTCCAATCTGTCTGGTACCTTTCTCCCCATGTTGGCCTCATCAGTCACCCTAAACATACAAAACCAGAACGGAAACATATCACCATTGATCTTGAGGGACGGCTCAAGAAGAATAAACAACAAACATCTGTGTGCAGAATCTTCGTACAATCACCAAATATTCAGTGGTATAGTTCTCCACTGTTCCTGAGTTCAAGTGGAGCAACAACAACAACCCTGTGCCTGTCAAGGCTTGTCTGCAGAGCAGGAGAACATAGCGAATACGGAAGACATTTCCTTGCGGAGTTTACACACCAGTTTCAAAACATAGTTTGTGCCTGTTGGGACTTGTCTGCAGTCAATAGTCTAAGGCAAGAACAGGCAGAGGCTAAGGGTGCTGAGTCTTTTGAAGTCATTTATTTGATTGTAAAACTTAAGCTTGACGAAGTTAGAGCCAAAGATATAACAAGAGCAACTCATCCTTCTTGTCCAAGCCAAAGGTGACTTGTACAAGAGAGATGGGTTGCATCTAAACTGGAACCAAAATCTTGGCCAGGATGTTTACTAGTGCTACTTGAGAGAGTCTAAATGAGTTTGACATGGGGGGTAGATGGAAACCAGAACACCAGGTCAAAAAGCAGAGGGACAATAAGGAAGGTAGATGCCAAGGCCAGTGAAAACAGGCAAGACCAAAGTAATAGCTATGATAGGATGGATAGTTTGAAGTGTCTGTACTTTAATGCTAGGAGTATTATGGATAAAGGTAATGAATTTAGAGCATGGGTCAGTATGTGGAACAATGATATTGTAAACATTTCAGAGACCTAGATGAGAGAGAGACAGAAGTGCGTGCTTAATGTCCCACACTTTCAATGTTCTAGAAAAGATAGGTAGGGGAGGTAACAGTGTTGGGGGGGGGGAGGTAACAGTGTTGGGTGGAAGGGAGTTGCACTTCTAATTAAGGACATTATCACAGCTGCACTCAGAGGGAACATAATGGAGGGCTTGTCTACTGAGTCTATATGGATAGAACTCAAAAATAGGAAGGGTGCAACCACACTGATGGGAATGTATTATGACACTTTCCTGACCCAGAGCCGCTGGAACATTGAGGAAAAGACATGTCAGCAGATGAAGGAAAAACGTAAACAGCAATAAGATTGTTGTCATACAGGTCTTCAACTTGCCGAGTATAAACTGGGACCTTCTTAGTGTAAGAGGTTTAGTCGGTGCAGAATTTGTTTGCTGCATCCAGTAGCTTCTTAAATCAATACTCAGGTAGTCCAACAAGAGGAGGGTTTGTACTGGACATGTTAGGTAGTGACTGACCTTTCACTGGGTGAGCAGTTAGGATACAGTGATCACAATTCCTTAAGTTTTAAGATAACCACAGATAAGGATAAGTATTAACTTAGTGGGAGAGTGTTAAACTGGAGCATAGTCAGTTACAAGAGCATTAGTCAGGAATGAGGGAGAGTTAATTGGGATTTCTGGGCAAACCCGCTGCCAACATATGGTGGGTGTTTGAAGACCAAATGCACAGAGTAAAGGACAGGTGTGGTCCAAACAGAAGTCAGGACAAGGATGACAAGGTGGGAGAACCTTGGACATCGGGAGAGGAAGCAAATTTTTTCAAGAAAGTGAAGAAAAAGTATGTAAATCTTGGAAAGCTAGAATCCAACAGAGCCCATGAAGATTATAAAGAAGCAGGAAAAGAACTCAGGAAATGTCCTTGGCAATAGGATTAAAGAGAATCCTAAGGCATTCTATACAAAACCTTAGAAACAAGAGAATAACTAGGGAGAGGGTGGGACCAGTCAAGGGTAAAGGAGGGAACATTTGCCTGGATAGATGCAAAGCATGTAGGTGAATACTTTATGTTAGTATTTACCAAAGGGAAGAACGTAAAGGATAGGGAGATCAATGCCCAGAATATTTATATGCTTAGGCATTTCAGAGTAAAGGAGGAGGCAGCGTTGAGTCTCTTGAAGAGTATTAAAGTGGATAATTCCCTCGGGCCAGATGAGAAATAGAAATGAAGAGACTTCTGCGGTCTTGACCAGCATCCTTGTGTCCTCTCTAGCCACAGGTGAGATCCTGGAGGACTGGTGAGTAGCTCATTTTGTTCCATCGTTCAAGAAGGAAACCAGGGATAATCCTGCAAACTATGGAGCAGTGCGTCTTATGTTAGTTACTGGAGAGTGTTCTTAGGAATAGAATTGATGCGCATTTGGAAAACCATGGCTTAATTATGGAGAACCAGCATGGTTTTGTATGGGGCAAGTCATGTCTTACTAACTTGATTGAGTTTTTTGATGTAGGTGATTGATGAAGGTTGAGCTGTGGATGTTGTTTACATAGATTTTAATAAGGTGTTTGACAAAGTCTCACATGGAAGACTCATCCAGAAATTTAAGCTGCATCAGATCAATGGTGAATTAGCCATTTGAATTCAGAACTGGCTTGCTCATAGAAGACTGGGTAATAGTAAAACAGACTTATTCTAGCTGGAGATATGTGACTAGTGGTGTTCTTCAGGGATCTGTACTTAGACCTTTGTTGTTTGTGATGTATTTAAATGATCTGGATGGAAATACAGATCAGTGGGTTAGTAAGTTTGCAGATGATGCAAGTATTGGTGGTGCTGGATAGCATAGAAGACTGGCAAAGAATACAATGGGATATACGTTTGTAGATCAAGTGCAGATGTGGGCAGGGAAATGGTAGATGGAGTTTTAACCAATCAGTTGTAAAGTGTTGCTCTTTGGTAGGTCAAATGTAAAGAGACATTCCCTTTAGTAAATTGTTATTCAAATCTGAAATATCTGGTTGGTCCCTCAATATCAGAGAAAAGAACTTTTCTGAAAAAACATTACAGATAAACACATTGCGTATGATTACGTGGAAGGATTGGCAGCAAGGGTAATTGATGACTTATATTCCCAAAAATTGTTCAATTCTAGAAGGATGAAATAGCTTAACACAAAAGTGACTCATCTGTCAGCTGCTGTTTCTCAACCACAGCTTGGCGCTTAAGACGAACATGCCAGCCAATCTCATCAGGCTTCAAGACCTGGGCTTCAATACCATCACTTGCATCTGGATACTCAATGTCCTCATCAGTGACGTTTGGTAACAACATCTCCTCCACATTCATCATCAACACAGGTGAACTTTAGTACTGTATATTTAGCCCCCTGCTGTACTCGATGCATACGTGGCTAAGTATGTGGCTAAACACAGCTCCAATGCCTTCTGCAAATTCACCAATGGACAAATCACAGAGTCAGCCTACTGGAGCAAGATCAGATACCTAATTGAGAGTCGCTGCAAAAACAGCACCTCACTCAATGTCAGTAAAACTGGACAGCTGATTGTTGACTTCAGGAAAGGAAAGGAAGATAAGCACATGCTAGCCTACAGTAAGGGATTAGCAGTGGTGAGAATCAGCATCAATAAATTCTTGCACACTAATATATCGGGGGATCTGTCCTGGGCCCAGCTCTTGATGCTATCATAAGGAAAGCATGCCATTGTCTTTACTTTCTTAGGAGGTTAAGGAGGCTTGACTTGTTACAGAACACTATCAAACTTCTATAGACGTACTTTTTAAAGATTTAAAGATAAGATTTATTTGTCACATTAACATCAAAGCATTGAAACATGTAGTAAAATGAATAGTTATCATCAACGTCTGATGTGGTGGGGGCAAGTGTTGCCATGTGTCTGGCACCAGCATAGCACGCTCACAACTTTCTATGCCTAAGCCTGACCCGCACGTCTTCGAAATATGGGAGCGCACTCGGAAAAAAACCACAAGCTTGCAGAGACACTATAACCACTTTGATCACTTTATACTAAAGCAGACTTTATTTTTATATTCTAATTGTTTCCATCCTTGTAAACACAATGTATTCTTCGTGTTTATGCTTTTATTGTGAATACTGCTTTTATTATTCAATGAACCTGTGACGCTGCTGCCAGTGAGTTTTTTGTTACACCCCCGCATATACACATTTGTGTAGATGACAATAAACCTAACTTTGATTAGACTATTCAAGTACCTAGAACTATACAGCACCAGATAGGCCATTCAGCCTACAATGTTGTGAAATCTTGATGCCAGTTGACACTAAATGACATCGTCCTGTATTTCATCCATTTCCTCTATTTCCTTTATGTTCAAGTGCCTAACTTAAAGCCTCAAACTTCCTCGGACTGCCTGATTCCTCCACTTCACCTGAAATCTATTGTTGGCATCTACAAAACACTGAATAAAAAAAAAAATTGCCCTTCACATCACCTTTGTGCTTCTCCCCAAACTTCAAAACCTACCTTCTGCTCATTGACATTTCTACCCGTTATCCCTCTGCCAACTCCTTAACAAAGCTATTTAATTAATCTCAAATTTTGCTCTCTCTTCATGAACGCTTTCATCTGCTGAGTGTTGCCATTCAACGTACTTCACTCAACCTTCCAGACAATGTATTCCAATGAGCATCCTGTAAAGAAAAATGTTTCTTCGTGTTATTGATGGTCAATTTTCCCCAATCACATTAAATTTGTGTCATCTGGTTACTGATCCTTCCAATGAAACATTTTCTCTGTACTACTCTTGAGCCTGTGAGACAAGGCAGTAATGTGATGGAATACTTTCCATTTACCTGGCTACGTGCCACTTCAATACATTCAAGAAGTTTGACATCACCTGAGGACAAAGCTGGGGACAAAGCATCACCTGAGGACAAAGCTAAGTCCCCATTTATCACCGACAGAGCAATAGCAAAGGGAAAAGCAGTAACTCACCGGGGTTATCACTGCCCTCAAATTCCACTGCAAGTTGTACATAATCCTGTCATGAAACTACTTTTTAACTATTTCATCAAAATCACTGGTTCAAAATGTTGGAACATGCAATCAAATAACATTGTTGGGGGACCCTCACTACACAGACTCAAGCAGGGAACGGCAATGGCTTCCCATGACCTTCTCAAAATTAATAGGGAAATTTTTAAAAATGCAGTCCACAATACTTAATTCTGCTCCTTCTCTATGTTGCTGATCATCTCAGCATTGTTTCACCAATACTTCTAAGTATAAGATAGCAAAAAATCACTTCTTAAACTTAGTTATGTATTAAATTAAGACCCAAAACACATAATTGTCAGTCACCTTGCCTATACAGTATTGTACAGACATCAAAATCACATAAGACTGATAAAAAAGAACGATGACTAAGATTGAACAGAGAAGCTTTGTTCATGGGAACAAATGTACTTTTGAACTTTGAACTTCTGAATTTAATATCGCAGATCTTTCTTTTTATGTAGGGTTATCCATTACTCAGGCACATGTAAACAAGGATGGCACATAGAGGAAAAAAATAAGCCAAGGAAAATCATACAGAAAAAGTTAAAATATTAATTTAAATGGTATAAGTTTTCAACAGTATTAAAATCTGAGGAAAGACACTGAAATTTTTAAAGCTGATATTCAGTGGCAGAGAGGTTGATGGCAGTAGTTAAGACTTGCACACCATTAAGAGAATACTGAGAGTGGAACGATTTGAATTAATTTTTTATGACATGTTTAGTCTCTATATGCAAATATCAGGCTGGGAATCTGTTGTTATTCAACACACTTGAAACAGAAGCCAGGGAATAGAATGCACTTTCATACAACTTAGCAAAGAGCCAGGCAGAAGGCTTGGATTTTCATCCCAACTGAATGGGTTGCTGAAAGCATTCGCCCATTTCACTCTGATTCAAAAGTTATGACTATTAGAATAACCTTTATTTTCAGCACAGAATCTGGCCTCTGAAGTAATTAGAGAAAGCCACAATTTTAATCTTATTGTTATTTAGAGATACAGCATGGTAACAGGCCCTTCTGGCCAAACGAGTCCATGATGCCCAATCACACCGATATGACCAATTGATCTACTAACCCATATGTATTTGGAATATGGGAGGAAACTGGAGCATGCAGAGAAACACACACAGCGATGGGGAGAACATACAAACTCCTTACAGACACTGGCGGAATCGAAGCCCAGGCCGCTGGTACTGGAATAGCATTACGCAGATCTTTACATGACTGTGCCGCCCCTTTTACTCAAAACAATTTGTAACCATCTCAAAGCAGGAGATGGAAGAATTTCTGTGGGAATCACACAGCGATCCCCGTAGGAATCAGGGACTAGAATTCAATCCAAAAGTCCCACAACAAAGAATCGCAGCAACTGAGTTGAACGTGACAGGGCCCACGATATCATCAAGAAAGCAAAGTCATCTGCCATCCCAGGGCCAAGTGGTATGCGCTACAAGGTATATAAGAAATGCACAAGACTCTTCCGGAGGTTGTGGAAGATGTTGAGGAAGACTTGTTCCAAAGGCTCTATCCCATCAAGCTGGAAAATGGCTGAAGGATGCTTTGTCCCCAAGGAAGAAGATCACTCTACAATCACCCAGTTTAGGACAATCTCCCTCCTTAGCATGAAGTGCAAGGTATTCTTCTCCATGCTTGAGAAAAGGCTGACCTCTTACTTAATGGAGAACCACTATATCAACATATCCATCTGGAAAGTGGCATCCTGGGTTTTACTGGGTGCCTTGAACACAAATCAATAATCAGCCAATTGATCCGCGAGGCCAGGCAGAGAAAAAGCTGATCTAACCGTTGTCTGGTTAGACTTACCCAATGTCAATGGATCAATTCCACACATTCTCATCCACGATGGCCTGGACCACTACCATATCCCACCAATAACACGAGACAAGATCACCGGATGCCTAGGAGGATTCCAGCTACGCTTCACTTCAGCCCACTTTACAACCTGGTGGCAAGACCTCCGAAAAGGGATTCCAACTCGGTGTGCCATCTCCCCATCTTGTTTGTCGTGTGTATGAACCTCCGCATATCAGCAACAGCAGATGTAACCCGAGGCCCAGTGTTGGAGCCCAGCATTTGACCACCTGCGAAACAGGGGTTCATGAATGACTTCACAATAGCAATGTAACCCATGTCCAAGCAAGATGGGTATTGGAAACCCTGGACAGCATAGCTACCTGGGCTAGGATGACTATTAAAGCCAGGAGGTCCAGAGGTATGGTGTTCAAAAGGGAAGGTTATTAGCAACACGAGTGAATCTGCAAATGCTGGAAATAAACAAAAACACAAAATGCTGGCAGAACTCAGCGGGCCAGACAGCATCTATGGGAGGAGGTAGTGATGACATTTCGGGCCGAAACCCTTCATCGGGAGTGAAGTAACATGGGATGGTCGAGGGGGGATAAGAAGTGGGGGGAGGGATAAAGTAGAGAGCTAGGAAGTGATAGGCTGGAGGGAAATGGGCTGGGGGAAGGTGGAGAATTATGGGAAATAAAAGAGAAAGAAAAGTAGGGCTGGGAGGAGATTATAGTGAGGGGGGAAAGAGAGAAAGAGAACCAGAGGCTACCTGCACTTCAATTCCACAGACCACTCCCACTCCGACATGTCTGTCCATGGCCTCCACTACTGTCAAGATGAGGCCACACGCAGGTCAATGGAGCAATACTTTATCTCCCGCCTAGGTAGCCTCCTACCCGCTGGCATGAACATTCAACTCACAGACCTCCGTTGATACCCCTGCCCCCCCTTACCCCCATCCCTATCTATTATTTTAGTCTGGTTCTCTTTCTCTTTCCCCCCTCACTATAATCTCCTCCCAGCCCTACCTTTCTTTCTCTTTTATTTCCCATAATTCTCCACCTTCCCCCTAGCCAATTTCCCTCCAGCCTATCACTTCCCAGCTCTCTACTTTATCCCTCCCCCCACTTCTTATCCCCCCTTGACCATCCCATGTTACTTCACTCCTGATGAAGGGTTTCGGCCCAAAACATCGTCACTACCTCCTCCCATAGATGCTGTCTGGCCTGCTGAGTTCTGCCAGCATTTTGTGTTTTTGTTAAGGTTACTAGCAAGTCCGGTCTTCAAGTACAGGGAGAAGTGACTCCATCCATAGAGGACAACCCAGTAAAGTGTCTTGGAAAGTGATTTAATGCAGCAATGACGGACAGCTCCAACATCACCGACACTGTAAAGCAGACTGAAGAGTGGTTGAAGAAGGTTAACAAAGCCGGACTCCCTGGTAAATTTAAGACATGGCAGTACCAACATGGTCTTCTACCAATGCTGCTCTGGCTTTTCACGGTGTATGAGTTCCCCATGGCCACTGTAAAAGGCATTGAGAGGAAAGTTAACAAACTCCTGCAGAGGTGGCCAGGGATTCCCTCCCCAAGTTCTTCTTCACTGGGGATCTACATAAGATCAGGCCAGTTACAGCTCTCATTCCCATTGGTAGTGGAGGAGTTCAGGTTGCAAAGTGTGGATTTATGTTAACACTAAAGGGCTCTGCTGACAAGCTAATAAACCAAGCAGGAGTCACAAGATCAGGCTGAAAGAGAGTCACCAACTCAGCCATAGACCAGGCGGTGAGTACCCTGCAATGGAGAGACATCATTGGCAACCCATGCCTGGGACAGCAAAGCCTCAGCTCAGGCTACTTCCAACAGTGCATGTGCCGGGGATAGGCGGGACATGCTCCAGGCAGAAGTACGGAACCTTGAGGACAAAAGGCAGGTGTCGAATGCTGTGGAGTTGGGGGTCACGGGGCACCTGGATGAAATAGGATCTTCCCAGGCACAAGATCACTTGGTCGGAGCTTTGGAGACTTGAGCCCTTCCACATTTCTGCCGTCTGTGTATGACACTGTCCTTACACCATCACAACTGCAGACATGGGGGCTGAGGGAGGACCCTAACTACAAGCTTTGTGGTCAGCTGGGTTCACCGGCACACATAGCGTCAGGATGCAAAACAGCTTTAACACAAGGACGGTATAGGAGGTGCCACGACAAGGTCCTGCTGTCCCACGCTGACGCACTGGAGTGGAAGAGGTGTAAAAAGAGAGCAGCTAACGGAGAGGCAAACAGGGCAGTAATTTTCATCAAGAAGTGGGCCACACCAATCATATCAAAGAGGCCTAAATCCAATCTGCTGCAAACTACCAAATCATGGGAGAGGAGGGTCGCAGTGGGGAGGAAGCTACAGTTCCCAGAGGTGGTGCAAGCCACACTTCGACCAGACGTCGTACCGCGGTGCACCAAAGACAAGAAAATCATGCTGATGTAGCTCACAGCGCCACAGGAGGAAGGATGTGAGGAGGCTCATGAGCAGAAGGCCCTGGATTGAATTGAATTGAATTGAATTGAATTTCAGTTTATTGTCATTTAGAAACCACAAATGCAATGCAGTTAAAAAATGAGACAACGTTCCCCCAGAATGATATCACAAAAGCACATGACAAAACAGACTACACCAGAAAATCCACATAACATTTGGCAATCCCCAAATCCAGAGTCCGGAGAGCTGCTGCGTATTAATATCGCGCTACCATCTCTAAGTACTTTAAGGACTGAAGTACCAGTCCTTAGTCCAGGAGGGCACGGACAAAGGATGCCAGATGTGGAGATTGGCTGTAGAGGGTTCCCGGCAAGGCCATCTTGGAATTTGTTGTCTGCTCTGGGCCTTTGTGAAAAGAGCGAGAACCAAGCAGCTTGCAGGATGGGGGAGGAGGCAGAAAGGGCCTCTTGTTGGATATGGAGTAGGTGAGAGGAGTTGAGCTGCAAATCAGGAGCAGACAGGCAGTGACTTGGCCACCACTGCTGACCCGCCAACTGGAGAGTGTAGTAATTAAGGGTTGAAATACTCAAGGAAGTTTAGGCACCATCTGACGACATCTGCTCCTGGCCAAAGGCTACAATGATTTCATCAGATTACTAAAAAGAGCACCCCAGTGAATGACGCAAGCTACTGTTCTGAATGCCACAGTATTGTATAATTGAACATTGTGTTCAGATGTATGTTGAGTTTAATAAGAAAAAACATTTCCAGTTTATCACAGAAACAATGAAAAATGATTGTTCTCAGAGTCAGAATTGTGAGAGGTAAGACTTTTCTCATCTTTTGTAAGGAAATATTTCTCAAATTTATTTTTAAAAGATGTGACTATGCATCATTCAGTATACATTTCTCTTAAAACCCTTAATATGTATTTGTAGCAAAAATTGGCATATTACTATTTTTCAGCAGAATTTTTTCAGTGTAAACCAGTGTTATTCCCAATTAATCGGGTCTTGTCTTTGATTCAAATCATTACACTTGGTCTCAAAGAATAACAGTGAATAACTGTAAAAGGGAAGTTTATAAAAATAATTATCAAGAAATGTGGTGAGATATATATTTTGAATTGGTAACAAAGCACCAATAGTTAAAGGGTTATTACAACTCCTGAAATAATCAATGCTCATTAGTAATTATGTTTGAAGTTATAAATGAACATTACAAAATATAATGTTATATTTCCGAAGTAATTGATTAGGAGTAACTGGTTGTAATTCAACATAACCCATTTTCTAAATTATGTGTTTTACTTGCTATTTGTTATTAAAACATGCACAAATATTATTCATCAGCATTGAAACTGCAATGATATTCTCTTGAATTGACATCACATTTAGTGTGAAACAATTTGTTAATCCTATAAAATATGTGCAGAATGTGAATTTAATTGATCTTTTGAATTTTGTGATAATAATCATGTTAATTCACACAGCCAGTATATTTACAAAATGCTTATTCCTAAATGATTCCAAAACAGTCACATGCTTTAATCTGACTGCTGAGCATGCTATGTGCAATGGATCATGCTACTATATCAAACATATTCTTGATCTATTAACATGATTTACTCACATGATTTTTCTTCAATAATCTTGATTTCCCTTTTCAACACCATTTACTATTTTCAGTGCTCATGTAAGATCGGTTCTCAGATACCTCATTTTACAGCTAAAAAATCAGGACCACAATCTGCTCTGATCTGACCAGAGAAATGTACCATTTCATAATACTTGTATTCTACTTTCTTAACTTATATTACCTCTGTGATCAATGTTCCAAAGCATTTAAATGGGTTTTCTTGAAAGCCAAATCATTCAATTATCATCTTAAACTGTCCAAGCTACATTAAATACACTTTTTTGCCCATTTTCTTACCAATATAGCTTAAGTAACAGGTCTGATATGGTACTTAGTGAAAATTAATATTTTTATTTTATCTGTTTTATATAGAGATATAAGGAGGAACCGGGCCTTCCAGCCCAGTAATCCGCAACACCCAGCAGCCCACCTATTTAACCATAGCCTAATCACGGGATAATTTATAATGACCAATTAATCTGCTAACAGGTATGTCTGTGGAACATGAGAGGAAATCAGAGAACCCAGAGGAAACCTACGCGTTCATGGGGCGGAACATACAAACTCCTTACAGGCAGCATCAGTATTTAACTCTGAACTCCAACACCTTGAGTTGTAATAGAACTGCACTAACTGGTATGGCATTGTGGCACTCTAATTACATATAGATACTTCATAATGGTTGTGAGCGTACCTGCCATCACCTTCTCAGGCCATGTATTCACTCTCTGGGTGAAAAAGCAGCCCCCTGTTCTCTCTTAAGCTCTTACCTTAAGTTGTTTATTGATACCTCTGATAAGAGAAGAAGTTTCTCACTATCTATCCTACAATGTCTCTCATCTTGTTTTTGTGTCTTTATCGAAGTCCACACCACCTTCCCCTGCCATTTTTCTCCATCTAAGGAAAACATACATGGCCTATATGGTCTCTCGAATGTTTCTCCTAAATTTACGCCCTTAGTCTTATCCTCTTCTGATAAGGGGTAAAGTTTCCTGCAGTCCATTCTACCTTTACTCTTCATAATTTTATATACCTCATTCACGTCTCCTCTTAGCCTCCTCTGCTCCAGGGAAAGCAGAACTAGCCTCCACAGTCTCGACTCAGAAGTAAAATGCTTTATCCCAGCAACATTCTACTGCATATCCTGCATCCTTCCCAATGCAATCATAATTTTTCACTAGTGTGGTGCCTAGAACTGGGCAGAATACACCAGCTGAGATCTGACCAATGGTTTATAAAGATGGAAGGTAACTACAGGCCCTTTTCACTGCTTCTAATAATGAAGTGCCATATCCTCATATACCTCCTTAACCACTTCTCCACATGTGTTACCACTTTCAGGGACCTTTTGTTGCATGAAAACTTCTGGGGGGGGTAAATACTTTTTATAGGCACTGTAAGTTTTACTCAAAAGGAAAGACAAGGATGACAAGGTAGGAGAAACTTGGATGTTGAGAGGGGTGATAAATTTAGTCAAGAAGATCAAGGAAACTTAGGAAACTAGAATCAAGCAGAGCCCTTGAGGATTATAAAGAAGTCAGAAAGTAACTTGAAGGGTATTAGGAAAGCCAGGGGAGCCATGAAAAGACCTTGGCAAGTAGGAATAAAGAGAGCCTAAGGCATTCTATGCATACGTCAAGAGTAAGGGGATAACTAAGGAGAAGATATGACCACTCAAGGATAAAAGGGAGAATATTAGCTTGAAAGAGGAAAATATGGGTGAGGTCCTTAATGAGTACTTTACATCAGTATCTACCAAGGAGAAGGATGTGGATAGAAAGATCAGTGCCAAGTGCAGTTATATGCTTGGGCATTTCGAGATACAGGAGGAGATAAGTGCTGGGTCTCTTAAAGACCATTAAGGTGGATAAGTCCCCAGGGCCTGATGAATGACACAAGTGAAGAAATTTCTAAGGCATTAACTAATACCTTTGCATCTTCTCTAACCACAGGTGAGGTCCTGGAGGACTGGCCAGTAGTTAATCTTGTTTCATTGTTCAAGCAGGAAACCAGGGATAATCCTGGAAGCTATAGACTGGTGTGTCTCATGTCAGTGATAGAGAAGTACTGGAGAGAATTCTTAGGGATCAAATTTGTGAGCATTTGGAAAATCATGGTCTAATTTAAGGAGAATCAACATGGCTTTATGAGAGGCAAGTCATATCTTACTAACTTGTTTGAGTTATTTGATGAGGTGATGAGGATGACTGATGAAGGTAGAGCTGTGGATGTTGTCAACATAGATTTAGTAAGCCATTTGACAAGGTCCTTTATGGGAGGCTTATCCAGAAGATTAAGATGCATGGGGTCCACAGTAAATTGGCCATTTGGATTTTCAGCTGGCTTACTCATAGAAGACAGGGGGTAGTGGTCGAAATTAATTCCTCTAACTGGAGGTCTGCGATCAGCGGTGTTCCACAGGGATCTGTACTGGGACCTCTGCTGTTTGTGATGTATATATAGTAAATGACCTAGATGAAAATGTGGATGATGTAAAGATTGGTGGTGTTGTGGATGTGTAGAAGACTGGCAAAGAAAATGGCAGTGTATAGATCAGTTGCAGATATGGGCAGAGAAATGATAGACTGAGTTTAACCTGGATAAGCATGAAGTTTTGTACCTTGGTAGGGCAAAAATAAAGAGACAGTACACTGTTAAGTGCAAGTGTTGATGACCTTGGAGGAATCTTGGAGTCCAAGTTCATTTCTCCCTGAAAGAGGCTATGCAGATTGATATGATGGTTGAACAGTCATGTGACATGCTTGCCTTATTAGCTGAGGTACTGAATTCAAAGTCAGGAAGTTATGTTGCAGCTTCATGAAACACTAGTTAGGCTGCATCTGGAGTGTTATATTAAGTTCTGGTCACCCCACTATAGGAAGAATGTTGAGGCTTTGGAGACCATACAGAAGAGGTTGGATTAGAGTGCACGTGCTATAACAAGATGTTGGACAATCTTATTTACTCTGAGGGAAGATTTGTTAGAGGATTATAAGATTATGAGAGGCATAGATAGATAGACAGAGTATTTTTTCCAGGGTTGAAATGTCTAATGCCAAAGGGGATGCATTTAAGGCTATAGGGGGTAATTTCAAAGGAAACGTGCGAGGCAAGAGAGTGGTGGGTGCCTGGATACTTCCCAGGGTAGCAGTAGAAACAGATATATTAGGCACATAAGTGACATTTAGATCAGCACATGAACGTGAAGAGAATGGAAAGATGTGAACATTGTGTAGGCAGAAGAGTTTCGTTGGCCATTTGATTTCTGATTTACAGTAATTGTTTCAGCACAGTACCATGAGCCAAAGGACCTGTTCCTGTATGTTCTGTGATCTATGTATCAAACTCATTCTGTTCCTCAATACTCCCTTGCGACATATTTTTCATGGCCTATGTCCTAGTCTTACTACTCCCAAAATGCACCAGCTCAGATTTATCACAAGTAAGCTCCTGCCCATTTTATCAACACCTTAAAAGGCTGAAAGGGAGATTTATCACTAGCTGTTATGGAAGTTAGAACTGTGGCTCTGGCTGAGAGTTTTTTTTTAATTTTAGCTAGGCACAAGAGAGGTATCAGTTGACTGGAGAATGGCAAATGTGGTCCCCTTTTCAAAAAGGTGATAGGGAAAAAAATTAATAATTATTGACCTGCTAGCTTAACATCAGTCATTTGGAAGTTAATGGAAACAATGCTGAAGGACAGCAAAGGCAAGGACTGATTAGAGCTAGCTAGCCAGGTTTTGTCAAGCACTTACCTTATGTGACCAATCTGAGTGAAGACTTCTGAGAAAGTCCCTACGTGTATTGATGAAGGCAGGGCAGGAGTTCGGCACTTCAGTAAGGCCATCAAAGACTGGTCTAAAGTTTAGGACCCATGCAATCCAGGGCAAGTTGGCAAATCGGTTCACTAAATGGTTTGGCAATAAAGATAAAGGATTTAGTAGAGGACTATTTTAATGAGTTGATGCCTGTGATTAATGAGAAACTCCTCCCTAAGTTCTCCTTACCTCTTCGGCTAAAATGTCCAAAAGCACAACTGACATCTAGAGCACCATTCTCATCTGGATCCTCCCATCACCTAGTCTGAATTGATGGCAA
The DNA here is from genome assembly GCF_030144855.1 of Hypanus sabinus. NCBI lineage: Eukaryota > Metazoa > Chordata > Chondrichthyes > Myliobatiformes > Dasyatidae > Hypanus > Hypanus sabinus. Next base: position 33,683,655 of record NC_082728.1, read on the forward strand.
CCACAACAAGTGTGTTTATGTGCTGCTCCCAACTCATTACAAAAGGTATTGCATCACTTACTCTACATTTTATTTTATTAATGTTCATTTTAGTTCAATTTATTGATTCTTCTTAAATGTTAACTATTGGTAAAATTAAAACACAAAGCATTCTATTGTTTGTACTAATATTTATTTTTTTTAAACTTGAATTTATGTACCTCACAAAGATCATCATCAAAATGGATTTGGATTACAATGAAAATACTTACTGTCACACATGTTTTTATTGAAGATACCCTGAAGCCACTTTCCATGACATTTTTAAAAGTACACAGAGAATTGTTTGTAGTGAATATGTACAGTATGTGTTTTTAAAATCTAATTTATAATGTAATAAAACTCCTGGATTTTATTTCCTACAAGATGGAAAACAGAAAGCTGATTAAGAGAGTGAAGGAATATAGGAGCTTGAGGAGAAAAACATTTCCTGATACTAATTGCTTTTATGTTGTCCCATTCTCTGATCTTTCCTTTCTCTGATAGTACAAAGTCTGGGCAGACTACAGATCCCTTAATATCTTGAGATAGGCGTGAATATTTTTTGTCTGATCTTCTGTATACCATCTGTCTATATAAGGAAAGGTACTGGAAAAAAAACGACTTCAGTTTTAACGACATGAAAATTTAATAATTCACAATCTCAACTCATTTTCAAAAAAAAATCAAAAATAAGTGAGCGAGCCAGAGCAGTTGAAAGGCAGTGCTACTGCTCTTAGAACTTCTGGGGGAAATTGAATCTTTAGAATGACCTACATTTATCTTACATTTGATATTACTGCAAAGCACTTTACAACCACTGAAGTATGTCTGAAGCATGGCTGCATTTGCAGTGTTGGAAAAATGCCCACAATAAGATCTGTTGACTGAAGGATAGAAACTAGTCTGGACCATCTTTCCTTCTCTTTGAAATATCTTTCATATCTACCTGAAAAAGCTGGCTGGTTTTCTGCTTAATGTCCAGAAAAGCAGCACTCTGGTGTGCTGGAATATACTGGAATGGTTTCAGAGGACTGGAAAATTGCAAATGTCACTCCACTCTTTAAGAAAGGAAGGAGGCCGAAGAAAGGAAACTATAAGCCAGTAAGCCTTACTACAGTGGTTGGAAAGATGTTGAAATTCATCATTAAGGTTTTGGGGTACTTGGAGGCACATGACAAAATAGGCCAAATTCAACATGGCTTCTTTAAGGGAAAACCTTATCTGAAATATCTACTGGAATTCTTTGAGAAGGCTTCAGGCAGGATAGGCATAGGAGAATCAGTAGATGTTGTTTACTTGGATTTTCAGAAGACCTTTGACCAACTGCTACACTTAAGGCTGCTTAACAAGATAAGAGCCCATGGTACTACAGGGAAAATATTTGCATGTACAGAACAAAACAACAATGCCCTTGAAAGAAACACTAAAACCCTTGACCAGAAAATGCTATAAAAAGAAGTAGATACAGTGCAGTCCACTACCATTGAGTACATTTAGATGGAGTGTTTATTCAAGAAAGGGAGTAGAGATAGACCAGGAAATTATAGACCAGTGAGTCTTACTTCAGTGGTTGGTAAGTTGATGGAAAAGATCCAGAGAGGCAGGATTTATGAACATTTGGAGAGGCATAATATGATTAGGAATAGTCAGCATGGCTTTGTGAAAGGCAGATCGTGCCTTATGAGCCTGATCAAATTTTTTGAGAATGTGACTAAACACATTGATGAAGGTAGAGCAGTAGATGTAGTGTATTTGGATTTCAACAAGACACTTGATAAGGTGCCCCATGCAAGGCTTATTGAGAAAGTAAGGAGGCACGGGATCCAAGGGGACATTGCTTTGTTGATCCAGAATAGGCTTGTCCACAGAAGACAAGGGGTGGTTGTAGATGGGCCATATTCTGCAAGGAGGTCAGTGACCAGAGGTGTGCCTCAGGGATCTATTCTGGGACCCCTTCTCTTTGTGATTTTTATAAATGACCTGGGTGAGGAAGTGGAGGGATAGGTTAGTAAACTTGCTGATAACACAAAGGTTGGTGGTGTTGTGGATAGTGTGGAGGGCTGCCAGACTTTATAGTGGGATGTTGATAGGATAAAAAACTGAGCTAAGAAATGTGAGATAGAATTCAACCCAGATAAGTGTGAGGTGGTTTATTTTGGTAGGTCAAATATGATGGCAGAATATAATATTAATGGTAACACTCTTGGCAGTGTGGAGGATCAGAAGGATCTTGGGGTCCGAGTCCATAGGACACTCAAAGCTGCTGTGCAGGTTGACTCTGTGGTTAAGAATGCATACAGTGCATTTAACTCAATCATGGGATTGAGTTAAAGAACCAAGAGGTGATGTTGCAGCTGTATAGAAACCTGCTCAGACCCCACTTGGAGTATTCTGCTCAGTTCTGGTCACCTCACTACAGGAAGAATGTGGAAACTATTGAAAGGATGCAGAGGAGATTTACAAGGATGTTGCCTGGATAGGAGAGCATGCCTTATCAGCATAGGTTGAGTGAACTCGGTCTTTTTTCCTTACAGCGACAGAGGATGAGAGATGACCTGATAGAGATGTATAAGATGACGAGAGGCATTGATCATGTGGATAGTCAGAGTCTTTTTCCCAGGGCTGAAATAGTAAACATGACAGGGCACAGTTTTAAGGTGCTTGGAAGTAGGTACAGAGGAAATGTCAGGGGTAAGTTTTTTATGTAGTGAGTGGTGAGTGCGTGGAATGGGCTGCCAGCGACGGTGGTGGAAGCGGATTCAATAGGATCTTTTAAGAGACTCCTGGTTCAGTACATGGAGCTTAGAAAAGTAGAGGGCTATGGGTGAGCCCTAAAGTAAGCACATGTTCGGCACAGCATTGTGGGCCGAGGGGCTTGTATTGTGCTGTAGATTTTCTATGTTTCTATCCTCAAGGACCGCACTACACAGGCCACTCTCTCTTCTCACTGCTACCATCAAGAACTTGGTACAAGAGCGTCAGTAGCCACACCACCAGGTTCAAGAACAGTTATTACCACTCTACTGTCAGGCTCTTGAACTAGAGGAGAAAACTTCACTCAACTTCATTAGCCAATGAAATGCTTACACAATCTTTGGATTCAGTTTCAAGTTCTCTTGGAATTTCAGAAGTCCTTTGACAAGGTGCTGCACATGCTGCTGCTAAATAAGGTAAGAGCCCATGGTGTTACAGGAAAGATACTGGCATAGTTAGAAGATTGGCTGACTGGCAGGAAACAGAATCAGAATCAGGTTTAATATCACCGGCACTTGTCATAAAATTTGCTAACTTTGCAGCAGCAGTACAATGCAATACTAGAGGCAAAAAACTAGAATAAAGGGAGCCTTCTCTGGTTGGCTGCTGGTAAATAATGGTGTTCTGCAGGAGTCGGTGTTGAGAACATTTCTTTTCACATTTCATGCCAATGACTTGGATGGCTTTGTGGCTGATGCGAAGATAGGTGGAGAGGTAGCTAGAGTTGAGGAAGCAGGGAGTATGCAAAAGGACTTAGACAGATTAGGAAAATGGGCAAAGAAGTGACAGATGGAATATAGTGTAGAGAATTGGATGGTCATACACTTTGGTGGAAGGAATAAAGACACAGACTATTTTCTAAACGGGGAGAAAGTTCACAACTCAGAGGTATAAGGGGACTTGGGAGACCTCATGCAGGAGTCCCTTAAGATTAAGTTGTAGTTTGCTTCAGTGGTAAGGAAGTCAAATGCAATGTTAGCATTCATTTTGAGACAACCAGAATATAAATGCAAGTATGTAATGCTGAGGCCTTATAAGGCATTGGGCAGACTATATTGTACTGTATTGTGAGCAGTTTTGGGCTCCCTATCTAAGAAAAGAAGCATTGGAGAGGATCCAGTGGAGGTTCATGAGAATGATTCTAGGAATGAAAAGGGCTAATGTATGAGGAGCATTCGATGGCTCTTGACCGTTACTCATTAGAGGTTAGAAGAATTTTGGGGTATCTCATTGAAACCTATCGAATATTGAAAGGTCTCGATAGAGAGGATGTGGAGAAGATGCTTCCAACAGTGGGGTGGGGGGAGTATATAATCAGATGGCACAGCCTCAAAAAAGAGGGATGTCCATTTAGAACAGTGATGAGGAGGAATTTCATTAGCTAGAGGGTGTTGCATCTGTGGAATTCATTGCCACAGATGACTGCGGAGGTCAATTCATTGTGTATTTTTAAAGCAGAGGTTGATAGTTTTTTGATTATTTAGGGTGTCAAAGAGTACAGAGAGAAGATAGGAGAATTGGGGTGGGAGCGATAATAATTCAGCCAAGATGAAAGGGCAGAGCAGACTTGATGGGCTGAATGGCCGACTCAGCCCACAACTTAACTTTTAGGGACTCCTATTTTTTATAATCTATGGAAAGTGAGCCTAAATGATGGAGTGGACCTTGAGTATGGAATTCCCCAAACCTACTTTTTTAAATGCTAATAAATATACTTCAAAAGTTCTTTATCCTAAGACTTGCACAGTCAGGAATGTTAAAAATGCATTTCCTGTGACAGCTTCTTTGAATTAAACAAAGTCATGATCATAAATCCAATCCAGCTCATAGATTGCTGCACAAAATGGGAGCTGCATTTTACCCCCATGAGTTCTCCTGAGCAAAGTGTTTCTCCAGGTTGCCCTTCATTCACATCCATGTTCAAATCTGGATGTCAAAAACACATGTCCTGATTTCAATGTTCATTATTAATTACGGGTTTTTGAGCCTTGGTTTCCCTGTATGCAGAGCTCAAGTAAACTCTTATCGGGCTTCCAGAAAGCACAGTTATTGGTTATAATCAATAACTGACATTTCAATGACAAACTCTGCCAGCTTCTTTAGGGCAAGTCCAGTCTGGTGGTATTTATACACCTGTAGTCCATCCCTCCTGATTGGATAGTCATCATCCAATCAGGTTTCCGCTCTCCCACCTTGTTTATAATCGAATTCCAGTTTTGAGAGCAAGACTTTCGCCTTTGTTAAAATTATTTACCTTTAGCTTTATTTCAATGGCTTCTTTTACCAGATGTTCCTACAGAATGACTAAAAAGTGAAGAAAATCATTCAGGTCCTTAAAAGAGATGACGGAAAAACCAAGAAACAGAACAACGAGGAGGAACCTGTTGCTATCACTTGCCTTCCCTATATTTCCATGGTTTCTAGGAGGATTGCAAGGATCCTGAAGAAATACCAGATTAATACAACTCACAAACCCATAAGGATGCTTGTCACAGCTTATGTGGATCAAAGATGACCTGGGACTCAGGTCGGCTGGCATTCACAGGATTCCCTGTGATGCAGAGCAGCATATATCACCCAGACAGGATGGACGGTGGAAACCCGCATCAAAGAGCACAGGAAGTGTATCCATTTGGGTTACCCAGGGACACTGCATTCGCAATGGCCATAGGATTGACTTCGACGGCACAAAACTACTGTGCCATACCAATGGCTTTTGGGATCACCTGGTAAAGGAAGCCATTGAAATAAAACTAGAGGAAAATAATTTTAACAAAGATGAAGGTCTCGCTCTAAGTAAGAACTGGGGTGCCGTGTGCAATCATAATCGATTGAAAACGGATGTGGAAGCACAGAGAAACTTCGGGAAATTCCAGGAAGACCTTCTTCGTTGCTGCTGCTGCGGTGAGGTCCGGGACTCTGCTGGGAAGAACAGGCCCCCAGTCCTCGGGGTCACGTTGCCGATGGCCATTGGTGGGGCCGTCTTAATACGCTCGGCAGAGGATGGTGCTCGGAGAAGCTGTGCTGCAGGGGATGGTCGTCATCTCAGAGGTTCGACGGACTCAAGTCGCTTTCGGTGTGTGCTGCGTCTGCAAGGCTGGTTTCGACGGAGCTTCCATTGTGTGCTGCGTCTACAAGGCTGAGTCAGGCTGCACCTTGGAAGTACTCTCTTCTGCCACTGGCGTGGGATGGCGAGTCTGTCGGGACCCTGGGGACTTATGGAAACTGTGGTGATTTCTTTTGAACTTACAGTCCTTTAACATCTTGGACTATTTTTACTGTGCCCATAGTCTGTTTTTTATCAATTATGCTATTGTTTGCACTGTTGTAACTATATGTTGTAATTATGTGGTTTTGTGCGGGTCTTGTAACTTTAGTTTTTGGTCTTGTTTATGTCTGGTGGATTTGGAGCTCCTTTCCGGGAAACACACTAGGTGGAAGCGCGATATTAATACGCAGCAGCCTCTCCGGACTCTGGATTGGGGTTCGCCAAACATTATGTGGATTTTCTGGTGTGGTCTGTCTTGTCATGTGCTTTTGTGATATCATTCTGGAGGAATGTTGTCTCATTTTTTAACTGCATTGCATTTGTGGTTTCTAAATGACAATAAACTGAATCTGAATCTGAATTCAATTGCAAACGAAGTGAGAGAGTGGAAACCTGATTGGATTAGGACTAACAAATCAGGAGGGTCGGACTATGGGGGTATAAATACTACCAGACTAGACATGCCCAGGTATCATCCCTGATCATATATGCTGGGAAAGCACTAGATCTCTTTTCATACAAAGTTCAGATTCCTCTATCAGGTTGTATGCTGAACCATGTTTCTTAGCCTTAGAGCAGGGGTCGGCAACGTTTACCACTGAAAGAGCCAATATGGATCCATTTCCCACAGAAAAGAAAACACTGGGAGCCACAAAATGAAATAACACTGCATACAACGGTTTTTTTTGCCTTTATGCTATGTATAAACAAACTATAATGTGTTGCATTTATGAAATTGATGAACTCCTGCAGAGAAAATGAAATTACATTTCTGCATGCAACAAAAACATTTTGAACTCTGAAAAAAAGACGTTGGGTTGAAGGTTACTCCATAGGTAGCCTACCTTGGATCGAAGAATTAAAAGAAAGCGCGCACTGGCGGGTGTCAGGCATTGGCAGTGGTGATGTATATTAATAGCGATAAAAAAACACGTTGTAGCAGTGTGCTACACGCAGCGCTAAAATAAAGACTGCAGTCAAAGGTAACTTTATTCGAACTAAACAGCCTTGATTTAAAGCCTCCCTCAACCCGTCCCCATGGGCGCAGATGCTCCAAAAGACACGTACTCACAAACCCCCGTAGGCTATCTCCCTTAGCCAGAACGGTGGCTAATTGTGAGCCGGTTCGGATGTGCCAGGAAACAGTGTCTCCACAAAGTTTTCAGATTGTACAAGATCACCATAATCTTCAAATTTCGAATTACATTTCAAAAGCTAACAAACCATGGGGAGCCGCATCACAGAGATGAAAGAGCCGCATGTGGCTCCGGAGCCACAGGTTGCCGACCTCTGCCTTAGAGTCACAGAATGCCAAATATCATTTGCATTCAAAGGATATACGTGTTAGTATAATGTTCTAAAATTAATGCAACAATGTTCAGCTTTGTGTGATAATCCAGATTAGCTAATTTCTCTTTCAACTGGAACATTGCAAAAAGCATCCTGTTAGTCAAACTTTTGGTCAACGTATTGATATCTGTACCCATTCACGCGTCATTCAATGACTGAGTATGCTTCTCCAAAATATTTTGAGGGAGATTGGAAGGTTTATTCGTCATTGTAAATTGTCCTGTGATTAGACTAGTGTTAAATAGGTGGGATGCTGGGCACACAAATTGCTGGAGGAACTCAGCAGGCCAGGCAGTATCTATGGAAAAGAGTACAGGCGACATTTCGGGCCGAAACCCTTTGGCAGGGCTGGGCAGTCTGGCTCATTGGGCCAGAGGAGCCTATACTACGCTGCGTATCCAAATTTATAAAATGCTGTTTCTACAGTAACATTGCTAAGAACTGCAAACTATCGTTGGAGAAACATGACACTTAAATAAATCATATTGCCTTCTTTGTTTTTTGTCATACTGAGATTGAGAATCTGTTAAGCTAAGGAGCAAGTCAAATTTCTGTAACTTTTTGCATGTATTCTAAATACTCTTGTCTTATTCACTTGGACTTGGTATGGTCATTAATTCAGATGAGAAACAAGGAAAGACAAACTATTGCATAAACAAGAGAAAATCTGCAGATGCTGGAAATCCAAAGCAACACACACAAAGCGCTGGAGGAACTCAGCAGGCTAGGCAGCATCTATGGAAAAGAGTATAGCAGAGACCCTTCATCTTACTTATTTCATGGCAGTTTGTGGTTTGGGATCAGCATATGGTCTCCGTAATCTCTATGGTGTGTGCTCCATGGTCTCTGGCCTAAGATCTATGCTCTGTGGTCGATGGTCTCTGGCTTCAGCTCTGCATTCTAAGCTCTACGGCCTGAGGTCATATCTTTGCTGACCACTTAATATTGCTTAATAATGCTTAATTGTATGTTTGTTAATTGCTAATAAAGGATCAAAATAAGGAATCTAACTCTTTGGAACAGTCATTTCATTAGAGCTAAGGGTGCGTCATACAAGTATAACAATGCTGTGGCCTGTCATAGGCTAGCAGCAATTGTTTTGATTTTGGACTAGTTTTGCCACTACATTTTGTAAGCAACAATTTCGACAGTTCTACCAAACAGACATCAGAGCTTGGATATGTCTGACCAGCCAGGAGCAGCTTGGGGCAAGTAATAACCTTTTTGTTGTTTCATGCTGTGTGTTTGAAGTTGAAACACAGTTTTGAAGTGGTCAAAGTTGCCATGTCCAACTGTGGTGTGATGTGGTGTTTGCCTGAAGTGCTTGACCCTTGTTTCTGTTGAAATACTGAATAATTGAATCGCTTCAATTGTTGAAAATCTGAATTGAAACTGCTCTGTTTTGTCTTGTTTGCATGCCTCAGAAGACAAAGTGAGTCAGGCTGGAGGTAGTGACCTTGAAGGCAGAACTGAGAGAAAAGTTAAACTTACTGTGAAAGCTTTGGTGAACAGAGTTGACAGCCTTCCAGAGGTCTATAATAAAGGTGTTAAGAGGATTAAAGACTTAATACCATCAGTTGAAAATCATTTGCATGAAGAGCAAGAAGATATTTCGGGAGTGCAGTCGCATTTGGATGATTTAAAGTCTCTTTGTGAAGATACTGCTAGGCAACGTAACTTGTTGTTTTCTTTAATGCCTAAGTCTGAGTGAGATAAATAGGTTGAAGACTTTGTAAACATTGATACACTATTAGTACGGTCACACAGAGGCTGAACAATGGTTGAAGCAAACATGCGATATGGAAGGTCAGTTCTCAGGGAGAAATGAAATATTTATAAACATCAAGATATGTCTTCATTTGAAGACAGCATGCCTAATATGTGAGAAGTACTTTCTCCAGCCAATGGCAAGATGTCCTGTGCATCTGATACCACATCAGTACGCATTAGAATGGAGGCTGACTTGGCTGAGTTACACCCAAGACAACGGATATTGAGGGAGAGGCACCCCTTGATGGAATAGCCCAGGGGTCGGCAACGTTTACCACTGAAAGAGCCAATATGGACCCATTTCCCACAGAAAAAAAAACACTGGGAGCCACAAAACCCGTTTGACATTTAAAATGAAATAACACTGCATACAACGGTTTTTTTTGCCTTTATGCTATGTATAAACAAACTATAATGTGTTGCATTTATGAAATTGATGAACTCCTGCAGAGAAAATGAAACTACATTTCTGCATGCAACAAAAACATTTTGAACTCCGAAAAAAAGACGTTGGGTTGAAGGTTACTCCATAGTTAGCCTACCTTGGATCGAGGAATTAAAAGAAAGCGCGCACTGGCGGGTGTCAGGCATTGGCAGTGGTGATGTATATTAATAGCGATAAAAAACACGTTGTAGCGGTGTGCTACACGCAGCGCGAAAATAAAGACTGCAGTCAAAGGTAACTTTATTCGAACTAAACAGCCTTGATTTAAAGCCTCCCTCTACCCGTCCCCGTGGGCGTGGATGCTCCAAAAGACACGTACTCACAAACCCCCTTAGGCTATCTCCCTTAGCCGGAACGGTGGCTAATTGTGAGCCGGTTCGGATGTGCCAGGAAATGGGGTCTCCACAAAGTTTTTAGATTGTACAAGATCACCATAATCTTCAAATTTCGAATTAAATTTCAAAAGCTAACAAACCACGGGGAGCTGCATCACAGAGATGAAAGAGCCACATGTGGCTCCGGAGCCGCAGGTTGCCGACCTCGGGAATAGACAGAACAAATTCAAAGATAAGAAGAATAACAGGAGGAACAACTCCGTGGAAGTCAGGAAGAACAGGTAGAACAGCTTTGAAGAGAGATGGAGAGGCTCAAGCTGCTGAAAGAAACTGCAGCCAAGATGGCCAGAGTTCTAGCACTCTGGTACCTCAAGTGCAGTGCATGCTAAAAGTGCTCCGGCAGGGCATTTCTGTGGTGAGATTTCCTATGTTGACATGGAACAGAGAAGCTCCAGCATACGATGTCAACTTTGAGAGGCCATGAGTTTGAACTCCAAGGCTAGTTCAGGGAGCTTGTTCTCATCCTGCACCAAAGATATACTCTGAACTTAAGCCATATCCAATAGCACAAGGAGCTTCTGAGAACATCGATTTATGGTATGATGACACTCGTGTTTTATATGATAAAGGCGTAAATGCCTCGCTGGAAGTCATAAGGACATACACTACCCAATCCTCCACCTACCTTTGTATCATCGGCAAATTTAGCCACAAATCCATTAATCACATAGTCCAAATCATTGACATACATTGTAAAAAGCAACTGTCCCAACACCGACCCCTGTGGAACTCCACTGGTAGCCGGCAGCCAGTCAGAATTTATTCCCACTCTCTGTTTTCTGCCAATCAGCCAATGCTTCACCCATACTAGTAACTCCACTGCAATTCCATCGGCTCTTATCTTGCTAAACCGTCTCATGTGCGGCACTTAGTCAAAGGCCTTCTGAAAATCCAAGTACTCCACATCTACTGCATCTCCTTCGGCTACCCTGTTTGTGATTTCATCAAAAAATTGCAGTAGGTTTGTCAGGGAGGATTTTCTTTTCAGGAAACCATGCTGGCTTTGGCCTATCTTGTCACGTGCCTCCGGGTACTCTGTAATCTCATCCCTAACAATCGATTCCAACAACTTCCCAACCACTGATGCCAAGCTAACAGGTCTATTGTTTCCTTTTTGCTGCCTCCCACCCTTCTTAAATAGCAGAGTAACATTTGCAATTCTCCAGTCATCTGGTACAATGCCGGAATCTATCAATTCTTGAAGGATTATTGTTAATGCCTCTGTGATCTCGCCAGGTACTTCCTTCAGAACCCGGGGGTGCATTCCATCAGGTCCAGGAGATTTATCCATCCTCAGACCATTAAGCTTCCTGAGCACCTTCTCAGTTGTAATTTCCACTGCACAAGCTTCACTTCCCTGACACTCTTGAATGTCCGGTATACTGGAGATGTCTTCCATTGTGAAGACTGATGAAAAATACACATTCAGTTCCTCTGCCATCTCTGCACCTCTCATTACCATATCTCCAGCATCATTTTCTATTGGTCATATATCTACCCTCATCTCTTTTTTACCCTTTATATACTTAAAAAAGCTTTTAGTCTCTTCTTTGATATTAGATGGCAGCTTCCTTTCATAATTAATCTTTTTCTTCCTAATGACCTTCTTAGTTTCCTTCTGCAAGTTTTTAAAAGCTCCTCTATCTTCCCACTAACTTTGGCTTCCTCATATGCCCCTTGTTTTGTTTTTATTTTGGCTCTGACTTCACATGTTAGCCACAGTAGTGTCCTTCTTCCATTGGAAAATTTATTCTTATTTGGAATATATCTGTCTTGCATTTCCCTCATTTTTCACAGAAACTCCGGCCATTGTTTCTTTGCTGTTCTTACTGCTGGTGTCCATTTGCAGTCAACTTTGGCCAATTCCCCTCTCATGCCATTGTAATTTCCTTTATTCCACTGAAATGCCAACACATTGGAATTTAGTTTCTCCTTCTCAAATTTCAAAGTGAGCTCAATCATATTGCGATCGCTGTTCCCTAAGGGTTCCTTAACTTTAAGCTCTTTTATCACGTCCAGATCATTGCACAGCATCGAATCCAGCACAGCCGATCCCCTAGTGGGCTCAACAACAAGCTGCTCTAAAAAGCCATCCCTTACACATTCTACAGATTCTCTCTCTTGACGTCCTGTACTGGCCTGGTTTTCCTAATCCACTTTCATGTTAAAATCCCCAACAATTATCATGACATTGCCTTTCTGACATGCCTTTTGCATCTCCTGTTGTAATTTGTAATCTACATCTCAGCTGCTGTTTGGAGGCCTGTATACAACTGCCATTAGGGTCCTTTTAACCTTGCCACTTCTTAATTCAACCCATATAGACTCTACACCTTCTGATCCTATGTCATCCCTCTCTAATGATTTCATATTATTTCTTGTACACAGGGCCACACCACCCCCTTCCCCTAGTATCCTATCTGTCTGATACACTGGATATCCTTGGATGTTCAGCTCCCAATGGCAGCCATCCTTTAGCCAAGTTTCAGAGATGGCCACAACGTTATACTTGCCAATCTGTAGCTGAATTTCAAGATTATCCATTTTATTTCTTATGCTGCGTGCATTCAAATATAACACTTACAGTTCCATATTTGTTGCTTTCTGTTGTAAATCATCCCACTGGCTGTGATTATGACTCATTTCTTGCCTGTCCTTCCTATCGTCTCTGTTGCACACTACCTTTGATTCATTTATGTTTTCCCCTTCCTCAGCCCTATCACTCCGGTTCCCAGCCTCCTGCCAAATTAGTTTAAACTAATTTTAAACCCCCAACAGCTCTAGTAAACCTGTCTGCTGCGATATTGGACCCCCTTTGGGTTCAAGTGTAATCTGTCCTTTTTGCACAGGTTGTACCTCTCCCAGAAGAGGCTCCAGTGATCCAGGAACACGAAGCACTGCCTCCTATACCAGTCTTTCAGCCACGCTCTATTATGTCTGATCATGCTATTCTTGCGTTTGTTAGCGCATGGCACAGGCAGCAATCCTGAGATTACTACCCTGGAGGTCCTGCTTTTCAGCTTCCTACCCAACTCCCTGAATTCTCTCTTCAGGACCTCCTCCCTTTTTCTACCCATGTCATTGATACCAACGTGTACCGAGACTTCTGGCTATAAACCTTCAGAATACTCTGCACCCAATCCGAGACATCCCAAACCCTGGCACGTGGGAGGAGACACACCATGCGGGTATCTCTATCAGGTTGATAGAACCTCCTCTCTGTTCTCCTCACTATGGAATCCCCTATGACTACCGCATTCCTCATCCTCTCTCTCTCTTCTGCACCACAGAACTAGGCTCAATGCTAGAGACTGATCACTGTGGTTGTCCACTGTCAGGTCACCCCCCTCAACCACATCCAAAATGAGAGAACGATTACTGAGGGGAATGGCCACGGGCTGCTCTCTACTATCCGACCTCTTTCTGTTGATTTTATTGAATGGCAAGTGAAGATTGCTACACACCCAGTGCTTGGAAAAAAATACAATGCTACATTGCCGGCAGTAAGTAAAGGTATGAACAAACTGGAAAACAACTTGGTTCTCAAGCCAAAACTTTGTCACTACCGTGGCTATTGCGGAAAGCAAAACTGATGAAAAGAGTGCACACTTGTAACAAGCCATGAATGAAGCTAACACAGCAGAGAGCATCAGCCTGGTATCTAGTTGATCTATGGGGACTGGTGCTCGTGTTTGTAAACTTCCCATAGTTCCTGTTCGAGCGATGTCTAAGAAAAGTAACAAGACAGTGGTTACTTATGCTTTCCTAGATCAAGGATGTACATCAGTGTTTTGCACAGAAAGCCTCATAACCGCACTCAACCTGACAGGAAAAAGAACGTGCATTCTCTCATGCGTCAAGGGAAGGTTGTCAGTAGTTTCAGGATTGGAAGTGGCTGGCTTAGAAAGTGAGAACAATTGTGAGCTGCCTGACGACTATGCACAGGAACGTATGTATACCTGTCTACAAAGGGAACACACCTCATCAGAAAGATCTTCCAGAATGGTGCCACTTGAAGCATGTCTACTTGCCGGATATTGATTCAGAAATTGACCTGTTGATAGGGCTGAACTTGTTGAAAGCTCTGGAGCCTTTGCAAGTGATTCACAGTGTTAATGATGGACCCTATGCAATCGGAGCAATGCTAGGTTGGACTGTTAATGGGCCATTGAAAGGAAGCAGTGATGGTGGGAGAAACTACACTCGGCTGGGGCAAATGGTTAATGGGACTTCGGTTTTACAGTTGGATGAGCATTTGCGGCGGTGTTTCAAGACAGACTTTCCTGAATGCATTCAAGAGGGACAAACTGGTTTGGCAGGAGAAGAGCACAATCCAGGATGGACTGCTTACTAAAAGAGCACATTTGTGTAAACACGGGGAAATCCTGACGAAGGGTCTCGGCCCAAAACATCGACAATGCTTCTTCCTATAGATGCTGCCTGGCCTGCTGTGTTCCACCAGCATTTTGAATGTGATATTTGTGTAAATGTTGAGATTTCACACCTCCTGTGTCTTATTAGTATGTAGTTGTAATTAATGTAGTATTGTAGCGCCTCATTTCCTAGCGTATCCGAACCGACTCACAATTAGATAGCCTACGGGGCTTTGCGAGCACAGAGCTTTGGAGCCTCTTCGCCATGGGGGGCCGGTTGACAGAGGCTTAAAAGTGAGGCTGAAGTTTTCGAATAAAGTTTTTCCTTCGACTGCAGTTACCGACTCCGTGTCGTAATTCTAGCGCTGCTTGTAGCACACCGCTACAATTGGTGACCCCGACGGTCCAAACGATTTTTGGACCAGAAATGACCGACGCCGCCTCTGTTCATGCGGTTTCGTTGAAACTGCCGGGTTTCTGGACACAGCGCCCGGACCTATGGTTCCAGCAAGCCGAAGCCCAATTCCACGTTCGCCGGATCACCTCAGAAGACACCCGCTACTACTAAGTGGTGGGCTCCCTCGACCAGGACACAGCTGCCCAGGTCGGGGAGTTCGTACAGTCGCCCCCGGCAGACGGCAAGTACACGGAATTCAAAGCCCTGCTCCTCAGGACTTTCGGACTCTCACGGCGCGAGCGGGCTGCCCGTTTACTGCACCTGGACGGCTTGGGCGACAGACCTCCATCGGCTTTAATGAATGAGATGTTGTCTCTGGCCGAGGGACACACAGGCCTCATGTTTGAGCTGGCATTCCTGGAGCAGCTGCCCGAGGACATACGCCTGCTGCTGTCCGACGCGGATTTCAGTGACCCCCGGAAGGTGGCAGCCCGGGCGGACTTGCTGTGGAACGCCAAAAAGGTGAGCGGGGCGTCCATCGCACAGATCTCCCAGCCACGCTCCCGGCAGCAAACCAGTCCAGGCCCGGCCGCAGAGCCCACTAACCCCCGGCCCAATGACCACTGGTGCTTCTACCACCAGCGGTGGGGCGCAGAAGCCCGCCGTTGCCGCCCGCCCTGCAAGTTCCCGGGAAACGCCAGGGCCAGCCGCCGCTGATGGCTACGGCGGCTGGCCATCGGGATAGCCTCCTGTATGTGTGGGATAGCAGGTCGGGACGCCGGTTTTTGGTCGATACTGGGGCTGAGGTCAGCGTTTTACCTCCGACGAGTTACGACACCCGCATTCAGGGCACCCTGCGGGCCGTGAATGGCAGCACAGTAAGGACCTATGGCACCCGTCAGGTGCAGCTACAGTTCGGCCCCAGCCAGTTCACGTGGGACTTCACACTGGCCGCCGTAGCCCAACCACTTCTGGGTGCGGATTTTTTGCGAGCTCACAGCCTGCTGGTTGACCTGCCCAGGAAGAGACTGGTACACGCCGAGACCTTTCAGACGTTCTCCCTGGGCGCGGCCCAGTTGCCAGCCCCTCACCTCGGCTCCATCACGCTGTCTGACAACGATTTCACCAGGGTCCTG
The DNA here is from genome assembly GCF_030144855.1 of Hypanus sabinus. NCBI lineage: Eukaryota > Metazoa > Chordata > Chondrichthyes > Myliobatiformes > Dasyatidae > Hypanus > Hypanus sabinus. The sequence continues at coordinate 33,699,564 of NC_082728.1, forward strand.
GCGGAGTTCGCATCGGTTCTGGCACCGCAGTTCACAGCAGCCATGCCCAGGCACGGCGTACAGCACCACATCCCGACACAGGGACCACCCCTCCATGCCCGTGCTCGGCGGCTTCCCCCGGACAAGCTCCGACTGGCGAAGGAGGAGTTCCAGAGAATGGAGGAATTGGGGATCATCCGGCGGTCCGACAGCCCCTGGGCTTCCCCCCTGCACATGGTGCCCAAAGCGACGGGGGGCTGGAGACCGTGCGGCGACTACCGCAGGCTGAACGAGGCTACCACACCGGACCGCTACCCTGTGCCGCACATTCAGGACTTTGCGGCAAACCTGCACGGCGCCCGGATCTTCTCCAAGGTCGACCTTGTCCGAGGGTACCATCAAATCCCGATGCATCCTGACGACGTCCCCAAAACGGCTCTCATCACCCCGTTTGGCCTCTTCGAGTTCCTCCGCATGCCGTTCGGCCTGAAGAATGCCGCACAGACGTTCCAGCGGTTAATGGACGCGGTGGGACGGGACCTGGACTTCGCGTTCATCTATTTGGATGACATCCTCATAGCCAGCGGCAGTCGTCAGGAGCATCTGTCCCACCTCCGTCAACTCTGCGCCCGACTGAGTGAGTACGGTCTTACAATCAACCCTGCCAAATGCCAGTTCGGACTTGATACCATTGACTTCCTGGGCCACAGGATTACTAAAGACGGGGCAACCCCTCTGCCCGCTAAGGTAGATGCGGTCCGCCACTTCCCCTGACCCACCACGATCAAAGGCCTTCAGGAATTCGTAGGTATGGTCAATTTCTACCGCCGCTTCCTCCCTTCAGCTGCCCGGATCATGCGCCCCCTGTTCGCCCTGATGTCGGGTCCGAGCAAGAACATTACCTGGGACGAGGAGTCCGCCGCCGCTTTCGTTCAAACGAAGGAAGCTTTGGCTGACGCCGCAATGCTAGTCCATCCCAGAATGGACACCCCTACCGCCCTCACAGTGGACGCATCAAACACGGCAGTCGGTGGGGTGCTGGAGCAGCTCATCGCAGGTCGCTGGCAACCCCTGGTGTTTTTCAGCAAACACCTGCGGCCACCCGAGCTCAAGTACAGTGCTTTTGACCGGGAACTGTTGGCGCTCTACCTGGCAATCCGGCATTTCAGGTACTTCCTAGAAGGCCGACCCTTCACCGCGTTCACGGACCACAAACCGCTTACCTTTGCGTTTACGAAAGCATCCGACCCCTGGTCATCCCGCCAGCAACGCCACCTGTCCTACATCTCTGAATACACAACGGATGTCCGGCACGTCTCGGGTAAGGACAATGTCGTGGCGGATGCGCTCTCTCGCCCTACCGTTCATGCCCTTTCCCAAGGGGTAGACTTTGAGGCACTGGCAGAGGCACAGCAGGTAGATGAGGAGATTCCGAGTTACAGGACTGCAGTCTCTGGTTTGCAGCTCCAGGACTTCCCCGTGGGCCCAGGTGAGAGGACCCTACTCTGTGACGTCGCCACCGGCCGGCCCCGTCCGGTCGTCCCCGCAGCCTGGCGGCGACGTGTTTTCGACTCCATTCATAACTTGGCGCATCCCTCCATCCGGACAACTGTCCGGCTGGTTTCCAGCAGGTTCGTTTGGCACGGTCTCCGCAAACAGGTCAGTGAATGGGCCAGAACGTGCATGCACTGCCAGACGGCCAAGGTTCAGCGGCACACCAAAGCCCCACCGCAGCAGTTCCATCCCGCCCACCGGCCTTTCGACCACATTCATGTGGATATCGTGGGCCCCCTGCCAGTGTCGCGCGGAGCGCGTTACCTCCTGACTATCGTGGACCGGTTCACAAGATGGCCAGAGGCGGTCCCGCTCACCGACACCACCTCCGAATCTTGCGTCCGAGCCCTGCTCGCCACCTGGATATCCCGCTTTGGTGTACCAGCCCACATTACCTCCGACAGAGGCGCCCAGTTCACCTCCAGCCTGTGGTCAGCTATGGCCAGCCTTTTGGGGACTCAGCTGCACCACACCACTGCCTACCACCCACAGTCGAACGGGCTAGTGGAGCGTTTCCACCGTCACCTGAAGTCGGCCCTCATGGCCCGCCTGCGAGGAGCCAACTGGGCGGACGAGCTTCCCTGGGTCCTTCTCGGCATCCGCACAGCGCCCAAGGACGACCTGCACGCCTCGTCGGCCGAGTTGGTATACGGCGCGCCCCTGGCCGTCCCCGGGGAGTTCCTACCAGCCCCGAGGGGGCAAGAGGAAGAACCCGCTGCAGTCCTGGGCAGACTTCGCGAGAAGCTCGGTAACCTGGCCCCCATACCCACGTCACAGCATGGGCGGCACCTGACCTGCGTACCCAAAGACCTACGGAACTGTAAGTTTGTGTTTGTACGAAGGGGCGGGCATCGGCCGCCGCTGCAGCGGCCATACGAGGGGCCGTTTACGGTGCTCCGGAACAACGGGTCCACGTTCGTGCTGGACGTTGGGGGGAAGGAGGAGGTTTTCATGGTGGACCGCCTCAAGCCGGCCCATGTGGACCTGGCGCAACCGGCCGAGTTTCCGGCGCCTCGGCGCAGAGGCCGACCTCCCAAGCAGGTTCTGGCCCAGGCTGTGGACATTGGGGGGTGTATCGCCGGTTCTGGGGGGGGGTTATGTAGCGCCTCATTTCCTAGCGTATCCGAACCGACTCACAATTAGATAGCCTACGGGGGTTTGCGAGCACAGAGCTTTGGAGCCTCTTCGCCATGGGGGGCCGGTTGACAGAGGCTTAAAAGTGAGGCTGAAGTTTTCGAATAAAGTTTTTCCTTCGACTGCAGTTACCGACTCCGTGTCGTAATTCTAGCGCTGCTTGTAGCACACCGCTACAGTATAATAATTAGGGGGCTAGAGTGTAGGAGCCACATATCTGTATTGCACATTTATTAAGTTTATTATGGTAACTAGTCACACTACTGGTGGTAAAAGCAATGGGAATATTCTTGCTTGTTTCATGGCAGTTTGTGGCTTGGGACTGGCAGAGATCATATCTTTGCTGACCACTTAATATCACTTAATAGTGCTTAATTTTATGTAAGCTAATTGCTAATAAAAGATCGACGCCCTGGAACAATCACTTCATTAAGAGCTAAGGATAGGTCAGGCCATTATAACAACGCTGTGGCTGGTCACAGGCTTTTTGCGGCAATTGCTTTGATCTTGGATTAGTTTTGCTGCTGCACAGTGCTTGAATGTTTGTATGGAAAGCTGTAACCTTTAAGGAGAAGGAATAATAGAGTTTATTAAGAGGAGACCAAAAACATACTGTTAGAGGACACAGTGGAGGGAAATAGACAGTCGCTGTTTTAGGTTGGGGCCTTTCATCCAGTTATCTAATGGGGAACTTATTCAGGCAAAATGTTGTACCAAGAATGCCCCTAGAGAGCAAACACAAAGTACACTGCAGACGCTGTGGTCAAATCAACACGTACAAACAAGCTGGAGGAACTCAGTAGGCCGGGCAGCATGCGTTGAAATGAGCGGTCAACATTTCGGGCCGAGACCCTTTGTCAGGACTGAAGAAGGAGGGGGCAGGAAAACCAATCAAAACCAATCCCCTCCCTGCTTCCACTCCCCCACCCCTTGATCTTTTCTCTGATTGGTTTTCACCCTCCCCTCACCTTCTTTATGGGGCCCCTGCCCCCTCCTTCTTCAGTCCTGATGAAGGGTCTCCGCCCGAAACATTGACTGCTCATTTCAATGGATGCTGCCCGACCTGCTGAGTTCATCCAGCTTGTTTGTACGTGTTGATGCCCCTAGAGGTAGTGGTGGAAGTAGTCACTGAGTAGTGACATTCGGAGGTGGAGCAGAGTGATGATGGCACTGAACGGCAAATCCTTTGCTTGCATCTTCGGAAACAGCTCTACTTCCATCTTTAATATCTTTATTTTTCCCTTTCAGGGTTCTTTTGAAGACCCTAACCTGGAGTTACGCACTGACTACGGTTCTTTGTGGGAATAGAACCCACTCTCAGGGTTTCATAACTGGCTGTTGTTCAGCATGCCAAGGACTCGGCCTAAGAGTCTGGCTTGGCTTTGGAGGCCTAGGATCTTGGGGCTCTGAAGACGGGCAAATCGAAGGTCGGTGTCATGGCAAGAGACCTGTGTGTCATCAGGGGAGTCGGAATATCTGCAGCTGTGTGCCCAGGGACTCGAGATCTTTAGGCCCAGAGCTCAAAAAAAGTGACGTAATGGACTTTTAAAACCGTAAACCAATGAGTTGTTTGTTATGTCTCCCCGCTTGCTATGAAAATGGAGACACCTCTTTCTCCCTTTTTAGGGAGAGAGAGCTTGTGGTATGTCGAATGCTGGGTGAACAACGTAGTCTTTGGGGTAACTGCAAATCTGTGTCTTTACAATTGCTTTGAGTGCTCGGTGGCAGGTGCCGATGCTTTTTTTGATCGTTGCTTACTGCCACTTACACATGGGGGAGAGAGGGGAGGGGGGAGGAACTTTGGTGTTCGTTCATTCTTTGGGGCACTCCTCTGTTTCCATGGATGGTTGCGAAGAGAAAGCTTTTCAGGATGTATACTGTATACATATCTCTGACACTAAATGTACCTTTGAAACCTGAGAGCATTTAAGAAGCATCTAGATTAACACTTAAATTGTGTAGGCCTAGAAGGCAATGGATCAAGTGCTGAAAGGTGGAACTAATATTGATGGGTGCCCAATCATCGGCACAGACATAGTGGGCTGAATGGCTAGTATGCAAGCTGTATGACTATGGCCTCCAGACCTGCAGGACTATGAACCAGGGCTGGGATTATTCTGAATACCTTGTTCTCAGCCAGCACAGATATGATATGCTGAATAACCTTTTCTGTTGCATAAATTTTCTATGACTATGAAATGTAGAAGGAAGAAGAAATGATTTTGACTAAACCATTATAGAATTAGCTTTACCAGTCAGCTAAGTTATTATAAACAATAAAACATCAGATTTCAGGTCTGATCCTTAAAAAAATACTATTCATGATCTGCTAAATCTTATTCAAAACATCCAGCAGCAATTTGAGAAATGGTTGAATGATTCATTAAAATTCAGGTATTAGCCCATGAGGTAAATTGATATCATCTTAATTACTTCCATTCAGAGCAGCTCAAATTCTAACCTTCAGCAGAGAATCATACATATACATATAAGAAAGGAAGTGTCTCAATTTCCTCAGAATAAAATATTGATTAAAAATTTACACTTGAGGTAACATGTAGTTAAAAAAAAGCATTATTATTTCAATTACCATTGTTATGATATTATTTGTATCTCCATTTTTTTATTCATCCTGCTTTATTAAAACTGCCAGAATATTTTTCTATCAGTTTTTTAAGGAGAAAAGGTATAGCTGCTAAGACAGTTTGTTATGTTTTAATGGCGTTTTATTACTAATTAAAAACTCCATAATATCTAAGGAGCAACCACTTCTAGTTTTATAACTTCATCTGTTAGTCTTTCACAATTAATTAATCATTGTAAGGTTAGTTATATAACACTGGTGTCACGACAAAGTCACCACTTGGTTTTTAACAGGCATCACATTTGGTGTTACGAAGACTGTCAAGGCTATTAATTCTCCCAATGATCCAAATGAAGTTTCACTCAGGATTTCATCTCTCTGAGTAGCATGTAGGTTAACTATACTACATTTGTATTTTCACTTGATTTTGGATGTTCTAAAATGTTATGCCCATCATAATTTTTCTTAAAACTTACTGAGCTACAGTGCAGAACAGGTCCTTCTGGCCCTCAAGCCACGGCACCACCAACCCCTCAATCTAACTCTAACATAATCAAGGGACAATTTAGTTTCTTTTAAATCCAGAAATTGATTAAATTAATAAAACTAGTGTGTTAATGCTAATGGAAAACAGTAATAGTAACACAAACAAAATGCTGGAGGAACTCAGCAGGCCAGGCAGCATCTATGGAAAAGAGTAAACAGTCGATGTTTCAGCTCGACAACCTCCTTCAGGACTGGAAAGGGAGAGAGATCAGAGTAAGAAGGTGGGCGAGGGGGGGGGAGGAGAAGAAGTACAAGGTAGTAGGGGATAGGTGAAACCAGGAGAGGGAGAGCTGTGAAGTAAAGAACTTGGAAGTTGATTGGTGAAAGATATAAAGGGCTGAAGAATGGAGAATCTGATAGGAGAGGACAGAAGGCCATGGAAGAAAGGAAAGGGGGAGGAGCACCAGAAGGAGGTGATGGGCAGGTAGGAGATAAGGTGAGGGAAATGGGAATGGGGAATGGTGAATTACCAGAAGTTTGAGAAATCCGTGTTCATGCCATCAAGGTGGAGGCTACCCACATGGAATATAAGGTGTTGCTCCTCCAATTGAGTGTGGCCTCATCATGGCAGCAGATATGCTAGAAAGAGCAAAATGCCTAGAATAAAAGTGAATATTATACTAAAATGCTGAAATAAAAAAACCTGAGTGTTGAATCTCTGGATTCTCTACCAAGAGGCTTCTAGGAGATCATTGGGGATCTAAAAAGGAAAGTACATACATTTTTTTTGAAAGAAATAAATGAAGTCCATGGCAATTGGCGTAGAAGGACACATCAACCTTGATCATACTAAACTGTAGGGGAAAAGGCCTACTTCTATTTTCTCAAGTTCTCCTAAAGTTGTGCTGTATGTTCTAATGTGGAACTACTTAGGAATTAGCATTGGAATGAATCACACTGATACTGTAATTCACACCTGCTGGTGAATGTTTTCATGCATATGCAGTAGGTTTTGAAAGACTATGACATCTGGAATGCATTGCTTTGAACAAAGTAAGCATTCAGATGTTGAATATCCACTCAGAGAGAATCTTGTTGCTCCAAAAGAATTGGAACTTTGTGTTCTGGAGCTTTCATTTTTGCCAGCTTGTATGCTGAAATTGGCCTTTTACTTGATGTGCTTGACAGGTCTTTAGAGTGCTCAGAGATCTCATCAGAAATTACTCAGGGGTGATCCAGTAGTAAAAGTCGCAAGCCATTGACTTGGGAGGCACAAGTCAGATCTGGCTTTACCTTTACCCGATGGGCAAATCAATAAAAATCCTTTGATGCTGGGGGAAAGTAATGGTGGAGGCAACCATTTGAGGTGGTTAAGCTAATTTGACTATGTCTACAGCACTTCCATGATCAGGGGATTGAACTGAAGACCTTCTGGATTTGTAGTGGTCAGTAATTTATTGAATCTAATTTCTCTGATGACTATGGTGGAATTTGAACTCATGCCAACAAATCTTCAGCCCAGGTCTGTGGTCCTCAACTACAGAATTCCTCAGCTTTATCATTTCATAGAATTTGTCCTGGGGCCAGCAGATAGGCGCCATGACAAAGAAGGCATGGCACTACCTTTATTTTCTGAGAGCTTTGCACAAATTTGGCATGTCTTCTAAAACTTTAATAAACTTCTATAGATGCACAGTGGAGAGTATATTGACTGGTTGCATCATGGCCTAGTGTGGAAACACCATATCCTTGAACAGGAAAGTCTACAATGAGTATGTGGATGCAGCACAATCCATCACAGGTAATGCCCTTCTCACCAGTGGGCCCATCTACAAGGAGCGCTCTCACAAGAAAGCAGCATCCATCATCAAGTAGCTGCACCATCCAGGCCATGACGTTGACTTGCTGCTACCATCAGGAAGAGGGTACGAGAGCCTTAGGTCCCATACCACCAGATTCAACAACAGTAATTATCCCTCAGACTTCAGGCTCCTGAACCAACATGGATAACTTCACTCACCCAAGAAATGAACTGATTCTACAACCTATGGATTCGTGTTCTCAATAATATTACTTATTTATAATTATTATTTTGTGTTTCTTTTTGTACTTGCACAAATTCGTCATCATTTGCACATTCTCTCTGTAAAGTTGTTCTTTGATTCTATTGTGTTTCTCTGTATCTACTGTGAATGTCTGCTCGAAATTAAATCTCAGGGCAGTATATGGTGATACGTATATTCTTTGGTAGTAAATTTACTTTGAACTTTGCAATTTGAACTCAAGTTTTTCTAATCAGAAAGCTCCAATTCCAGCTAATGGGTGCGCTCTTATCGCACTTTGAAAATAAGTCTATGTACCTCCAAGGTACAACATATAATTCACTGTCCAGGTAATCCACAGTCTTCTCAGACATAGAATTCCTAAGAAACAGAATCCCTAGAGCAATTTTTTTTTCACATTTGACCTTCACAGTTTAGTTCTTATTGAGTGACCTACTTGTCTTGTACATTATAAGCATTGGGACACTTTCCAAAATTTATCATGTTAAATGACATTTATCTCTCATTCTTCTAAACTCTAGGCATTGTACCCTTAATTGCTCCTCTTGAGAAAATTAACCAAACTAGGAGTTAGTCCAAAAAAATCTTTACTGGTAGTCCATCCAAGCTTATCCATTCCTGGCAATGAAAGTTGAAATTATACACTGCATCCCAGGTATTGTAGTACCAAATTTTGATTTATACAACATATGACATCTCTTTGCCCTTATAATGCAAATCTTTGGCAATAATAACCATTTTTCTTTCACCCAAAATGTCAGCTCCTTTACTTGCTACAGATGATTGCTTGACCCGCTGAACATTTCTAGCATTTTTTTGCATTTTTAATTCAGATTTCAGATTTCAGGCATCTGCAGTTTTCTTAATTGTTTTAAAATTAAGTGCTTTAAAATTAATTGTTAATTATTACATATGTATATCAGAATTTCAGCATTCAACATCTCTCAAAATATTTCTCTTTTTACTTTTCCTACAAAATTGGTATCTTTGCATTCTCGCCTATTCCATTTTTTCATAATCTTGAGCTATCGGGATATGGATATACATTCTTCACAGAGTCAACTTCTTCTGCAAAACTGGCACCATGAGGAATTATCTATAAATTATAATTCAATTAATGTTTGCAGAGAATGTAAATAGCTAAAGGTGCAAATAGGGATCCTTAAAGATTCTACTTACCAAACCACAGGTCATCCATTTATTCCGCGTATCTATTTTCTATCAATTCATCAATCTTTCATCAACATTTCTGTTAACAACCAAAACCTTGGAATCTTGTACAGCAGCTTTGTCTGGTTTATCACTTGCCACTCAAAAATGTGAGTGAGCCACATCCATTGGTTCCATCAGAACTGCACAGATGGTTTTAATCTTGATAAAACTCTTACTGATTTCTTAATTACTTGATTTCTTTTTCATAAAATTCCAAGTTGATCTTGGCTCTTATTTTTAATAATATATTCTAATATTTAATTGTGTTGGATTAACTGATCTGTCGTTAGTAATTTTATGTCCTTCTTCTTTCATCATTTAACCTCTAATTTAAAAAACCTGGGAAATTTTAGAATATCAAGACCAGTGTATCCAATGTTTCTGTCGTCTCTACTTCTTTTTAAACAACAGCACGACAGACTCTCGCTTTGTCAATTGGTCTTTATATTCTTCGTTCTCACCTGGACTTTAGTTGTTCAAAGGTTCATTTTATTGTCAAAGTATGCATGTACAATACAACTCTGATATTTGTCTACTCCAGATACCCATGAAATACAGGAAGACTATGTGTGTTGATTAAGGAAAAGACATCAACTTCCCTTCCAGCAATGGCACGAGAAAGAAAAAAACCCAAAACTCGCAGACCTCAAAGTCCCCCCTCCCCTAGTGATAATGAGTCCCTAAACCCCTCACTCGCAGAAAAAAAGCAGTGACAATATAACCCACAAACCCCTCACTTGCTGAAAAGAACAGTGAAAAGCAAATCTGATCCCCTCATTCGCTGAAATGAACAGTGACAGTAGTCCCAAACACACAATCCCACCCCCACACAAAAAAATTAACAGATCACCCACCCAGCAATTGTCCACAAGAAAGAAAGCACCAGAAAGATGAAAGAAACCAATATAAGATACAGTACAATAATCACATAAATCTCAGACTATCAGAAACGTCTTTTCATCTGCATATGAGCAGAGAAGCCATATGAATTCAGTCCTTCCATAAAGGGTGACCATCAAACAATGTCTGAACATAGCCGATCCGATGCCAAACGCACTGATCTGGCTGCTGACTGTCTCTGTTGGGAACGATCACTGACATCTTCTGCATTCAATCTCCTTTGCTGCTTCAAGATGGAGTTGTTCGTGACCCCGCGCCTCATCTCTGGCCTTTTCCGTGAGTCAGCTTGTGCTCTCCGTCCTTCTCCACCATCTCTAATTCCAACAAGGCAGCTCTCCCGACCCAGCAGAGCGCTGGATCCTTCGGTCGATTTCCAAACTGTACGTCACAAGCTCCAACGATTTCCGTAACATAGACCAGACAAAAAGAACAAGCAGAAGGTGTAGAAAAAGTGAAATAATTGGGGAGATTTGCTATCCAGAAGATGTTGCCTGACAAATCGTTGTTTGCTAGCACTATCTTGACAAGAAGTCAATTGTGGACTGTTTTCTACATATTTGCCCATTTACTGGCACCAAACAATTAGTCTTCATGCCATTATACCTCAGCTATTATTCATTACAATTTCTTTTATCTTTGCTGGTAAAGTATTCGGATCTACTTTTGATTTGCTTTTCCTTTTCATCCATTCTACAGACAATTTTAGAGGCAGACTTCTATCTTTCTTGTTATTTCTTTCTACACTTTAACCTTAAGCTTTAAAGATTCAGAAGTAAATGAAAAGACAATAGTAAAATCAAATTTACTGAGGCAGACAAGAAAAATTAAAGATTCACATGTTCATATATCAAAATTAATAGCAAACATAATTGTAATTGTCAGCTATCAAAATACTATCCTTTTACAAACAATATTGTTATATTAGATTAAAAACAAGAAGGCTGGAGTTGATTTCCATGGCACTGTTAGTTTTCACCCAACCTTGGTGTAACCAGTTGTGTGGTGGCAAAGTGCAAAATGAGTTCAGCACATTTTCTTGATTGGTCAGGACATCAAAGGATGTGGCGAGAAGGTGGTGTATGGAGTTGAGTGAGACCTGGAATTGACATAATGGAATGGTGAACCAAACTTAATGGGTTGAACAGCCTAATTCCATTCCTGTGCCTTGTCATATGGTCTTATGTACAATATTCTGCATCTTTGAACTAGTTTAACAATGTCTCTTAATGGCAAAACCATATCGTAGGGTCTAGCTATCCCTCCAGCATGAAGCCATCACATTTAGGAGTTTCTGGTAATTTACTTGTTGGGTGATTTTCAAGTTGCATCCAAAAGTTATTTAAAATCTTTCAAGTTTACAGTTATAGGTATACATGTTTTGACACTTCCCTTTAATAATTTGCAAAGGAACTTATTTGTTATTCATGCATTTATCATGACCTATGTATCCATCACCAGTAGTGTCAACATCTATTTGACCATTTGTAATTGCTGTTGTGAAGGTGGTGGTGAGCCACCTTATTGGACCATTATGGCCCTCAAGGAAAAGGTTCTTCAACTGTGCTGTTGGGTAAGGATCTCCAGTAATTAAATCCAAAGATGATGAAGGAATGGTGACATACTTCCAAGGTAAGATGGTGTGTGACTTGAAACAGAATCTGCAGTTCTCTGAGCTCCAGTTGATGAAGACTTTAATCTTTCATGAGTCTGTGGTTGCTGGTAGGGATGTGCTGTCAGGATAAACTTGGTGATAAACTTGTGTCTTAGCACTCAGATCTGCAGCTGGATCTTCAACTTCCTCACAGAAAGGACCCAGGCTGTAAAAATAGGGGATGAGCTCTCCTCTACAATCACTCTGAGCACCGGTGCCCCACAAGGCTGTGTACTCAGCCCCCTGCTGTACTCACTGTACACCCATGATTGTGTAGCCAAGTTTCCATCAAACTCTATATATAAGTTTGCTGATGACACCACAATTGTAGGCCGTATCTTGGGTAATGATGAGTCTGAGTACAGAGAGGAAATTAAGAACCTGGTGGCATGGTGCGAAGACAATAAGCTATCCGTCAATGTAAGCAAGACGAAGGAATTTGTTGTTGACTTCAGAAGGAGCAGCGGACCGCACAACCCCATCTACATCGGTAGTGCGCAGGTGGAACAGGTCAAAAGCTTTAAGTTCCTCGGGGTGAATATCACAAATGCCCTGACTTGGTCTAACCAATCAGAGTCCACTGCCAAGAAGGTCCACCAGCGCCTTTACTTCCTGAGAAAACTGAAGAAATTTGACCTGTCCCCTAAAAGCCTCATTAATTTTTATAGGTGTACTTAACTTGCACTCCCTTACTTTTCCTTTTCTATTTTCTAATTATGATTTATAATTTAAATTTTTATTATATTTATATTGATTTGTACTTCAGGGAGCGCGAAGCACAGAAACAAATATCACTGTGATGATTGTACGCTCTAGTATCAATTGTTTGGTGACAATAAAGTAAAGTAAAGATAACTGGGCACCACAGTCACTGATGGTAGAAGGAATGAACGCTTGCAGAGGTAGGTGAGAGATCAAATGGATTTATCCTGGATGGTGTTGGGCTTCTCTTCTGCAGGTTCAAGTTGCTGTCATCTATATAATTGAAGATAATTCCAACAATATTCCTAAAATTAATAAAAACAACTTTCCACTATCAGCAATACATGCTAGAGATTGAATCAGTTACTGTGGAGTACCTATCCTCTGAGGAATGCTGCTAGCCAATATATATGGAGTTGAGTTGCAGATTAATAAAAATTCTATGTATGTTGACAATGACGGGCACTGCAATAGTAAAGCCTCTAAATATTAATTACATTACTACCACTATCCTGTATTATGTTGTTCACTTCTCTTGTGTTGAAGCTGGTTATTCTCTGACACTTTTGGGGCTTGAATGTTATTTGAAACACCAAACAATGCCTAAATGTTGAACTATTTCACTTACTGAGAAGTTGCCAATGGAGCTGAATTTTTTACAACTTTCTCACACCCAGCATTATGATGAAAGGAAAGTTATTGATGAAGCATCAAAAAACAATTGGGCCTGGTATACTTCTCTCTGGGATTCTTGCAGTAATGTTCTGGGACAGAGATAATTGGTCACCGGCAACCACAGGCATTCTTTCTTTGTGTAGAGCTGTTTCCTTCCTAAGTCCATTAATTTAGTTTTCACTTGTTGAGTCAAAAGCTCCTTTTTATCAAGGCCAGTAACTCAATTACATTCGTATCACTTCTGAAATGTATAAGTTTGGTCCATGTTTTGGTCTACAGCTATGATGAAGTCTGGAAATGAATGGTCTTGACAAAACTGAATAGCTCTAAGTGCTGCTTGACAAAAATGAAAATGATAAATTCTATCACTGGTTAATGACTGATAGCATTGGATAGTAGTTAATTAGATTAAGTTTTTTTGTAAATATTCCCCATAATCAGACAGATGCCAGTGCTCCATTTTATTGGTGAAGTTTGACTAAGAACTGGTTACATCCAGGCTGTCATGTGGTCCTGTAGCCTTTGCTGCATCCAGCAATTTTAGTCGCATCTTGACATCAAATAGAGTGAAATAAATTGACTGAAAGCCGACTTCTGTAATGTTGGAGATCTCAGGAGGAAGCTGAGATGCATCGTCGGTTCAACAATTCAGGCTGAACTGATAGCCATCTGCTAATTAACTGGAATGCGGATTAGCAGAGATTTTAGTGAGGCAATTTCAGTAACTTGAAAATAAGTTATTTACAAGTTATGATTGATCGATGCTTTAATGTCACCACCCAAGCTAATATAGTTTGAAGCAAAACTAAAATTAAGTGTTGCTTTTTATCCAACTGATTCTTGGAAGTCTTGATTTGAAAATCAATTTGATTGGAAACGTAATCAGAATCAGAGTCCAGTTTAATATCACTGACGTATGTCATGAAATTTGTTGTAATGTGGCAGCAGTGCATTGCAATACATAGATAGATACTTTATTGAATGAAATTACAGTGTCACAATAGCATTACAAGTGTACAGAAATACAAATATGAGAAATAAGAAAGAATAAAAAATAAGTTACCTCAAACAGTCTAACACGGGGGTCGGCAACCTGCGGCTCCCGAGCCATTTGTGGCTCTTTCACCTCTGTGCTGCGGCTCCCTGTGGCTTTGGGAAATAATTGGTCAGTATTTAATTAAAATGTATTTTATGTTAGTTTGTTAGCTTTTGAAATGTAATTCTAAATTTGAAGATTATGGTGATCTTGTACAATCTAAGTGTGGCGACACATTTCCTGGCACATCCGAAACGGCTCACAATTAGCCAGCATTCCGGCTAAGGGAGATAGCCTACGGGGGTTTGTGAGTACGCGTCTTTTGCAGCATCTGCGTCCATGGGGGCTGGGTTGAGGGAGGCTTAAAAGCAAGGCTGTTTAGTTCGAATAAAGCTATCTTTGACTGCAGTTTACTGACACCGCTACAACGTGTTTTTATCGCTGGCTGTCCAGACGGAAGGTGCTGAAACGCTTTGTCGCGTGTCTGGAAGAAGTGAAAACTTTCCTGGGCAGCAAAGGGCTCACCTTTCCTGAGCTGGAACAGCCAGAGTGGCTGGAAAAGCTACACTTCATGGTAGACATGACAGCGCACCTGAACACGCTGAACACAGCTCTTCAGGGGTAAGGACGTACAGCCCTGCACATGTTGGAGGATGTTTTGGCATTCGAGCGCAAGTTGACAGTGCTTGCCAGAGATTTACAGAAAGGCACTTTGTCTCACTTCCCCAATTTGAGAGAGTTCAAACAAGGTCACGACATGATAATTTCGGAGTATTTACATTCTGCAATCATCGCAATGCAAACATCGTTTGGGAAACGCTTCTGTGAGTTCAGAGAGGAAAAAAACACATTATCCTTCCCGGTCACTCCCTTAAGCATCGAACCTTCCCTACTGAATACGACTGCATTGGCAGGTGTGAGTCAACCTGATCTTGAGATGGAACTGGCCGACATAGCCGACAAAGACATATGGGTGTCCAAGTTTAGACGCTTGACAGCAGACCTTGAAGATGTTGCCCGTCAGAAGGCCGTTCTTGCTCAGAAACACAAATGGAGTGATATTGAAAACCTTCTAAGACCGGACAAACTTGTGTTCGAAACATGGAATGCTATGCCCGACATTTATGTAAACATGAAAAAGTATGCGCTTTGAGTCCTGTCGATCTTTGGATCCACATATGTAAGTGAGCAGGTGTTCTCCAACATGAACTTTATTAAAAACAAACATCGCGCACGCCTCACAGATGACAGCTTGCGATCCTGTGTAAAGATGAAGGTGACGTCATACAGCCCTGATGTGCAGACGCTGTGCGCTGAGGTCCAGGAGCAGAAATCCCATTAACCAAGTATGATAAATATTTTAATTGCCTATTATTTTATGTATATTCATATTTTTTCATTGTTCAGTGAAATAGTCCTTTTATTTTTCAGGCTGACAGCTGGCTGATGTTGTTTTTGGTTTGCTGCTGGCGGAAAATTTAAGTTCGGCGTTTTTCATAAATACAAGAAGGACTCAAATAGACATTGAGTATTTTACTTAAAAGTAACTTTCAACCCAACGTCTTTTTTTCGGAGTTCAAAATGTTTTTGTTGCATGCAGAAATGTAATTTCATTTTCTCTGCAGGAGTTCATCGATTTCATAAATGCAACACATTATAGTTTGTTTATACATAGCATAAAGGCAAAAAAAAACGTTGTATGCAGTGTTATTTCATTTTAAATGTCAAACGGGTTTTGCGGCTCCCAGTGTTTTCTTTTCTGTGGGAAACGGGTCCAAGTGGCTCTTTCAGTGGTAAAGGTTGCTGACCCCTGGTCTAACAGGAGGGGATCATCATTTCCCCAGCTGTAGGTTGACACATTATAGAGCCTAATGGCAGAGGGTAAGAATGGCCTCATTTAGTGCTCACTGGAGCAGCACAGTTGTCTATTACTAATAATGCTCCTCTGTTCAGCCAATGTAGCATGCAGAGGGTGAGAAACATTGTCCAGAATCGCCAGGATTTTCCATAGGGTCCTTTGTTCCATCATAGCCTCTAGTGTGTCCAATTTAACTCCTAAGACAGAGCTAGCCTTTCTAATCAGTTTATTGAGCCTGTTGGCATCACCCGTGTTGATGCCATTGCCCCAGCACACCATCATATAGAAGTTGGTACCGGTGATAACAGACTGGTGGAACATGTGAAAGAGAAGCCTGCATACTCCAAAGGACCTCAATCTCCTCAGAAAGTAGAGGTGACTCTGGCCCTCCTTGTACACAGCTTCTGTGTTGGTGGTGCACTCAAGTCTGTCATCCAGGTGCACCCCCAGGTACTTGTAGGTCCTCACCATCAATAGTAACAGGGAGCAGTGCAGACTTAGTTATCCTAAAGTCCATCACCATCTCCTTTGTCTTACTGATGTTGAGTTGCAGATGATTCAGCTTGCACCATTCGACGAAGTTCTCCACTAGGGCCCTGTATTCATCCTTCCTTTTTACACCCAACTATCACTGAGCCATCAGAGAACTTCTGCGGACGACATGACTCTGTGTTGCATCAGAAGTCTGAGGTAAACAGGAAAAGAGCAAATGCAGTCCCTTGTGGGGCTCCATGGCAGCTTTTAGCCATGTCTGCATAGGAAGTACTATCCAGGGGAGCAAGAGAGGGAGGAATGAAGGGGAATGGACATTCTTCAAGTCCTCTGCAAATAAGGACTCTTTCTCTCCTTTACCAGATTCCTTGAATTCCACTCAGGATTCCCTGAAAAGGATTTAGGAAACAGTGTGAATTGGGGGGGGGGGGGTGTGCCTCATTGTTGTAGGGAGGGTGTCATTTGAACTACATCTGTCTTCCTGTAATTGGAGTGTAAATGATCCTCCCTGTCTTGCTTCCCTGGATAGTACTTTGCACAGAGGGTAGTGGGGAGAACACCATTTACCTGCTCCTCCAAGACCCCATGCTCCCGCTTTTAACTAAGAATGTTTGTTGAATGTACATATGTATGTTGAATATTCAGCTTTGTAGTGGCCGTACCCTGGGCGACATGAATGGTTGGTTAAGTGTTTGCAAATAAATACTTAATATATTATTCATGGTCAGAGTTTTCTGTCTCATTTGTCAGGCCTGCAAACCTGATACAATATTACACTGAGTCTGTGACTTCGTGCAGCTTATTTTGATCCTGTGCAATGCCCCCTCCCCATACCAGACAGGGGATGCTGCCAGATAGAATGCTCGCCACAGTACATCTGCAAAAATTTGCCAAGTCTACTGTTATGATCACAGCCCCCTCCTTCTTGAGACTCGCAAGATCGCTATTAACTCGGACTCAGGAAATGAGAGAGAAGCCTCAAGGTTTAAGGATTGTGGCCTGGCCCCTCAGCAAGACAAAGCCTCGGAAAACGGCCATTGTCTCTTGGAGACACCTTTGTGGAATGGGGACTGGACTACGTGCAGGCCCTCAGGGCAACGTGGGCTGAGTGACGGGGAGAGATTGCATCATCCCAACCTGACTGACATCTGAGACCCCGTGAGTAAGGATAAAAGGGGGGGCTGCAGTGGGCAGTTCCCCAGCGACGCACCAGAAGGACACACCATTGCTCATCGCTCCCGTGCTAGCGGGAAGCCATTCAAAGCCACGTGCGTTCCGTTCTCCTTTGCCTGGGGAGCGGGTGGCTGATAACTCCGAAAAGGACTTCGAACTAACAACGGGGAACCAACGTTCCCGAATCAATGGATTTGCTTCATAAACGACTGGGCAAGTTTCTTTTCTCACAAATCTCTCTTTCCAACAAGTGAAACCCAACGGTCCCCAAAAGGCTGAAGCCTGCAGACTTCTGAGTGACTTTTATATTTCCAACGGACAATATATTTCCAGTGTACAATATATTATCCCCTAGACAAATGATAGAATGATTTCTTAATGATGATTATTACTATACCCGCGCTTTAGATTGAGTATTGACGACGTATATTATCTGAATGTTTGTATTAACCTTACTTTTGTGCCTCTTTATAAATAAAGACTTTTAAAAATAGTACCATCAGACTTCAACGGACCTCTCTATCTTTGCTGGTAAGTGATCCAGTTACGGGATGCGTAACACTACTCAACCTCTTAATGAAATATAGCTGCTGTCGTGCCTTCTTTGTAACTGCATCGATATGTTGGGCCCAGGATAGACCTTCAGAGATGTTGACACCCAGGAACTTGAAACTGTTCACCCTTTCCACTTCCGATTTCTCACTGAGGACTGGTGTGATTTCCTTTGTCTTACCCTTTCTGAAGTCCACAGTCAATTCTCTTACTGACTCTGACTGCGAGGTTGTAACACCACTGAACTGGCTGATCCATCTCACTCCTGTGCGCCATCTGAAATTCTGCCAACAATAGATGTGTTGCCCACTAAAGTAATCATTTTTATGAAACTACCTCAATTCTGAGCACAATTTTCATCAGATCATCATTTGCATCCTCATCGAGCACCCAGGAATCCACAGAGATAAAATGTTAAAAATCCAGTTCAAGAAAATATGTAAGTATCATGGTAAGCTGGATGTACAAGTGGTCTCAGACTACTGTTCTTATTCTTTCAATGGTAGAAGATGCAAGTGAGGAGGAGGTTGTTAAAACAACACTGGGTCGTCCAGGGTAATCTAGTTAATGCACAATATACAGTATATGCATTATCAACATTACTGATTTCAATCAATACTACCTGGCCTTTTCAAATTATATTATTGAGTAAAATGAACCACTCAGTGAATTAATTTGGAATAAAATACTAACATTATTATGTGCCAATACTATTTCGGAATCTAAATAAGATATCTTTTCCCGATCACCTATATGTGTGTCTCCAGACCCTTCAAAATTGTCTAATTGTTAACTGCTTTCTGGACTGACCCAGCTACAATGTTCATTAAGAATAAAGCCAGATGGGCCACTTCAAATCAATCTTAGTGTCAGATTCAGACATAAACAAGACACATTCCTTAATGGCGTCCTCAGCAAAATCTGGGTCCAAACTGGTGCCAAAACTGGAGAAAAATCAAACAACTGAGCTGACCACTTTCCTTTATTCCAATGTCCCACAACCATTCCAATATCCCACAATAACCAAAGTGACAGCGGAGTGTTACATAGTCAGAAGCATGGGTCTCTGGCAATCCTCAATATAGATTCCAGGCATCACAGTTCCAGGATCACAAGCCCCCAATGTTACTTAGCTGCTGGACCAGAACTCTTCCCCACTGAAAAATGAACCAGTACTCTAGGCATCAACTTCAATGTCCACCATCACAGATAACACGATGGCATTATCATGATGAACGTGGCCAAGTCCTAATAGATATTCTCAAAATATTACACGCCATTACCACTAACGTAAACAGGGTGCACTCTATGATCTGAGCCAATTGCTTAAATCTGAGCATCCACACAGCACAGCAGATCATCAACAACAGAATGCAGTTCCATTACAATTGGGCAGCAGGTGGCTTGGCATATTTTGCACTCTATCAGCTCATCAAGCCAAAAGAAGAGCTTACTTTCAATATGAAACGCAGAAAGCCACATCAGGAACATCCCAGGTGCGTTTAAATATGCGCCACAATGATGAAGCTAAAACATATCCATATTAAACAATAAAAGCAGCATACTACAGATAGGTCAAAGCAACCTTGTAACTATGGATCAGATCAAAGGTCTGTTGTCCTGCCACATCCATTCATGAATAGTGATAAATAATTAGCAGCTAACATTTAAATATGACAGCAAGAATCTTCTCATTGTCAACGATAATAGACACAAGCACTTGGATGCAATAGACAGAACTACAGGAGTTGTAGCCAAACAATTCATTGCTGCCTCCTCCTGAGATTCCCACTGCAGCTGATGTCAAAATTCTGCCAATTAGACTCACCTCAAAATATCAACAAATGATGTAGAGCACTTGATTCTGGAAGGACTCTGGGCCCTTCAAAGTTCAGCCTGTCCAGAATATCAATAGCTCAAACATGTAACAAATAAAATGGGAAATAGCTCCAGTTTATTCTGGCCACTAAAACATGGGTAACATTTAGACACACCTACCATCAGCTTGTCTCAATTATTAACAAAGTAATGGAAAATAACATCAGCAAAATTTATTCAATAATTATCTGCTTATTGTTGAACTATTTAAGTCATATTCATACCACATTGCAAATGCACAACCTCTCAGGGTCCCAGCAAACATCCTACACAATCAAGAAAGTTCACCCATGCCTTTACATTCTGAGGAGGCTGAAAAGGGCTGGACTCTGCACATCAATATTCACGTCCTTCTACAGATCCACAGAGGAGAGAATTCTAACGTGCTGCATCACAGCGTGGTATGGAAACTGCACTGTGATGAACAGGAAGGCTCTGCAACAGAGAGTCAAAACTGCCCCATGCGTCATCAACACCAGCCTACCCACCATCAAGGACATATATACAATAAGGCACCGGAAAAAAGGTTAGCAGTATCATGAAGGTTCCCATACACCCTGCACATGGACTGTTTGTCTGACTCCCATCTGGGAGGAGGATATGTAGGTCCATGCCAAGACCACCAAGCTCAAAAACAGTTATTTTTCCCAAGCAGTAAGGCTGATCAGCATCCCCACCCATTAATTCCCATCTGTCACAGCCCCCAACCCCACCACCATTATTTTATCATCTCCTGTCAGAGTCAACTTATTTACAGACAACCTCTTACCTGCCATCACTTTATGAACATGCAATCAATTTACGTAGATATGTTATCATATATATTGCCTATAAAATGTATTCACCACCCTTAGAAGTTTTCATGTTTTATTGTTTTACAACATTGAGTCACGGTGGATTTAATTTGGCTGTTTTGACCCTGATCAACAGAAGAGGACTCTTTTGTGTCAACATGAAAACAAATCTCTACAAAATGATCTAAATTAATTACAAATATAAAACATTAAATAATTGATTGACTAAGTATTCACCCCCTTCAATTTAGTATTTAGTAGATGCATCTTTGGTAGCAATTATAGCCTTGAGTCAGTGTGGATAGGTATCTATCAGCTTTGTACATCTGGACACAACAATTTTTCCCCTTTCTTTACAAAACTGCTCAAGCTCTGCCAAATTGCATAGGGATTGTGAGTGAACAATCCTTTTCAAAGTACAGCCACAAATTCTCAATTGAATTGATGTCTGGATGCTGACTTTGCCACTTCAGGACATTAACTTTGTTATCTTTAAGACATTCCTGTGTAGCTTTGGCTTTATGCCTGTGGTCAATGTCTTGCTAGAAAGCAAATCTTCTCCTGGTTGCAGTTCTCTTGCAGACTGCATCAGATTTTCCTTCAGGAGTTCCCTGTATTTTGCTGCATTAATTTTAGCATCTACCTTCACAACCTTTCCAAAGCCTGCTGCAGTGAAGCAACCCCAAAAGATAACCCAGCCACCACTATGCTCCATGGTAGGGATGAGTGTTTTTGATGATGTGTGGAGTTTGGCTTATGCCAAACATAGTGCTTAGTCTGATGGCCTAAAAGCTCAATTTTGATTTCATCAAGCCATTGAACCTTCTTCCAGATGACTTCAGAGTCTCCCACATGTCTTGCGGAATACTCTAACCAAGATTTTAAGTGAACACGAGTGAATCTGCAGATGCTGGAAATAAATAAAGAACACAAAATGCTGGCAGAACTCAGCAGGCCAGACAGCATCTATGGGAGGAGGTAGTGACGACGTTTCAGGCTGAAACCCTTCATCAGGAGAGAAGTAACATGGGATGGTCGAGGGGGGATAAGAAGTGGGGGGAGGGATGAAGTAGAGAGCTGGGAAGTGATAGGTTGGAGGGAAATGGGCTAGAGGGAATGTGGAGAATTATGGGAAATAAAAGAGAAAGAAAGGTAGAGCTGGAGGGAAGTCATAGTGAGTTTTTTTCAATAGTGTCTTTCTCTTTGCCGCTCTTCATAAAGCTGCAACTTGTGAAGCCACCAGGCAACAGCTGTTCTATGCGTAGTCTCTCCCATCTCAACCACTGGATCTGGTAACTCCTCCAGAGTTGTCATAGGTCTCTTGGTAACCTCCCTCACTAGTCCCCTTCTTGCACAGTCAATCAGTTTTTGAGGATAGCCTGCTCTAGGCAAATTTACAGCTGTGCCACATACTTTCCATTTCTTGATGATTGACTTAACTGCACTCCAAGGGATACTCACTGACTTGGAAATATTCTTGTATCCATCTCCTAACTTGCACTTTTCAATAACCTTTTCGCGGAGTTGCTTGGAGTGTTCCTTTGTCTTCATGGTGTCGTTTTTGCTAGCATACTCACTCACCAGTAATGGGCCCTTCCAGATACAGGTGTATTTTTACTACAATCAATTGAAACACCTTGACTACACTTAGGTGTGAAAAACAGATCTCCATTTAACTAATATGTGACTTCTAAAGCCTATTGGCTACACCATTAATGATATGATGTGTCATGTTAAAGGTGAATACTTGTGCAATCAATTATTTCGTATTTTATATTTGTAGTTAATTTAGATCACTTCATAGAGATCTGTGTTCACTTTAACATAAAGGGTCTTTTTCTGTCGATCAGTGTCAAAAAAAAACAAATTTAATCCACTATGATTCAATGTTGTAAAACAATAAAACACGAAAACTTCCAAGAGCGGTGGGTGGTGAATATTTTTTGTAGGTACTGTACTTATTGTATTTTTTTATTTTTTGTTCTTTATACTATTTTGGGTTTTTTTGTGGTGCATTAGATTCAGAGCAATAATTATTTTGTTCTTCTTTACACTTGTGCACTGGAAATGATATTGAGCAATCTTGAATCTTGAACAGTTGATGTCAAGCTGACTTCAACATTCCTTCACTGAGAACATAATAATGTAATAAATAGGTTCCCACAATTCAGCTATTTCAGATTCCATTGTATAACTGTAAAGAAAATGTTGAATTGTGTTTGAATGCAATTTTTTTCATTGTCACTGCTAACAATATTCTTGCCCAAACTGAAAAATACCAAAGAAAGGCAAAAAGATGGTCTTATCCATTTACATATACAGGCCCTCCACAGGTTATGGGAAGCTTCTGATCTTGTGAACATCTTATAAACTGAACGGTTCACAAGTCAGAATTGTAGCAGAAAACTGATTTCCCGCCCAGCATCCAACCCTGCAACAGCTGGCAAACTCATTCCACTGCTCTTCCAAAGCCTCTTTGCTATTACGGACTATACATAAATTGGTCATTTAGTAAGCTGAGGAGGATCTGTATTAACCTATTGTGGCACTCTTATTCCCTTGACAACTATCATTTCATATTGATGAAAATCTCAGTGGTTGATACAAATTGCCCAAAAGAAAGAGTAGCAAATGCTCAAAAATGCATTTTAAATTATGCATAAAAATCTGCAATACGTAACCTAGTCCATTAATGTCATTAGATATAGTAGAGATCTACTGGTTTTAATGACGTTACCATAAAGCACAACTATTTTCATCTTCTATCACTTTTAGTTAAATTCACTGCATAACTTCTGGTCCATTCTGAATTTTCATGACTTAAGTATATTTCCATTTTACTTATATGAGGGTTTTGAATGATATCTGTCTCCACAAGTAAACCGTGATATCCTGCACCAGCTCATTCCCAGCCAGACTCTTGAGTATCCCATGTTCACTGTGTTCAGCATTCATTCCCCATTGTACATTGTATTGAATTGAATTTATTATTTACATCCTTCATGCACATGAGGAGTAAAAATCTTCATGTTATGTCTCTCTCTAAATGTGCTACGTGCAATTTATAGTAATATATAATAAATAGTATGTACAAATAGTATGTATTGCTAGTCACAACACCTCCTTAACCCCCTGCTGTATGTCTCTTATATGGTATTATTTAATTGCATATTTATTGTACAGATGAAGCAAGTCCCAGGATTAAAATCAGTTTTGATTTCAAGGAACAGATATCATCAGTTCCCTCAGGGCATAGTAATGCTGCTCACTCTCAATTCCTCAGAAATAATCATGCAGCAACTTCATATAGACACAGGTGTGCTTTATAACGATACAGTAACATGCTGACACCTGATCATATTTGTTATCCCGTCTTGAGTATACACAGTAACTAAATGAATAAGAAACCACAATCTCTACAGTATTGATACAGTATAATTCAGTGTCTGTGGAACCACCTCTAGAAACAAAGGGAAAAGTAAGGAAAAACATCATTGATCGAAACTAATTTAACATTTTCACAATTTTTAGCCTTTGATAGGCTCACCTTGAAAACTAATTATTCTACAAGTGGGATGTGTTGTACCAGTCTGATGTGAACAAAGTACCTACTATTGTATGTGAGCCACAGACAGCCTGCAAAAAATGTGAAAAACAAGTCTAGTAAAAAAAATTAAACTAAGCGGAGCAAGTCCGGCATTTATTTGGTCAATCACAGGTAGAAAGGAATTGTATAATCTGAAATAACTGGTTAGATTACCACTTTACCTCACATACTAATGGTAATTGCTGAGATCATATGGACAGTTAGAGAAAACTGTGACTCTTCGAAGTTCATCATTCTGAGGCCATATCATATACTTTGAAGCAGTAGCACATATTTTTCAATGAGATTGTCAACACTCTTAGTCAGTTCATGACAAATGGGACAGAAACGTCAGAGGGAAACATGCACCGTTTAATAATGAAATTGAAATGGAAGACTTTGAAGGGAGTTTTTTTTTAAATAGTAGTGGGAACATTGGTGATGGCATCAAGCAGGAAATTAAAAATTCTTGAAGCAAGGGAATATTACAGAAATTATGGCTGGTCAAACCAAAGCAACAATAGTATTGTGGAGGAACAATTCTTGGAGTGTGTACAGGGTGACTTTTTGGATTAAATGTGGAGCAGCAAATTTGAGGACAGGGTATACTGGAAAGTGGGCAATAAAAATGGATTAGTTAATAATCTTGGCATATGGTGCCCACCA
The DNA here is from genome assembly GCF_030144855.1 of Hypanus sabinus. Taxonomy (NCBI): domain Eukaryota; kingdom Metazoa; phylum Chordata; class Chondrichthyes; order Myliobatiformes; family Dasyatidae; genus Hypanus; species Hypanus sabinus. The sequence goes on from NC_082728.1 coordinate 33,724,539, forward strand.
GGATAGTGTGATCATAAAAAGATAGAACAGAATTATTGAATGAGATGGAGAATTTAATAGAATCTGAAACTACCAACTGCAATCTAAACAAAGGAATGAAAAATATGAGAAGAGAGTTTTCTGGATAGATTGGGGTGTTCATTAATAAGTGGATACATAAAATTTAACAATTATGGAATGAACACCAAAACTAAAACAATCACACAGTCTAGCCTGGCATGAAAATCCAAAAAAAAACTGACACGATCATGGCTACAAAAGAAGTCAGGAACATTATTAGATCCACAGAAGAGAAATATTGCCAGACTGAATAGCAATCTGAGGATTGGGATCAGTTTTGATTTCAGAAAGATGGACAGGAGAGCAATTGAACAAATACTTTGTTTTTCAATCCATTGAAGACAACTTAGGCTACGTCTAGAAATGTTGGTGAATCAAAAATCTCTGATGTAGGTGAGGAACTAAAGGTAATGAGGATTAATACAAAAGTGGTGCAGGAGAATTTAATAATGCTGGAAGTCAATAAACTCCCAATTATTTCCCCAATTACTGGTGTTAGGCAAACGAATCTGTAGCTTCCTGTTTCCTCTCTCTCTAATTTATGTTAAATTTTGCCATCCTTTGATCAATTTGCACTTTGTGATGCAGGTTCTCAGTCTCTGGTGACTCTCTGCATTATTAATGTCCATGAACATTAGAGTATATTTTGTATATTGCACTGTACTGCTGCCACAATGTATCAAAATTAACAACCTATATCAAGGATAACAATTCTGATTCTAATTCAGGATACTTGAAAAATATCAATGGGATTTGACAAAGTCAATAATGATTCCTAGAAAATAAATCACTTTTGGCAACCTTACTGGAGCAATTTGAGGATTTTACCGATAGAAGAGATTTCTTAGGTAAGGAGACCATATCTGTATACAGAACTCCAAGTTTGGTCTCACTTTGTTCACACTTCCCATTGCCTTGAAAATTAGAGACATATTCCACCCAGTCATTTTCTTTTCTCTCCTCTCCTCACTCTCTGGGCAGAAGATACAAAAGCTTGAAAACACATACCATCAGGCTCAAGGACAGTTTCTGTCCCACTGTTATATGACTTTTGAATAGACCTCCTGAATGGTAAAGATGAACTTTCAATCTTCTTTGTTATAACCTTTCAGTGCGCTATAATTTCTCTGTAGCTGTTACACAATATTGTGCATTCTGTTTTTTTTTTTGCTTTATGCTATCTCAATGCACTTATGCAAGTGAAATAACATGCAAAGAAAAGATTTTCATGTTTTGAAACATGTGACAAAACATGTAAGATAAGGAAGAACCAGTGGTGTCAAGAAAACAACCTCTCCCACAATGTCGCAAAAGCAAAGGAGCTGGTTGTGGACTACAGGAGGAAGGAGACAAGTTAACCCCCATTTAACTTAAATGGATCTGGGGTTGAGAGGGTGAACAGCTTTAAGTTCCTCGGCATCCACATCACCGAGGACCTCACACGGCCTGAGCTGTGGTGAGAAAAGCACAACCGCGCCTCTTTCACCTCAGAAGGTTGAAGAAGTTTGGTATGGGTCCCCAAATTCTAAGGACTTTCTACAGGGGCATAATTGCATCACTCCCTGGTATGGGAACTGTACTTCACTAATTCACAGGGCTCTGCAGAGAGTGCTGCAGACAGCCCAGCGTATCTGTAGATGTGAAATTCCCTCTATTTAGGACATTTACAGAGACAGGTGTGTAAAAAGGGCCCTAAGGATCATCAGGGATCCACGTCACCACAACCACAATCAGCTCCAGTTGCTACCATCTGGTAAACAGTACCACGGCATAAAAGCCAGAACCAACAGGCTCCCAAACAACTTCTTCCACCAGGACATCAGACTGATTCATTCATGTTGATACAATTGTATTTCTATGCTATATTGACTGTCCTGTTGTACATACTATTTATTACAAATGACTATAAATTGCACATTGCACATTTAGATGGTGACGTAACGTAAAGATCTCTACTCCTCAGGTATGTGAAGGATGTAAGTAATAAAGTCAATTCAATGTGGTGCACTTGGATTTAAATTTTTTAGGTAAAATGCTATTGTATTCAATTAAACTATATAGTATTGTGGATAATACCTAAGTATGAATGGATAATAAGTTGACAGGCAGGGAGAAAAACAGTAGGAATAAATAAATCTTTTTGCAGTTTGACATTTGGTAACCGGTGGAAGTACAGCAGGGATCAGTTCCTGAGCCTTATTCTTTCATAATAAGGATCTGAATGAAAGGTCAGGAATGCAATATCTAAAAGCCTTCTGACATTAAACTGAGTGGGATTCTGAATTGTGAGGAGAATGCAAAGAAGCGTCAAGATTCTTCAACAGATAGTGTATATTGGTAATGGTAAGACAGGTGCAATATAACATGGATAAATGTGAAGTTAACTTCAGTCGACAAACAAGAGTGTTATTTAAATAATGATAGATTGTGGAATGTTGATGTGAGGTTGCTGGTATATATACCTTCATAAAAAGAGGATTTCAGTATAGGTGAAAAAGAGAATTTCAGTATTAATGAGACCACATGTGAATTATTGAGCCTACCATTGGTCTCCTTAACTAAGAAGAGATATACTTGCCAAAAATGATGTGAAATGAAGGTTTACTAGATGAATTTCTGGTATCAAGAGAAATTAGGTCAAATTAGTTTGTATTCACTAGGGCAATAATCAATCTGCTGGATGAACTCAGCAAGCCAGAACGCATCCGTGGGCAGACACGGATGGTTGATATGTCAGGTCAGTCGTCTTCATCTGGAATTTTTTGCTCCGGATCCTAGCATCCACAGTCTTTTGTGCCTCCACAGTATTCACCAGTTTAGAAGACTGAGAGAGAACCTATTTGAAATGTACAATTCTTTTAGACCGGATGTGAACCTTGTAATCATTGTCAGTAACACCAAGCAAGTAATTGTAGACTTCAGGAAGGGGAAGTTAGGAGAACACACACCTGTCCTCAGTGAGGGGTCAGTACTGGAAAGGGTGAGCAGCTCAATTTTCTGGGTGTCAACATTTTAGAGGACCTATGCAGGGCTCAACATATCACAAAGAAACCACATGATTGGTAATACTTAATTAGGAGTTTGAGATTTGTTATGTCACCAAAGACTCAAGCAAATTTCTACAGATGTACTATGGAGAGTATGCTGACATCAATGTCTGGTATGGAGGCTTCAATGTACAGAACTGGAAATGGCTACAGATGGTTGTAGACTCAGCCTGCTTTATCGTGGACACTAGCCTCCCCAACATCAAGGACATCTTCAAATGGAAGTTCCTCAAAAAGCTGACATCCACAATTAAAGATTCTCACCATCCAGAAAATGCCCACCGCATTGCCATCATCAGGGAGGAGGTACAGGAGCTTGAAGACACACACTCTACATTTTAGGAACAGCTTCTTCCCCTCTGCCATCAGATTTCAGAATGGTCTATGAATGCACGAACATTATCACATTATTTTGCTCTTTTCTTGCACTATTTATTTTTAAATTACTTCTTATTGTAAATTATAGATTTTTTTATGTATGGCACTGCACTACTGCTGCAAAATGACAAATTTCACTACATACAGTATGCTAGAAGGAATAAATATGATATCGGAGAGGATGTTCTCATGTCCAGTGTATCTGATACAAAGAGCCACATTTGCAGAATTCGGTTAAGTTATTTGGTACTGAAATGAGAAAGTATGAAACAGAGCTAGATACATGTCCAGATGTGCAAAGCATCTACAAATTAAGGGATATATAAATGGCCTAATTTTCTTCTATTCTTTATTTCTATGTCTAGAAATTCAGAAGTCGTTATTAGTGGCATTTTACTCTCCATTGAATGTGTTAAAACAATCCAAATACTCCAATGATGGTACTGTAATGTACAATGATTGACCACCAGTTCAACATTCATAAAATGGTTTCAAAGTTAGGACCAATATATTTAGAAGCAATGGAGCTTTAAATGCTGTGGAAACTTTCCGACTGTGGAAAATTATTCCTACTAAAGTTCAGCTCTGTATTTTTGTAAAACAATAAATTTGAAATTTATTTGAATTATCTGCTTTTTTTTCTTTTCTTTCTCTTGCTTGTTTTTTTTTGGCATACCTCAATTTTTGGTTTGTTTTTGGTCCGGTGACCTAAATTTCTCTTATATTGTCTTTCTCTCCCTTTTTAACTTCTTGGCTTGTCTTTAGTTCTGTGAGGATTGCTCTTCACTGCAATTAACTTTATTCCAGTCTCCACAATATACGCATGCATAAGTTCATCCTTTGCTTATACAAATATCAATAGGATTGTAATCTCTACTTAATAAAGAAATGGTTTATTAAAGATTAGTGCTGAAAATAAATTTTTGTTTCTTTCATTTTGGTGATGTGGGAGGATAATAAAGTTTCCAATATATATGATAATAATCCTAACTTTTTCACTGTAATAGTACATAAACTAATTTTTAGCTAATGATCTACATGACAAGTACAGTCATTTTTGACTTCCCGTATTAACTATTAATAGAAGCTCTGCTGGGGGAAAATTCTCAGATGAACTAATAATAATATTCAAATACATATCATGAACTTTTAATTAATATAATGGCATAAATTTTGGGTTGAAGTGTCTAAAAATCTGCTTATGATTCTGAAAGTTCTTTCAGAAACTTTACAGAAGGTTAGTAATAACGCTTGCAATAATTTTTCCTCACTTTAACTACTGCAAGTAAATTATTTAAAATGAATGCCAAATACAAACTGACAACCGGGCTGTTATCATTATGAATGACTGGAACACAAAGTTACAAAGAAAATTTCAAACAGGCATTGAGGTTGGAATACACAAGTGCCTTATTTAGGTCACAGTATAAATAGTTATATTATGAATGACAAATTACTTAAATATAAAATAAGTGGCATTCCTTTAATGAGCCAAATATGTCAATCTTAATCCTGGCATCATATAAGTGATGCAGCTTTGAACAGTCCATCATGCCTGTTCCAGCTCTTTTGTTCTACTACACTTCCTTTTCCCTCCTTGGCATTCTATCTAATTCTCTCATGAAGGTTCCTACTGGCTTTCTTTTCACAACTTAAAATGCAATGATTCCGGAGTCCAATGGACAAAGGAATCTTTTTCTCATTTGCTTTAATCTGTTCTTCAGTTACTAATCCATCTGTCATTAAAAAGTTTCTCTAATTCTATCAAAACAATTTTGAATTCATGCATCAAATCCTTCTTCTAAGTTCTTTATTGGAAGGAAAACAATCATAAATTGAACACTATTTTCAATGAAGCAACTCACCTCTGAAATTGTTCTAGTAAATCTGTTCTGCATGTTCTCTAAGGCCTTGTCACTTTCTGTGAAGTCTGGTCAACATTATTCTCCCTGAGTCTGAACAATTGTTTTATAAAGTTCACCATTACCTCCTCCTTTTTGTGTACAATCCCTATATTAATGAGGTCAACTATCACATATGCTCTGTCATAAAAAAAACATAACCCTACTCGAGATAAGATCTCCTTAAAGTTGCACAATTTTGTCCTATCACCACTGCTCACTTTTCTTACTACAATAAATCATTCATGCCTTTATGTATTGAACTTTGTCATGGACCTGACATTTCTCTGAGCTGCTTTTGGCTCCCTGCTGTCAGTTTCTATGCATCTCTTGTTTATTATTTTTCTTAATCTGTGACATCTGCAGTTGTTGAAATGATGCCAAATGGCACAGTAAAACCATATTTTACAGATTAGATTCAAATTTGGCACAACCTCCAACACTGTGGTAAAATTAACTTGATATGAACCTCGGTGAGCTGCCCAGTTAAAGGTCGCTTTATGTTCTGCTTACTAGCTAAAAGTAGTTTGGCATTTATTAATAGTGAAATTGATAAATTTTGCCACCACTTGGTTTGTGTAATAAACTAGATTGGCAGAATAATCATTATTGCAGCTGCAATAAAGGTGAAATTTTTGGGATTATCTTGTCCACTGTATTTGATAATTAATCAACTTTAATCAGACTTAAAGATCATCTTATGCTTCTGCAAAAGAACTATATACATTACATTTTAGTCATAAAGCACCAGATATTGGAATAAAAAGTTTATTGCGCTGACTGTATTACCTCAATGAGCAAATTAACGTTATATCTGTGTTTAGCAGGTTCTCCATCAATCAAACCTACGTTAATCTATTTCACAATCTGTTCACTATCTATATCTTCAGAAAACCTCTTTACAATATTAGCAATACTACTAAACATGAACTACAAGAACAATTAGGATTTTATATGTTTCAGATGATGAAACCCTTCCATTAAAAATATCTCAAGTGCAACAGAAACTGTGAGCAGGAACAAGTCACCAGGCCTGAAACAGCTGTCCTACAGTACAATATAATAGGGCTAATCTATGCTTGTTTGAACTTCTCTTCCACACAATTTCCCCATCACACACAAAACTCAAGCATTCAAATATCCTTCTGTCTCCACGTGAAATATTTCAAACAATCTGGCCTCCAAGAGAAGACTTTTGTTTTGCACCTCAGTTTGAAATTGAGATGGATATTCACTTCCTGGGCTGGATTGCGCTGTGGGTGCAGGTGGGGGAAGTGGGCTGTTCTTTTTGCCAGACTTTGCATTCTAAACACAGCAGCAGACAACTGTAAAGATCAAACAGTTGTTTAGCTTCTGGCCTTAAACAGGAGCCAGTCTTCAGTTCTTAAAAAGTAAATAGAAACCAGTAAAAAAACACAAAATGCTGGCAGAACTCAGCAGACCAGACAGCATCTAAGGGAAGAGGTAGTGTCATCACTACCTCCTCCGATAGATGCTGTCTGGCCTGCTGAGTTCTGCCAGCATTTTGTGTTTTTTATTTATTTCCAGTATATGCAGATTCACTCATGTTGCAAGTAGAAACTAGTATTCAGTTTGAAGCTTGAAAACACAGTTTTACAGATGCAATAGAAATTCTTTGTGAATTTTAACTGTGTTTTAAGAATGTCGTGTGGATGTAAACACGTATCATTGAAAATAAATGAACTGTGTTTAAACTACTTTGTTAGGTGGAAGTATCATCACCTTCCTAGATAGTAGAGACTGAAACCTCACTCAGAGAGTGAGCATTAGCAACTAAGCTCACCGTGGAGAATAAACAGGGAAGTGAACTAGTCCTAAGATTGGGAAGTTACAATATAATCTCCTTTTACCGAGCATACTTGTGACTATTTATATCCAATAGAGCTTAACATCTCCATTTGAGTTTAGAACTTTGCATTTAGCAAACCCAATACCATTGCAAAATGATGAAAGGATCATTGTTAAATAAAAACAGATTGTGCAATATAAAGAAGTATTAAGGCAAAGTACAGACAGAAATAATAGGCAGGAATATTTCCCTATCATCAAAGATCAGTCTCCAAAAATGTCTACTTTGTTTCATCCCCTCCACATGCTGTACAACTTGTCAATTACTTCCAGTGTTTAGAGTTTTTATTATAGATTTTTAGCATCTGAAGTTTTGTATTTAATCTTCAATTTAACAGAATATCAAAGTTTTGTCAATGGGTTAGATATTAAGCGGTGCTTTAAGGCAAGGCAAAGAAGATGAGGGTTGGAAGGGAATTTCATAACTCAGATCTATAACCACGGCAGCATCAGTCTTCTTGGCCCTCCTGGATGGAAATAAATTTGTACCAGGTAAGTCCAATCTTAAGGAGGATCTATTCAGATACAGCAGCAAAAAATGTTGTGCCTTAGAATTCCTCCCAATTACCCTGAGAATGTCCCAGAAATTTGAACAACAGTCTTTTAAAATGCAGCTTATTCATTTGTATGCTTGTCTCTCCTTCCTGCTGGTCAATTAGAACACATATTGTAGTACAATAGTCTCTGCTTTATTATTTCATACATTTTGTACATTTGCAGAGCCTGCAGAGAGACTTAGTTAGTTTAGGGCAGAGGTCGGCAACCTGCGGCTCTTTCATCTCTGTGATGCGGCTCCCCGTGGTTTGTTAGCTTTTGAAATGTAATTCGAAATTTGAAGATTATGGTGATCTTGTACAATCTGAAAACTTTGTGGAGACACCATTTCCTGGCACATCTGAACCGGCTCACAATTAGCCACCATTCCGGCTAAGGGAGATAGCCTACGGGGGTTTGTGAGTACTTGTCTTTTGGAGCATCTGCGCCCACGGGGATGGGTTGAGGGAGGCTTTAAAGCAAGGCTGTTTAGTTCGAATAAAGTTACCTTTGACTGCAGTCTTTATTTTAGCGCTGCGTGTAGCACACCGCTACAACGTTTTTTATCGCTATTAATATACATCACAATTGTCAATGCCTGACACCCGCCAGTGCGCGCTTTCTTTTAATTCTTCGATCCAAGGTAGGCTAACTATGGAGTAACCTTCAACCCAATGTCTTTTTTTCGGAGTTCAAAATGTTTTTGTTGCATGCAGAAATGTAATTTCGTTTTCTCTGCAGGAGTTCATCAATTTCATAAATGCAACACATTATAGTTTGTTTATACATAGCATAAAGGCAAAAAAAACACCCGTTGTATGCGGTGTTATTTCATTTTGTGACTCCCAGTGTTTTCTTTTCTGTGGGAAATGGGTCCATATTGGCTCTTTCAGTGGTAAAAGTTGCCGACCCCTGGTTTAGGGGAATGGGCTAAGAAGTGGCAAATGAAATACAATGTTGGAAAATGTATGGTCATGCACTTTGGTGGAAGAAATAAATGGGCAGACTATTATTTAGATGGGGAGAGAATTCAAAATGCAGAGATGCAAAGGGACTTAGAAGACCTTGTGCAAGATAATCTGAAGGCTAGGTTGAGTTGGTTGTGAAGGAGGCAAATACAATGTTGGCATTCATTTCTAGAGGCATAGAATATAAGATCAGGGATGTGATGTTGAGGCTCTATAAGGCACTCGTGAGACCACACTTGGAGTATTGTGTGTAGTTTTGGTCTCCTTAGTTTAGAAATGAGATACTGACATTGGAGAGGGTTCAGAGAAGATTCACGAGAATGATTCCAAGAATGAAAGGATTACCGTATGAGGAATATATGGCAGCCCTTGGGCTGTATTCCCAGTAGTTCAGGAGAATGAGGGGGGATTTCATAGAAACATTCTGAATGTTAAAAAGCCTGAATAGATTGGATATGGCAAAGTCATTTCCCATGGTAGGGGATTCTAGGACAAGAGGACATTACTTCAGGATTGAAGGACATCCTTTTAGAACTGAGATGCGGAGAAATTACTTTAGTCAGAGGGTGGTGAATCTGTGGAATTTGTTGCCACGAGTGGCTGTGGAGGCCAAGGCATTGGATGTATTTAAGGCAGAGATAGCTAGGTTCTTGATTAGCCAGGACATCAAAGGGTATGGGGTGAAAGCAAGGGAGTGGGGATGACTGGAAGAATTAGATCAGTCCATGATTAAATGGCAGAACAGACTCGATGGGCCAAATGACCTACTTCTGCTCCTATATCTTATGGTCCTATGGTCTTAACTACAGAACATCTAACTACATGCAGTAGGTTGACCACATGTTTCTAGCATACAAAACCATAAAGTGCAACTTCTTCCCTATAAAGCTTGGCGCTGTCAGTGACGAACATGGTGAAAGGTTTCACCAGGACATTGCAGTCATGGAGAAACAGTATCAGGGCAACTGGAATCCATCAATACTGGCTGATTATTGTTGGACACTGAAGCAATATGTCTCAAACACTGAGTACAAGTGAAAATCATCAACAAAACATTTTAGCTTAGCTGAACTATTATAGAGCATAGAACCATTATGCAATTAAACAGATTATTTTAAATAAAAGTTAATTTCTTGTTTCTCCAAATTCCTATGTGATACAGGTGGTCTGAAGTTATATTTGTGTTCAGCTTCAAGCAGTCTATCATAAACTAAAAAATATTTCCGAGGAAGCAACACTTCTGAAGAAATGTATTGGCCAGCCTAATAAATGAGAAAAAAAGATAAAAGTACAGGGGGAAATTGATTAGCAATATTATTAGTAAGGCATTTCTGAAAATGAGAAAAAAACAAAACTGTAAATACTGGAAAAATGTATAAGATACAAAGGCTGGAACTGCTATTTTATTTGACATCATTAAACTCATTGTTGGGTTCAGAAGCTTGGAATGTGTCAAATCAGAACTTGCTATTGAAAAAACGTGTTGAAAGAGACCTCTTGAAAGGCAAAGATGAGGCATTCGGCAGCAGAAGAGCTGATGACAGTGTGGAATCTAACACTGTGACAGGTAAGAATCAATCATCTTGGGTGATGTGCTATTACATTCTAACACTTATCCTGCGGTCAGATGTATACTTAGTTTTAGACAGATGTCAGAGACAGAGATGGAATCGACGACTGATAAATTAAATTTGTGACGGAGATAGAAGATCACAGAAGTTTAAACACATTCTTGTAGAGACAAACATTCAGGTATCAGTAAATTGGGAGGCATGGGGCAAAATGGGAAAATCAACTTGAGTAAAAGTATGCTTCTAAAATAATTGCTCTGGTAATGAGGAGCATACAGTTAAGCCCAGCGTCAAAATCTTTTGGTCAATGGAGATGACACTGAAATAAAGCTGAGTGTCATCTGCATATACATGTAACCTGCAGTGTTTTCAAAATTTTATCAAGAAGCAACATGCAGGTGAAATATAAGTGGGAGGGGAATAATGGAGTCATGGAGTGTTGACACCTGAAGCTAGGATAGATCATTGTGGAACATCAGAGATAATGGTGATGAGACAGGAAGTAAAATGATTGCTGGGGACACTATAACAAAGACAAAATAGGTAAGAATGCAAATGGACGCACACAGTTTATTCCACCTGGAGTTATTCAAAGGGAATCTATTGATTGATCAATGAGATTGCTGAGAGATAGAATCAAAAAAAGAAAGTTACTCATAACCTTTTTAAAGCTTTTTGAAACTGCAGTAAGTGCAAAAATAATGTTAGCTTACATTATGACCTTGAAGAGAGATAATATACAATTAACTGGAGACAGGAACATGAGTATAAAGGATGAACTTCATGACATGACGATCTTGAAGAATAAGTGAGTTGAAACCATATTTAGAAAAATAGAAAGGAAATGTTACTGTAATTGAGTAGGGGAAAGAAAGGGTCTGGTAAATGAAACTGAATGACTCTAATCCTAAAACATCCAGTGAAGTACTTGGAAGACAGAAGTTATTGTTTCTGATCCTGCTCTATTACAAGGTCATTGACTCTATCCTCTCTTGGAAAAATGTCTAAAATGGAACATACTTTCCAGATTTGCATGTTTTCAACAATTCATTAATCCTATATCTCCTGTAACCCATTCTCTTTTAGGTGCCCTTTAACTGTCTCCCAATACCTCAACCACCTACCTACACTAGGGGGTAAATTGTAGCAGGAAAATAGACTTCCAGACAGTATGCCTCAGATTTGTAAGGAATCCAGAACTCTGACCATTATACACAGGACTGGGTTTGAATAATCTAACTGTGTTGCCTTTAAGGCATTTGTTTAGCTTATTATATTTTCGCTTTAGTAATTCATTTGTTATCGTTTTCTAGTTAAAGTTAAGATTGTTTAAAGTAAATTCATTGTCTGTGATGTATCGCGGCATGCGATGTCACTCCCGGTTTCACCGCGTCTTGTGGGAAAATACCGGTTTGGAGAAACGGGAAGGAGGGGGCTTGTGTGTGCAGGATCAGCGCGAGAAAAGTTTTCTTTCTACGCACTAGAAACATTAGAGAAGCAACGGCGTAAGTTCATGAGATAATCGATATGTTGAATTAAAAATGTTAATGCTGATTCTGTTAAAAGTAATGATGGTTGATAAAGTTTGTGTTTTTTGTTATTTAAAGAGTTGCGGATAGTTTGTGTTGAAGTGTATTTAAAGCCAGTCGATGGCGTAGGTAGATTCTGACTGTATGTTGCACTGTAATGTAATATAGTTGTTGTAGTTTTACTTTTGCAAGTATTTATGATGTAAATGTGATGTCAAGAAGGAAACAAATACTGTATATATTTTGTATTGTTTTATCAACAGTTTTCACCATACGTTAATATGGAAGAGTGAACAGTAAACAGTTAATCTTACTGGGACTGCCTCATTGACTGGTTTAAGCTTGGTGTTTAGCTCAGAGTTCTTTTACACCTGTGCGAGAACGTTACAGTGAAAAGGCGGCATTATCAGGTGTTTCAAGTGCTGCAATGACAACTCGATCCAGCATCAAGTCGTTGCCACCCAGCGACCGGGGCAGTAGGGCATCAACAAGTAAGGCTGCCCATGTAAGAGCTAAGGCAGAAGCTGCCAAGGTGCAAGCGTTATACGCCAAACAAGAAGCAAAATTGAAAAAGGAAGCGGCTGTCAGAGAAGCGGAGAACCAAATGGAAAAGTAAGGATAGAGTCAGAGTTAGAAGTGCTGATGCTACACCGAGAAGCAGAAGCTGCCAGGGTGGAAGCAGAGATAATAGAAAATGCTGAAGAAATGCATGTTCTGTTTGACATAATATCTACTTCAGAAAAGATCAGATTGGAACGCACAAGCGACAATGTCCGATCTCAAATGGACTCAAAGTTTCGTTCTTCCTCTCCATACTTATATGCTAACGTCCCATTTCATGAGGAGTCTCAGAGAGACCCAATTGCATCACATCCTTCCGAGGAAGACAAGTTACCCTTGCAACTCCACGATGAATTCAAGAATGAAAGGGCTGATGACAAATACTTCTCGACACCAAACTTACCAGATTTGGCGAGAAGAGAGGCAAAGGCTGAATTCAGAACAGTAAATTCCATAACAGAGGTACACCCTCGGTCATATACCCGCCGACATATTTCCCCAGCCAGCATGCCACTTGCAATTGAACCCATGGCAAGTGTTTAGCATGATGAGATCTTGTCACTTCAGGACTATATCAGTTTGATGATAAACCTGAAAATTATCGTGCATGGTACTCCTCATTCACCAACGCTATCCACGGAGTCCAGCTCGGAGCAACCCAAGAGTTGGATCTTATGACAAAATGGCTGAGAAAAGAATCATGCGAACAGGTGGGCCGCATACGTTCAGTGTATATTAACAACCCCAAGCTAGTCTTACGCAAAGCATGGGAGAGACTTCGGGAGTGCTATGCGGCCCCTGAAATTATTGAAACAGCACTATTTGGACGTCTGGAAAATTTTCCTAAGGTGTCAGCCAAGGACCACACTAAGTTAAGAGAGCTCGGAGATTTACTCATGGAGATTCAAGGCGCCAAAGAAGATGGCTATTTAACTGGTCTAGTATACCTAGATACTCCATCCGGGATTAGTCAAATTGTGGACAAACTTCCATTTGGGCTGCAGGAAAGGTGGGCGTCTGTTGGCTCAGAGTACAAGGAAGAGAACGATGGTCAATTTCCTCCCTTTGAGTATTTCACGAGGTTTGTGTGCAAGGAGGCGAAGAAGCGAAACGACCCTAGCTTCATGAGTCCAGGTAGCAGTACAATTTACACCAAGCCAGTTAAATCCATTTCGAATAATTTCAAATTTAATAAATCTGTCTCAGTGCTTAAAACTGATGTCTTTACAACTAACAATGACCCTAGCAAGAATTGTCCATTGCACAACAAACCCCACCCCCTCAAAAAATGTATAACGTTTAGGGAAAAACCCCTTGAAGAGAGGATGGCCCTTCTCAAGGAGAAAAAAATATGTTTTAAATACTGTTCCTCTACCTTTCACCTTGCCAGAGAGTGTACGATCTCCGTGAAGTGCCCGGAATGTAATAGCACTAATCACGATGGGGCCATGCATCCCGGCCCGTTACCGCAAACCGACAAAGCTCCTTCACCCTCACAACAGGACGGCGGGGAGGGAGAGGCTCACTCCAGGACAACTGTTGTCAGCTCGAGCTGCACAGAAGTTTGCGGTCAAGCTCAGTAAAGCCGTTCTTGTTCAAAGATCTGCCTCACTAAGGTGTACCCTAAGGGAGCCAAAGACAAGGCCATCAAAGCCTATGTAATTCTGGACGATCAGAGCAATCGCTCACTAGTCAGACCAGAGTTCTTTGACTTGTTCAACATTGAGAGTAATCAGTTCCCATACTACCTTAGAACTTGCTCAGGCAACGTGGAAACTTATGGAAGGAAGGCAGAAGGCTTCCAGCTCGATTCCCTGGATGGTAAAGTTGTTATCTGTCTCCCTCCACTCTTAGAGTGCAATGAAATTTTGAATAACCGCACTGAGATCCCGACGCCAAGTGCAATGCTACACCAGACACATCTCCACCACATTGCCAAGCACATCCCAGAACTGGACCCAAAAGCAGAAGTACTCCTGCTATTAGGAAGAGATGTTCTCCAGCTGCACAAGGTTAGGCAGCAGGTCAATGGACCACACGACACCCGCTTTGCCCAACGCCTGGATCTGGGCTGGGTGGTGATAGGAGAGGTGTGCCTTGGCAATGTACACAAACCGACAGTTAACACACTCAAGAGCAATGTGCTAGAGAGTGGTCGCCGTTCAATTTTTCAACCCTGCACAAGTTTCATGTGTATTAAGGAAGCACAACAAGGCTTTAACAAATGTAAAATAACTGAAAAGACGCTGGGTCAGTCAGTCTTCGCTCAAACTGAGCATGATAATAAACTTGCTCCATCAGCTCACGACGCCATCTTCTTAAAAATAATGGACACCAAGGTCTTCAGAGATGAAGCAAGTAATTGGGTCGCCCCACTACATTTCAGAGAACCATGCCAGTGCTTGCCGAACAACAAAGAGCAGGCAGTCGAGCGGTTCACGTCCTTGCAAAAAACCCTGAAAAGGAAACCTGAGATGCAGCAACAATACGTAGCTTTTATGGAGAAGATCTTCACTCATGGACATGCTGAAGTAGCACCGCCACTAAGGGAAGGCGAGGAGTGCTGGTACCTCCCATCGTTTGGGGTTTACCACCCACAAAAGCCCAATCAGATCAGGGTGGTCTTTGGCTCCAGTGCTCAGTGCGCTGGTATCTCCCTTAATGACGAGCTCCTTACAGGCCCCGACCTTAACAATACCCTTCTCGGGGTCCTGCTGCGCTTCTGGAAGGAGAAGGTCACAATCTTAGCGGACATCCAGCACATGTTCCATAGCTTCTTAATACAGGAGGACCATCGCAATTTCCTCCATTTCTTATGACACAAATGTAACTTACCTCGCACTGTGGACGAATTGGCCCAGGCAAAGGACATCATCTTTAAAGCAACTCGAAGAGCAGCTTTTACAGGGGAGTTTTCGGCTCTCCAAGCTAATAAACCAATACCAAAGGACAGCCCTTTGAGGAAATTCAACCTGATCCTGAAGAATGATATCATTTGCATTGGAGGCCGATTGATACACTCCCAACTTCCAGCTGCAGAAGAGAGTCCAGTAATCCTGCCCAAAGACAGCCATGTGTCCTTACTGCTCACTCGCCATCACCATGAACAGGTAAGGCATCAGGGCCATCACCTGACGGAAGGAGCGATAAGGGCAGTGGGACTGTGGATCTTGGGAGGTAAAACACTGATCAATTCAGTACTCCACAGATGTGTAACCTGCCGGAAACTGCGAGGGAAGACCAAGCTCAAAGTATGGCGGACCTCCCACCAGAACGCCTCGAAGCCTGCCCTCCTTTTACATATGTGGGGCTCGATGTATTTGGTCCCTGGACTATCACTACAAGACGCACCAGAGGAGGACAAGCAGAGAGCAAGCGGTGGGCCATCATGTTCAGCTGCATGAGTTCAAGAGCGGTACACATTGAGGTCATCGAATCTTTGGATACATCCAGCTGCATTAACGCTCTCAGGTGCTTCTTTGCGCTAAGCGGCCCTGCAAAACAGTTAAGGTCTGATTGCGGCACAAACTTTGTTGGAGCATCAAAGGAGCTGGGGATGGACAAAATGGTGCAAAAGTACCTCAGTTAGCAGGGATGCAACTGGGAGTTTAACACACCACACGCCTCTCACATGGGAGGCTCATGGGAGCGGATGATTGGTATCGCCAGAAGGATCCTTGATTCAATGTTTCTGCAGCAACGCACCTGGTTGACCTACAAGGTACTGTGCACACTAATGGCAGAGGTCACAGCCATTATAAATGCACGACCACTCCTACCTGTGTCTTCTGACCCAGAAAACCCCTTCATACTCTCGCCATCAATGCTCCTTACGCAGAAGGTGGGAGCTCCCCCTCCACCTGGGGACTTCTCTGATAAGGATTTGTACACAAAGCAATGGAGACAGGTCCAGGCTCTGGCAAATTGGTCCTGGTCTTGTTGGAGACATGAATATCTACCTTTGTTGCAACACAGACAAAAGTGGACAGAACCCCGAAGGAATCTTCAAGTTGGAGATTTAGTCCTGCTCAGGGACAAGCAAAACGCCCGCAACAGCTGGCCAATGGCCAGAATCGCTGCTACATTCCCTAGTAGGGATGGACATGTCAGGAAGGTTGAGTTGAAAACCGAACAAAAGTGATGTGAAAATTTACGAAAGGCCAGTTGCAGAAGTCATTCTACTTCTGCCTAAGAACTGATTTAGAGACTGAAGTTTTGTATTATGTTCATTGTGACCTTACGAAGGTCAGGCGAGGAGTGCGTTGCCTTTAAGGCATTTGTTTCGTTTGTTATACTTTCGCTTTAGTAATTTGTTTGTTATCGTTTTCTAGTTAAAGTTAAGATTGTTTAAAGTAAATTCGTTGTCTGTGATGTATAGCGGCATGCAATGACGTCACACCCAGTTTCGCCGCGTCTTGTGGGAAAATACCGGTTTGGAGAAACGGGAAGGAGGGGGCTCATGTGTGCAGGATCAGCGCGAGAAAAGTTTTCTTTCTACCCACTAGAAACAGTAGAGAAGCAACGTCATAAGTTCATGAGATAATCAATATGTTGAATTAAAAATGTTAACGCTGATTCTGTTAAAAGTAATGACGGTTGATAAAGTTTATGCTTTTGTTATTTAAAGAGTTGCAGATAGTTTGCGTTGAAGTGTATTTAAAGCCAGTCGATGGCGTAGGTAGATTCTGACTGTATGTTGCACTTTAATGTAATATAGTTGTTGTAGTTTTACTTTTGCAAGTATTTATGATGTAAATGTGATGACAAGAAGGAAACAAATGCTGTATATATTTTGTATTGTTTTATCAACAGTTTTCACCATATGTTAATGTGGAAGAGTGAACAGTAAACAGTTAATCTTACTGGGACAGCCTTATTGACTGGTTTAAGCTTGGTTCAGAGTTCTTTTACACCTGTGTGAGAACACTACACTAACACTATTGTGTTTATAATCAAGCTATGCTATTATTCCAATTATCTACGATGATGTTCATAGCCAGTAAGAGCCTTATTATTAACTGAATGAACACCTGGAGAGAAATGCAGAGGTAGCTAATCGATTGACAAAGGCTGGGAGTTGGAAAGACATGGGATGAAAAAGATTAGCACCAAGTATCCAAAATCCAGTACCTTCATCACTTTTATGACTTGGCTGTTTTTGGAACATGGAAGAGTACAGTACAGGAACAGGCCTTTCAGCCCAGCCTGTCTGTGCCAATCTTGGTGTTAAACAAATTAATCCTATCAGCCTGCACCTAGTTCATATGCCTTTTTAAATGCCTCATTTCTGCCTTCACCACCTTCTCAGTATTGGCTTAATAATGTCACATATACCGAGGTACAATGAAAACACAGGTCATTTTAAGAACAGAGTACTGTACATCAAGGAAGTACAAGGAGAAACCAGTAATAGAATGCAGAATATAATGTTATAATTATAGATACAGAGTAGGCGCAGTCCAGGTAGACGATAAAGTGCACGGACTATGATGAGGTAGTTCCTAAGGTCAAGAGCTCACCTTCAACATACAAAAAATCCACTCTAGCCCTATTCAGATTAATTTATTTATCACACATACATTAAAACATACAGTGAAATGTGTAATTTGTGTTAACGACCAGCATAAACTTAGGGTATGCTACACATTCCAGCACTGGCAGCAGTGAGATCGAAGCTGTCCTTGAACTTACTGGTGTACATTTCAAAGCTTCTTCCTGACAATTCATTCCAGGTACAAGCCACCCTAAGTAAAAAAACTTGACTTGCAAACATTCTTTAAATCACCCCTCCCCCACTCCCAGTATTAAACCTTTGCCTCCTACGATTTGACAATTTCACCCTGGGAAAAGGACTATCTACTTTTTCAAGATATAAGAGATTCTGCAGATGCGGGAAAATAATTGCTGGAGAAACTCAGCAAGCCAGGCAGTATCTATGGAAAAGTTTTGGGCCAAGTCAGATGAGGGATCTCAGCCAGAAATATCAACTGTTTATTCCCCTCCATTGATGCTCCCTGACTTACAGAATTCCTCCATCTACTTTCTTTATGCTTCAAATAATTTATATACTGTATACCTCTATAAGTCATCTTCAGCCTTCAATGCTTGAGAGAAAACAATCCATGTGTATCCAACCTGTCCTTAAAGCTAACACATTCCAATCCAGGCGCCATCCTACTTTTCTGCATCCTACCCGCAGCGTAGCAACCAAAACTGCACAAAGTGCTTCAAATATGGATAAATCCAAAATGAAATGACTTGCTAACATACTGACTGGTGAAGGTAAACATGCCATACATCTTCTTTACCATCCTGTATAGTTGTGCTGCCAATTTTAGGTAGCTATGATTAGCATATGCATATCATGTGTATGTGTATATATAGACATATAGACAGAGAGAGCGAGAGAGAGAGAGAGAGAGAGAGATAGATAGCTTTAAAAACACAAAATGCTGGCAGAACTCAGCAGGCCAGACAGCATCTATGGGAGGAGGTAGTGACGACGTTTGAGGCTGAAACCCTTCATCAGGAGTGATAGCTTTATTCATTTATATATATAATTGTATCCAATTTACCAACTTACTGTGGATTAATCAGCCTAACATGGTGGTTTGCTGAAGTCCATCAGGCAACATTGACTGCCTTACTCTGATCAATCACCTTGATCGCTTCCTCAAAAAACACAATTGAATTGTAAGGTGGAACAAATTCATGCTGACTATTCTGAAAAAGAAAACTCCATGCTTTTCAATGTGCGCGTAAATCCCGTCCCTCAGTATCTTCTCCAACAGTTTCCCTACCACAGGTCTAAGGCACAGTGACCTATACATTTTTGGTTTGTAGCTGATAACCTTGTTAATTAAAAGAATATCATTGGCTATTCTCCAATCTTCTGGGACATGGCTACAGAAGATAAAAATGAACTCTGTCAAGCCCCTTGAAATCTCTATTCTTATCTCACTGAGATAACCAGAGATAGATTCCATCAGACCCTGAGGGACTTATCCATTTAAAATTATTTCCAAGAGGCCATAAAGAATAGGAGTACAATTAGGCTATTTTAGCCCATCGAATCTGCTCCGCCATTCAATCATAGTTGATCTGTTATTCTCCATCCCCATCCTCCTGCCTCTTTCCCATATCATTTGATGCCCTTACAAACCTACTATTTGGAGTGCCTACTGTTACGTATTCAGACAACAATAAATATATGAGTTCGGCAAGGGTTTCTTATAACAAACAACACGTTTATTAAACACAGAAAACAAACCCCCCAAAAGTAAACAAACACTACCGTAACCGGAAACAGCTGCTGAGCGGCAGCCCAAACAGTTCTTAAAGTGATATTCCAAAAACAGTTCTTAAAAGTGGTATTGCCAAAAGTTCGATATGCTCACAGTCCATTTAAACGGAGAGACTTTATAGGACGATTTAGGTTCTCTTTCACGTCACTTGCTTCGATCCCCGACGTCGAACTTCCCACGAAGAATTTACGAAACAGAACGGCTTAAAGGCACTGACCTTTCCTTCTCCACTACCTTCAATCCTTTCTAGTTAAACCTAGGGATTAACACGAAGATAGTCAACGAAATCCTTCCAAATAAGGATCAAACAAAGGCCGCCCCCGTTTCATTGTAGAAAGCGATTCTCCTCGATCTTTAACTTCCGAACTTCCAATCTTCACTCTCCACTGTCTTGAACTAACAGGATCGTAAAGAACCTGCTGGCAATGACCTCTTAAACTTTAGGCATTAAATAAAAACTTCATCCTTCAACTAAACTGCGTCATCACTTAAAACACGCAGTGGCATGAAGTCAACCTGGCAAATCCAGCCACGAACTGCCCCTCCTCACAGGGTGGGGTCTACCTTTTATAACCTGAAAAAAAACCTGTCACATGATCTCTACTGGCGGGAAAATGACGTCATTCCACCATCACAAGACCATCACCTCAAGTCCAGTACAGCTTCAACCCCAGTCACGTGACAAGGGCTCCACTGTCATGTGTCACGAGTACGTAACACCTCCCTCCAAAAAACATTTTTGGTATGACAAGAACAAAAATTTTTAACAATTGCTTACAAGAAAAACAAAGGTATAAATTTTATAACATATACAATACACAACACCATCATATAACAGCTTATAACTCACAATACAGTAGGAGTGTTACAATTAAAAAAAAACACTCCAAAAAATAATTACAGTGTACATTCAACATCAAGATAGACAATCAGCAACTACATTATCTTTACCTTTAATATGTTATCACAATATTGTACTCTTGTAACATCAAACTCCAATTTAATAATCTTCTGTTTTTGTTTTTCATCTTACTCAGAAAAACTAACGGATTATGATCAGTGTAAACAATAAGTGGTTTTTGAGTTGTACTAACATATACCTCAAAATAGTCCAAAGCTAAAACAAGAGATAACAATTCTTTCTCTATTGTCGAATAGTTTCTTTGATGCTTATTAAATTTCTTAGAAAAGTAAGCTACTGGATGATCAACCTCATCACCCTCATTCCTTTGCATTAATACTGCTCCTGCAGCCTCATCACTAGCATCCACAGCCAATGAAAAAGGTTTTCCAAAGTCAGGTGCCTTAAGCACAGGTTGTTGACATATCTGTTTTCAATTTTTCAAATGCTTCTTGACAAGGCACCGTCCATTCAAACTTCTCATTCTTCCGCAGAAGGTTAGTTAATGGAAGGGCAACATTAGCAAAATTCTTACAAAATTTCTGATAATATCCTACCATTCCCAAAAACCTTCTGAGAGCCTTTTTCCCCATTGGAGTGGGAATCTCTAAAATTGCCTGAACTTTTGCCTGAACAGGAGCTACCTTACCTTGACCCACAACATAACCAAGGTAAGTCACAGTGGCATGTCCAAATTCACTCTTAGATAAATTAATAGTTAAGTTAGCTTTTGAAAGCCTTTCAAACAATTTCTCCATCGCAATAATGTGTGTTTCCCAAGTATCATTTCCTGTCACTAAATCATCAATATAAGCATCAGTATCTTTCAATCCCTGAATCACAAAGTTAATCATCCTCTGGAAAGTACCTGGGGCATTCTTCATCCCAAATGGAAGAACATTATACTCATATAACCCAGATGGAGTTACAAATGCAGAAATCTCTCTACCTCTGTCTGTTAATGGAACACACCAATACCCTTTCAATAAATCAATCTTTGTAAGGAACTTTGCTTTTCCAACCTTATCTACACAATCATCTACTCTAGGAATTGGATACGCATCTGTTTTCGTTTCAGCATTCACCTTCCTATAATCCGTACAAAACCTAATACTACCATAACACATGGTGAACTCCAATTCGAGTTAGAATGTCTAATGATATTATTCTCTAACATATATTCAATTTCTTTCTCAGCAAGTTCACATTTTTCCATGTTCATCCTATATGGATATTGTTTAATAGGTTTGGCATCTCCAACATCTACATCATGTGAAGCTATAGTAGTCCTTCTCGGAACATCTGGAAACAACTCCTTATATTTAAAAATTAAGTCCTTCATTTGTTGTCTCTGCTCTAACTGTAAATGTGCTAATTTCTCATCAATATTTTCCAGAATGGTTGAATTTGGTAACCTAACAGAAACAATGTTGGATTTAGAATGAAAGTCAGATGAATCATCTATCATGTTCCTAGTTAAATCAAACTCACTTTCACTAACCACAACAGTCACAGTATCAGATTGTTTCTCAAAATATGGTTTCAACATATTTATATGGCAAAGTTGTGTTGACCTTCTACAATCTGGAGTTTTTACCACGTAATCCACATCATTGATTTTAGACACAATTTCATAAGGACCATGAAATCTAGCTTGTAAAGGATTTGTCTGCACTGGGAAAAAACGAACACTTTATCTCCAGGCTTAAACATCCTCATCCTAGCTTCTTTATCATACCAAGTCTTCATTTTCTCCTGAGCCAACTTTAAATTTTCCTTAGCTAAGCTACAAGCTTTATGTAACCTGTCCTTAAATTTCAAAACATAGTCCAACAAATTAGTGTGTACTTCCTTACTAATCCACTGTTCTTTCAATAAAGCTAAAGGTCCTCTAACTCTATGCCCAAACACAAGTTCAAATGGACTAAAACCTAAAGATTCCTGTACCGATTCCCTTACTGCAAATAAAAGTAAGTTTATACCCTCATTCCAGTCACTTTCGTTTTCCACACAAAATGTCCTAATCATATTCTTGAGGGTAGAATGAAACCTCTCCAAGGCACCCTGCGATTCTGGATGGTATGCAGACGAAGTGATTTGCTTAGCTCCCAATTTATAAACTATCTGTTGAAACAATCCAGACATAAAATTACTGCCTTGATCAGTTTGTATTTCCTTAGGTAATCCAAAATAAGTAAAAAAAATTTATAAGGGCCTTTGTCACAGTCTTAGCTTTTATATTCCTAAGTGGTACTGCCTCTGGAAACCTAGACGAAGTACACATGATAGTCAACAAATAATGATAACCAGTTTTTGTCTTTGGTAATGGACCAACACAATCTACAATAACTTTAGAAAATGGTTCACCAAATGCTGGGATAGGTTGTAATGGAGCTACTGGTGTAACCTGATTTGGTTTACCCACAATTTGACAAGTATGGCACGTTTTACAAAACATCGCCACATCTTTTCTTAGACCAGGCCAGTAAAAATGTTTTAAAATCTTGTCCACAGTTTTCCTTACCCCTTGATGTCCACCTAAAGGCACACTATGAGCTAAAGTCAAAATCTCATTTCGATAAACTTTTGGAACAACTACCTGGTAAACAACATTCCAATCCTCACTTGCAGGAATTGTAGGCGATCTCCACTTCCTCATCAACACTCCTTTTTCCAAGTAATATCCTACTGGCACCTTATCAATTTCACTATCTAGTAAAACCTGCTCTCTTAATTTTATAATCTCAGAGTCTCTATTCTGCTCTGCTATCATCTCCTTCCGAGACAAAGATAAATCTTTATAGTCAGACTTACTCCCAGAATCTTGTTCAAACAATGAAGATAAGAAAGTCTCTGACACATCCTCAAAACTCGAATCCTGAGTTGAACAGTCCTGAATAACAAGCTCATTCTGCGCATCAATCTTTTTAGCCATAGATCTAGTCACAACACAGGAAGAATCTGTGTTAGAATTCAACTCTGGTTCCTCTGACTCCTTGTCAAATTCACTTCAGGAAAAACTTGTCCACCTGCCAAGTCATTACCTAACAATAAAGAAATACCCTTCACAGGTAAGCTATGCTGTAATCCTACTTTAACAAATCCAGTAACTAACCCTGACTTTAAATTTACTTTCTGTAAATGTACAGGCATAAAATCACTTCCAACACCTCTTATTACCTCACCAGTATCAGACTCTTCATTAAACTTCAACACACTGTCTAACATCAGTGATTGAGCAGCACCAGTATCCCTAAGGATTTTTATTGGCACCAGAATAGATCCTTCTTTCAAGGATACAAACCCTTCAGTTATAAAATGATCATATCCCTTTCTAACTTGGTCAGACTCTAACAAAGCCTCATTGGTTTTTATCAAACCCTGTAACTTTACAGGTGCTTCAGTATGTTGCACACAAGCATCTGGAACTGCTTCCTTCTCTTTCTTTTTCAATTTGAAACAGTTAGCTATTACATGGCCAGGCTTCTTACAATAGTTACAAATAACACCAAACTGTCTTTCCTTCACAGGCTTTCCTTTCTCATCAACTTTCTCATTAACCTCTGATTTAATTTCTGATTTACCTGGAGTCTCCATGTTATTTTTCCTCTTAAAAGTTCTGCTCTGAGGAAATTTATTCTTATGGATCAAAACATACTCATCAGTAATCTAGCACAGTCCTGCAATTTATCAGTATCCTTCTCATTTAAGTAGGTCCTTACTTCAACAGGAATGCTTCTTTTAAATTCCTCCATTAAAATCAGCTCTTTCAATGTATCATAGTCCCCATTTACATTTTTAGAAGAAACCCATCTCTCAAAACACATAGCTTTATCATAGGCAAATTCCACATAAGTTTTTTCCACAGACTTTTTCAAACTTCTGAATCTTTCCCTATATGCTTCTGGGACTAACTCATATGCGTTTAAGATATGCCTCTTTACAATATCATAATCAAGTGCTTGCCCAGCTGTTAAAGCTGTGTAAACCTGTCGTGCTTTGCCTTTAATTACACTCTGTAACAACACTGACCATTTATCTTTCGGCCACTCTGACATCCGAGCAATAGTTTCAAAATGTTGAAAGTACCTTTCCACTTCTGTTTCACTAAATGGAGGGACCAATTTAATTTCTTGACTAGCAGCAAACATTTTTTTTAGAACCAGAAGACTGATTCCCAGACCTTAATTCCTCTATTGCGTATGCAAATTCTCTCTTTTTCTGATCCATCTCCAATTTACACCTCTCCAAATCAGCTTTACTTTGTTCCAATTTCATTTGTTCGATTTGCAACTGCACCTCCAGATTACTTATTTGAAACGACTCTAAAATCAATTCATCAAAAACACCCAAGACCACATAGTGTGACGCGATTTTTCTCTGTATCACAGCCTTAGAAGTAGTCTGCAAAATACCTTTAAGTTGCAATCTTCTAGCTATCTCAAACACTTCAGTTTTTTTCGCCATCGCCAGCACCTCCGCAGCAGGCGAAGCCAGAAACTCATCAATATTCATTGCTGCTGAATACCACAACAAGCCAAACAAAAGAACCGAGTAATCCCCGTTTCCAAAACACCGATTTAAAAGTTAGCAAGCATTTAAAATCAAATGATTCAATCCCGGACGAGCCCCCTTATTTAATGTTAAGTATTCAGACAACAATAAATATATGAGTTCGGCAAGGGTTTCTTATAACAAACAACACGTTTATTAAACACAGAAAACAAACCCCCCAAAAGTAAACAAACACTACCGTAACCGGAAACAGCTGCTGAGCGGCAGCCCAAACAGTTCGTAAAGTGATATTCAAAAAACAGTTCTTAAAAGTGGTATTGCCAAAAACAGTTCTTTAAAGTGGTATTGCCAAAAGTTCGATATGCTCACAGTCCATTTAAAAGGAGACACTTTATAGGACGATTTAGGTTCTCTTTCACGTCGCTTGCTTCGATCCCCGACGTCGAACTTCCCATGAAGAATTTACGAAACAGAACGGCTTAAAGGCACTGACCTTTCCTTCTCCACTACCTTCAATCCTTTCTAGTTAAACCTAGGGATTAACACGAAGATAGTCAACGAAATCCTTCCAAATAAGGATCAAACAAAGGCTGCCCCCATTTCACCGTAGAAAGCGATTCTCCTCGCTCTTTAACTTCCGAACTTCCAATCTTCACTCTCCACTGTCTCGAACTAACAGAATCATAAAGAACCTGCTGGCAATGACCTCTTAAACTTTAGGCATTAAATAAAAACTTCATCCTTCAACTAAACTGCTTCATCACTTAAAACACGCAGTGGCATGAAGTCAACCTGGCAAATCCAGCCACGTACTGCCCCTCCTCATTGGGTGGGGTCTACCTTTTATAACCTGAAAAAAAACCTGTCACATGATCTCTATTGGCGGGAAAATGATGTCATTCCACCATCACAAGACCATCACCTCAAGTCCAGTACAGCTTCAACCCCAGTCACATGACAAGGGCACCACTGTCATGTGTCACGAGTACGTAACACTACCAACCTTCAAATTTAATAAACCCAGTGACTTGGCCTCCGCAGATGTCTATGGCAACTTATATCACAGATTCTCCACCCTCTTGTTAAAGAAATTCCTCTTCGTATCTGTTTCAAAAGGAGGTCCTTTACAAGTAGAAACATCTTCTCCACGTCCAGTCTGTTTAGGGCTTTCAACATTCAATAGTTTCAAAGTTCAAAGTAAACTTATTATCAACCTATATATATATGTCAATATGTATTATACTGAGATTCATTTTCTTGCAGGTATTCACAGAAGAATAAGGAAATATAATACAATCAATGAAAAACCAGACAGAAACAATATGCAAAAGAAGATAAACAGTCAAATATAATAAATAAAATAAAATAAACAGTAGTAAGAATACAAGTTGCAGAGTCTTTAAAAATAGATTCCATAGGTTGCGGTAGTCAGATTCCACCAATGCTTCTCTGACACCAGCTACCTGCTATCTAGGACATATAAACAGAAAGGTGCTGGAAAAGGGCCAATAACATTATGAAGGATCCATCCACCCTGCTCATCGACTGCTTGTCCGTAAGCCTATAGGAAGGAAAGTACACAGGGACCATAAGACTTAACAGTTACTTTCCCCAAGCAGTACCTCCACCCATTAACACTCCCCTCAGTCTCCCTAAACACACTACTTTATCAGATCCTGCTAGAGTTATCGTATGTACAGACACTCCTGTGTCTAGTTCACTTGATGGACAGACAAATAATCTATGTCTATAAGCCATCATATCTATTTACTGTATATTTATTCTGTTTTTTATTATCATGCTGTTCATTATATTGTGCTGCACCAGATGTGGAATACATATTATTCCATTCTCCTTTACGCTTGTGTACTGGAAATGATATCAAAAAACGTTAAATCTCGAATCAGTTCAGAGATCAGCCGGGTGACATTATCCACCTGGTTCAGGAACCTGATGGTTGAAGGGTAATAACTGTTCCTGAACCCCGTGATATAGGACCTAAGGCTCTGATACCTCTACCAATAGCTGTCATGAAAACAGAATGGCCTGGGTGATGGGTGACCTTGATGATGGTTGTTGCTTTCTTGTGCTCCTTACAGATGTGCTCAATGGTGGGCAGGGCTGGGCTGTATCCCCCATATCTCGTTGGCTTCTCCATTCTAGGGTATTGGTGTCTCCACACCAGTCAGTGATGCAACCAGCCAAAATGCATCTTTATACTGTAAGATTGTTGAAGTTTTAGATGACGTGCCAAATGGGCGCAGACTTCCAGGAAAGTAGAAGCACTGTCATGTCTTCTTTGTAATGGCACTTTATGTGCTGGTCCCAGGTCACATCCTGGAATATGACAACACCAAGGAATTTAAAGTTACTGACCCACTCCACCACCAATCCCTTAATGAGGATTGGTTTACAGACCTCTTGTTTTCTCCTCCTGAAGTCAATAATCAGCTCTTTGGTTTTGCTGACATTGAGTGAAAGGTTGTTGTTGTGGCACCATTTAAACAGATTTTCAGTCTCCCTCATCCATGCTGATTCATCACCACATTTGATTCAGCCGACAGTAGTGGTGTTGTCAGCAAACTTAAATATGGCATTGCAGCAGTGCTTTGGTTTTGAGAGATTCCCCTTAATTATTCTAAACTCCAGCTAATACATGATGCATCAAACATTCCCTATACGTTAACCCTTTCATTCCTGGTATCTTCTTGAGAACTTTCTCTGAACTACCTCCAATGACAGCACATTCTTTCCTAGACAAGGGGCCCAAAATGCTCAAGATTCTCCAAATGCTGTCTCACCAAAGCCTTATAAAGTCTTAGTATTACATTCTTACTTTTATGCTCTAAACCTCTCAAAATAAATTCTAATATTGCATGTGCCTTCCCTGCTACTGATTCAACCTGAAAGTTAACCTTTAGGGAATCCTCCACATGGACTCCAAAGTCTCTTTGCACCTCTGATTTCTGAATTTAGTCCCGTTTAGAAGAAAAAGTCTACTCTTAATCTGTCCAAGTTCCTCTACAGACTCACTGCTTCCTCAACACTGTCTGAGCCTCCACCTACCTTTATATCATCAGCAAACATGGCCATAAGGTCACTAATTCCATCACCTATTTCATTGACATGCAATGTGAAATGAAATGGTTCTAATGGTGAAACCTGCAAAACACCATTAGTTTCCAGCAGACAAACTGAAAAAAAACTTTTATTCTCACTCTTTGTCTTCTGTCAGTCAGCCAACCTTCTGTCCATGCTACTTTCCTGTAGTACCAAAGGTTCTGATCTTGTTTAGCAGTCTCTTGTGCGGCACCTTTGTTTAAGGCCTTTGGAAAATCCAAGTAAGTGACATTTGCTTGCTCTCCTTTCTCTATCCTGCCTGTTACTTCCTCAACAGATTCCAACAGATTTGTCAGGTGAGGTTTCCCCTTAAGGAAGCCATGCTAATTTAACACATATTTCCAAGTACCCCAAAACCTCCTCTTTCGTAATGGAATCTTACATCTTGCAAAACAATGACATCAGACTAACTGCCCTATTGTTTCCTGTCTTTTGCCTCCTTCCTTTCTTAAAGACATACAATTTCCTAATCCTCCAAATCCATTCCAGAAACTTGTGATTCCTGTATGATCACTACTAATGCCCCCACAATCTCTTCAGATATCTCTTTCAGAACTCAGAAGTGTGCTCCATCCAGTCCAGGTTATTTACCTGCTTTCAGACCTCTCAGCTTCCTAGACAACTTCTACTTAATAATAGTAACAGACCCAAAGCTTCCTCCTCGTTCGTCCTCTGATACGACCTGTTCCTGATCTCACTGTCATCTGTGATTGCTCAAGTTAAGCTCACTGCACCTGATAGAAATTCACTCCAGCCCTATTGCAATCACCCCAGAGTCCACAGGGAAATCAAAACAAAATAAACTTGGCTGCAACATTTTATTTGGCTGTTTAAAATGGAACCTTGCACCGAAGTGGTATATAATTATTGGCAGGTTTCCTTCCTGGTTTCTCATGATCGCAGATTTTATTTGACAGGCACAAGAGAGTCTCCTGATGCTGGAGATCACACAGCATGCTGGAGGTGTTGACTAACCAAACTGATCCACACAGAAGCTGTAGCTGTCTGTATTCATACAACCATCCTTCGGGAGTGAGTGAGTCCAGCATCCAAGCGAATTTCACTCTGCTGACATGATGTTTGTTACTGTTTCAGCACAAAGGTAGCAATAAAGCATTAACATAACATACATTTTACTGTGTAAGCCCACAAGAAAACACATCTCGGTGTTGCTTATGGTGACATGTATGTACTTTGATAATTTATGTTGGTTTAAATTGCAATTTTAATTTCTATAAGAACCTAATTAAATTTAACATTTGGAATATGGCTGGGTAAATGTACAGAACTACATATTTGCAACAACAGTACCTCACCTGTGTTGCCTTTATGGCAGTTCTTTAGTTTATAATATTTTCACTTAGTAAGTCGTTTGTTAGCATTCTAGTTAAAGTTAGGATTGTTTAAAGTAAGTTTGTTGTCTGTGATATATCGCGGCATGCGATGACGTCACATCTGGTTTCGCCATGTCCTGTGGGAAAATACCAGTTTGGAGAAACGGGAAGGTGGGGGCCACACATGTGCAAGTCCAGCGCAAGAAAGGTTGTCTTTCTACGCACTAGGAACATAGTGAGAGCAACGCCGTAAGTCATGAGATAATCAATATGTTGAATTAAAATGTTAATGCCGATCCTGTTAAAAGTAACGACGGTCGATAAGGTTTATGTTTTCGTTAGTTAAAGAGTTGCGGATAGTTTGTGTTAAAGTGTATTTAAAGCAGTCAATGGCGTAGGTAGATTCTGACTGTCTGCTGCACTTTAATGTAATGTAGTAGTTGTAGTTTTACTTTTGCAAGTATTTACGATGTAAATGTCATATCAAGAAGGAAACGAATGCTGCACAAATCTTGTATTGTTTTATCAACAGTTTTCACCATACATTAATGTGGAAGAGTGAACAGTAAACGGTTAATCTTACTGTGATCCTGTCTTCATTGACAACGGTTTATCTCAGTGTTTAGTTCGGCATTCTGTTTCACCCGAGTGAGTACACTACAGTGAAAAGGCGACATTATCAGGTGTTTCAAGTGCTGCAATGACAACTCGATCCAGCATCAAGTCGTTGCCACCCAGCGACCGGGGTAGTAGGGCATCATCAAATAAGGCCACCTCGCAAGAGCTAAAGCAGAATCTGCCAAGGTGCGGGTGCGCTACGCCAAACAAGAAGCAAAATTGAAAATGGAAGCGGCTGCCAGAGAAGCCGAAAACCGAATGGAAGAAGCTGCCAGAGAAGCCCAAAACCAGTTGGAAAGGGCAAGGATAGCGTCAGAGTTAGAAATGCTGACGCTGGCATGAGAAGAAGAAGCTGCCAGGGTGGAAGCAGAGATCATAGAAGATGCTGAAGAAATGCACGATCTGGTTGACGTAAAATCTACTTCAGAAAAGACCAGATTGGAACGCACAAGCGACTATGACCAATCTCAAACAGACTGGAAGATTCGTTCTTCCTCTCCATACTTATATGATAATGCCCCACTTCATGAGGAGTCTCAGAGAAACCCAATTGCATCACATCCATCCGAGGAAGACAATTTACCCTTGCAACTCCGCGATGAAGTCAAGAATGAAAGGGCTGATGACAAATACTTCTCGACACCAAACTTAGCAGATTTGGCGAGAAGAGAGGCAAAGGCTGAATTCAGAACAGCAAAGTCCATAACAGAGGTACACCCTCGGTCATATACCCGCCTACATATTTCCCCAGCCCGCATGCCACTTGCAATTGAACCCCTGGCACAGTATTTAGCACGACGAGATCTCGTCACTTCAGGACTGTACCAGTTTGACGATAAACCTGAAAATTACCATGCATGGTACTCCACATTCACCAACGCTATCGACGGAATCCAGATCAGAGCAACCCAAGAGTTGGATCTTATGGCGAAATGGCTGGGGAAAGAATCATGCGAACAGGTGAGATGCATACATTCCGTGTACATCAACAACCCCAAGCTAGCCTCAAGCAAAGCATGGGAGAGACTTCGGGAGGGCTATGCGGCCCCCGAAATTATTGAAGCGGCGCTATACCGATGTCTGGAAAATTTTCCTAAGGTGTCAGCCAAAGATCGCATTAAGTTAAGAGAGCTTGGAGATTTACTCATGGAGATTCAAGGCGCCAAAGAAGATGGCTACTCAACTGGTCTAGTATACCTAGAAACTCCATCCGGGATTAGGCAAATCGTGGACAAACTTCCATTTGGGCTGCAGGACAAGTGGGTGTCTGTTGCCTCAGAGTACAAAGAAGACCACAATGGTCGATTTCCTCCCTTTGAGTATTTCACTAGGTTTATGTGCAGGGAGGCGAAGAAGCGAAATGACCCTAGCATCATGGGTCAAGGAAGCAGTACAATTTACACGAAGCCAGATAAATCCTCTTCGAATAAGTTCAACATTAATAAACCCGTCTCAGTGCTTAAGAGTGAAGCCTTTACAACTAACCACAACCCTAGCAAGAATTGCCCATTGCATAACAAACCCCACCCCCTCCGAAAATGCAGAACGTTTAGGGAAAAACGCCTTGAAGAGAGGATGGTCCTTCTCAAGGAGAAAAGAATATGTTTTAAATGCTGTTCCTCGAACTCTCACCTTGCTAGAGAGTGTACGATCGCCGTGAAGTGTCCGGAATGTGATAGCACTTACCACGTTGGGGCCATGCATCCCGGCCCGTTACCACAAACCGACAACGCTCATTCACCCCCACAACAGGACGGCGGGGAGGGAGAGGCTCACTCCAAAACAACTGTTGTCAGCTCGAGCTGTACAGAAGTTTGCGGTCAAGCTCAGTCAAGCCGTTCTTGTTCAAAGATCTGCTTCACTAAGGTGTACCCTAAGGGAGCCAAAGATAAGGCCATCAAAGCCTATGTAATTCTGGACGATCAGAGCAATCGCTCACTAGTCAGTCCAGAGTTCTTTAAATTGTTCAACATTGAGAGTGAGCAGTTCCCATACTACCTTAGAACTTGCTCAGGCAACATGGAAACTTATGGAAGGAAGGCAGAAGGCTTCCAGCTCGAGTCCCTGGATGGTAAAGTTGTTATCTGTCTCCCCCCACTCTTAGAGTGCAATGAGGTTTTGAAGAACCGCACTGAGATCCCGACGCCAAGTGCAGTGCTACACCAGCCACATCTCCACCACATCGCCAAACACATCACAGAACTGGATCCAAAAGCAGAAATACTCCAGCTATTAGGAAGAGATGTTCTTCGGGTGCACAAGGTTAGGTAGCAGGTCAATGGACCACACGACGCCCCCTTTGCATAACGCCTGTATCTGGGCTGGGTGGTGATAGGAGAGGTGTGCCTTGGCAACATACACAAACCGACGGTTAACACACTCAAGACCAGTGTGCTAGAGAGCGGCCGCCATTCAACTTTTCAACCCTGCACAAGTTTCATGTGTATCAAGGAAGCACGACAAGGCTTTAACAAATGTAAAGTAACCAACAAGACGCTGGGTCAGTCAGTCTTCGTTCAAACCGAGCATGATAATAAATTTGCTCCATCAGCTCAAGATGTCAATTTCTTAAGAATAATGAATGCCAAGGTCTTCAGAGATGAAGCAAATAATTGGGTCGCCCCACTACCTTTCAGAGAACCATGCCAGTGCTTGCCGAACAACAAAGAGCAGGCAGACAAGCAGTTCATGCCCTTGCAAAAAACCCTGAAAAGGAAAACTGAGATGCAGCAATGCACCCGATTGACCCACGAGGTACTGTGCACACTAATGGCGGAGATCACAGCCATTATAAATGCACGACCACTCCTACCTGTGTCTTCTGACCCAGAAAACCCCTTCATACTCTCGCCATCAATGCTCCTTACGCAGAAGGCAGGAGCTCCCCCTCCACCAGGGGACTTCTCTGATAAGGATTTGTACACAAAGCAATGGAGCCAGGTCCAGGCTCTGGCAAATCGGTTCTGGTCTCGTTGGAGACAAGAATATCTACCTTTGTTGCAACCCAGACAAAAGTGGACAGAACCCTGCAGGAATCATCAAGTTGGAGATTTAGTCCTGCTCAGGGACAAGCAAATCGCCCGCAACTGCTGGCCAATGGCCAGAATCACTGCTTCATTCCCTAGTAGGGATGGACACGTCAGGAAAGTTGAGTTGAAAACTACCGACCAAGGTGATGTGAAAATTTACCGAAGGCCAGTTACAGAAGTCATTCTACTTCAACCTAAGGACTGATTTAGAGACTGAAGTTTTGTATTATGTTCATTGTGACCTTACAAAGGTCAGGCGAGGAGTGCGTTGCCTTTAAGGCATTTGTTTAGTTTATTATACTTTCGCTTTAGTAATTCGTTTGTTATCGTTTTCTAGTTAAAGTTAAGATTGTTTAAAGTAAATTTGTTGTCTGTGATATATCGCAGCATGCGATGACGTCACATCCGGTTTCGCCGCGTCCTGTGGGAAAATACCGGTTTGGAGAAACGGGAAGGTGGAGGCTGACATGTGCAAGTCCAGCGCAAGAAAAGTTGTCTTCTACGCATTAAAAACATAGTGAGGCAACGCCATAAGTCATGAGATAATCGATATGTTGAATTAAAATGTTAACGCCGATCCTGTTAAAAGTAACGACGGTCGATAAGGTTTATATTTTCGTTAGTTAAAGAGTTGTGGATAGTTTGTGTTAAAATGTATTTAAAGCAGTCAATGGCGTAGGTAGATTCTGACTGTATGCTGCACTTTAATGTAATGTAGTAGTTGAAGTTTTACTTTTGCAAGTATTTACGATGTAAATGTAATATCAAGAAGGAAACAAATGCTGTACAAATCTTGTATTGTTTTATCAACAGTTTTCACCATACATTAATGTGGAAGAGTGAACAGTAAACGGTTAATCTTACTGCGATCCTGTCTTCATTGACAACGGTTTATCTCGGTGTTTAGTTCGGCGTTCCGTTACACCCGAGTGGGAACACTACATCGCCCTTAAAATATTCAGTACAGCTGTCTGTTTCAAAAACAAGCATGAGAAAATCTACAGATGCTGGAAATCCGAGCAACAGATGAAATGCTGGAGGAACTCCACAGGCCAGGCAGTTTCTAAGGAACAGTTGGCATTTCGGGCCAAAACCCTTCAGGAGGACTGGAGAGAAAAAGCTGAGGAATAGATTTAAAAGGTGTGGGAAGGGGAGAGAGAAACACAAGGCGATGGGTGAACCTGGAGGGGGAGGAATGAAGTAAAGAGCTGGGAAGTTGACTGGTGAAAGAGACAGAAGGCCATGGACGAAAGAAAACGGGGGAAGGAGCACCAGAGGGTGGCGATGAGTGGGCAAGGAGATAAGGTAAGAGAGGGAAAAGGAATAAATAGAGAAGGGAAGGCATTACCGGAAATCTGAGAAATCAATGTTCATACCATAAGGTAGGAGGCTATCCAAACCGAATATAAGGTGTTGTTCTTCCAACCTGAGTGTGAACTCATCACGACAGGGGAAGAGCCATGGATGGACATATCGGAATGGGAATGCGGTGGAATTAAAATGGGTGTCCAGTAGGGAGATTGCACTTTTTCTGGCAGATGGAGAGCAGGTGCTCAGCAAAGTGGTCTCCCATTCTACGTTGGGTCTCACCGATTTACAGGAGGCCACACCAACAGCACCGAACCCCAACAGACTCACAAGTAAAGTGTTCTCTCAACTGGAAGGGCTATCTAGGGCCCTGAATGGTAGTGAGGGAGGAGGTGTAGGGGAGGAGTAACACTTGTTCTGTTTACAAGGATAAGTACCAGGAGGGAGATCAATGGGGAGGGATGAATAGACAAAGGAGTCGCCTAGGGAACAATCTCTGTGGAAGGCAGAAAATGTGGGGGAGGTGGGTGAGGACAAGAGGAACCCTATCTCTGGTAGGGTGGCAGGAGGATGGGGCAAGAGCAGACATGTGTTAAATGGAAGAGATGCAGTTGAGGGTAGTGTTGATGTTAGCGGAAGGGAAGCCATTTTCTTTGAAAAAGGAGGACCTCCTTCTTTCTAGATTGAAAGTCTGACCCTGAGAGCAGATGCAGTGGGGATGGAGGGACTGGGAGAAGGGGGTGGTATTCTTACAAATAACAAGGTGGAACAATATATAGTCCGGGTATCTGTGAGAAAGTCTGTGGGTTTATTTTAGATATTAGTGGATACGCTGTCTCTGGAGATAGAAACAGTGAGAGCGAGAAAGTGGGGGGATGTGTCAGAAATGGACCAGGTAAATTTGAGGGCAGGGTGGATGAAGTCCACGAGTTCAGCATGGGTGCAGGAAGCAGCACCAATGCAGTCATCTGTGTAACTTAGGAAAAGTGCAGGATGGTGTAGGCTTGGAACATAAACTGTTCCATATAGCCAACAAACAGGCAGGTATAGCTGGGACCCCTGTGAGTGCCCAGGCTACTCCTTTTGTTTGAAGGAAGTGGGAGGAGCTGAAAGGGTAGCCTCACTTATTTAGAGAAAGGACAAGTGGAGGAGAGTGATGATGGAGGGGAACAACTTAGGTCTAGTGTGAAGAAAAAAAACAGAGAGCTTTGGCGTATTTCCTGGTGAGGGATGGAGGTGTATAGGAACTATGCTCCATCCGCCAAAAAAAAGCGGGATCACCCAGTGGCCATCTATTTTAATTCCACTTTCCATTCCCATTCTGATACATCCATCCATGGCCTCCCCCCTACTGGGATAAGACCACACTTCGGTTTGAGGAACAATGCCTTATATTCTGTTTGGGTTGCCTTCAACCTGATGGTATGAACATCGCTTTCTCCAACTTTCTGTGATTTCCCCCTCCCCCTTCCCACTTCTTCAATTCCCCACTCTGGGAACTCTATCCCCCTCCCCCGACTGCCCCACCTTCTTGTTCTGGCTTCTTCTCCTCTCTTTTCCTGTCTCAATGAAGGGTCAGCCCGAAATGCCGACTGTTTATTCACTTCCACAGATGCTGCCTGACTGACTCAGGTTCTCCAGTATTCTGAGTGTGTTGAGTTGAAAGTTAAATTGGTTTTACAAATAACAAGGTGGATCAATGTATAGTCCAGCTAACTGTGAGTGTCCATGGGTTTATTGTTCAGATTTTATTTCCTGAAGATATTCTCAATTTAATTAATCCATAGTCATGCTTTCCAACACTGTTCACCCTCCAAATAATGATCCCTGAAAATGATATTTCATCATTGACACATTTCCTGTCTGTTTCTCATGATAGCAGACACAAGAGAGTATGGAGATGTTGAAAATCTTGAGCAACACACACAATTTGCTGGAGGAACTCAGCAAGGCAGGAGCAATAATGCGATGGAATAAACTGTTGATGTTTCAGGCTGAGGCCCTTCATCAAGATGGGAAAAGAAGGATTTTGTGTGCAGATTTTTTCCTTATGTTTTCAATGGAATGAAATTTCATATTTAAAATTTGAATCTGTGAGTGATTTGAAGCTAGCCAATTAATATTAAATGGAACATTTCATGATAAAAATGGAAATTGTCTGTTCCACAAAGAGACAGTGCAGATGTCACCTATTAAGTTTCCTAACCCTGCTACTCAACAAAAAAATAATTATCTTCCAGGCCAGTCCTGACCTGATTGATTCTAGAACAATGTTCATCCCAAAGTCCCGAAGAGACTTCGTAGTTTGTGATGACGATGCTAGTTTGCCAGTAAGCCTTCAAAATTAATGAAAGTGCAGGAACTTCAAGGACCTGTGATAGGAATGCTTACATATGTGGCAGAAGAAGGCATATCTACAAATGTCATGGACAGGGAAGAAGGAGGCAGGAAAGAAGTTGAAAAGATATGTTATAGAAGGTCATTGCAAAGGAAGGGGAGGGAGAGTAATTGGAGACACTTTAGAAGCAGCAAATGCAACAGCAACATATTGCTTTTGAAAATAAAAAGTCAATGATAACATTCTCAGGCTTATATATTTCTGAGTAAGTAAGAATGGTGAGTTTGATTTTGAGACCGTGAAACCCAAAGGCAAACAGATTATAAAATCTCCTTCAGTTTTTAAATGCAGTACACCTTTAAGTTCTGTTAGATTCTTAAGAGTGACACAGTACAGACGCAAATACTTCAGTTCATCAAGTCCACATTCACCATCACCCACCCATTTACCTCAATGCTACCTGGTTCCATTTTAATTTCTTCACACTGCCACCAACTCCCCCAAACGTTGTCTGATTTACGGGTTGGATATGTTCAGCTGGTCACACCTC
This sequence comes from Hypanus sabinus, assembly GCF_030144855.1. Taxonomy (NCBI): domain Eukaryota; kingdom Metazoa; phylum Chordata; class Chondrichthyes; order Myliobatiformes; family Dasyatidae; genus Hypanus; species Hypanus sabinus. The sequence continues at coordinate 33,761,974 of NC_082728.1, forward strand.
ATGGTTTCCAAATATAATGACAGTATGAGAGGAGTGTAAACTCCATACCACTCTTTGTCATGGGAAGAAACTATTAGGCAGACAGAGAGACAAAGTCAAGGGTATAATCAGAGCCTCCTAGAAGAAATATGGAACACTCATTATTGGGAGTTACTGGCACCTGGCTGCTGAAAGTGAGGAAGGAGTATTCAACATGGTGCTGAAAACTTCTCCCTTGCATTGGCGTTGGGAGATAATACAGGTTGAAGGCCATCCCATGTTGTTTTATAGCAGTGCAACCAATTTCAGACTTCCCACCCCAACAAGCACCACCCACCCAATCTGTGGAGGAGTTTGTGTTCCCACGTTGATCTTATAACCACCTTTGATGCTACACACTTATGCATCATTAATCCAGAAGGACAGCTAAGAAGAAAATGGGAGGATTCACAATTGCAAGGGTGGATCTGCTTTGTGGGAAGAGAGAGTTGTGAAAGGTACAATATTTACTTAGACACAGTGAGGTACTCCCCCCTGCACACAATTACTAGGTTGTTCTTCTTTATGAAATCTATTCTGCATGGCTGTTTTCAAGACAGAAAACGCAAAAATGCATCGCAGGTCAGACGTCTGTGAACAAAGAAACAGAGATAATACTTCAGCTCATTGACCAATGAGCTTCCAGTGAATGGGTTAATCACCCCACTTGGCAAAACCTTGAGTTCCTGGTGCAGGCATTTTATATTTTAACCTGTGACCCAACCCCAGCCCAGCTGTTTTCATGTTCCTTATCTACATTAAAATAATTTTGCAAAATGCATACAATAATACATATCAAGGTAAGTACCATACTGGTTATAATATGCATCTGCTGTCCACAGAGACTATAGAAGATGGAGTCTTGAGTGAAATAAACAAACGGCTGGTGCAACTCGGCAAGTCAAGCTATATCAGGGGAGGGAACTGGCCTGTAACATTTCAGGTTAAGATCTTTCATCCAGTCAGGAAAATGAGACATTCTCTTACTGAATCATAAAAAACTTCAGGATAAATAAATACAGGAGGATACTTCTCCTAACTGTTATATCTGGAACCAGTGTACAACCTCAATATTAGGGGATTTCCATTCCAGACTGAATTGAGAAGGATTTAATCACCAACAGCTCTTTACCTGAAAAAGTAACAGAGGCTCTGTGTATGAGTACTTGAACAAAAAAGATGGATAGATTTTTGGATAATAAGGAATCAAATACAAGCAGAAAAGCACCAGTGAAATACATAATTGTATTAAAAGATGAAACAGGAACAAGAGGTGGGGTAAACAGCTTTCTCCTGTTCCTGGATTGGTATTTGCTTGTTTTATGTTTCAAACCCTATAGCAGTTTCCTGCCTTTGTTATTTCTCTATCTTCTGTTTGCAAAATTAACATCTAGAATGAAAGAGGAGCTTCAGAAACTAATGCATTTTTCAGTAGCAACCATTCATTAATGATGTTTTTTATTCAAGAACATAAATTAGATTTGTAACCCGCAGGTTTATTTAATGATATTGTGATGTGTGTTAAACAGAGACAGCAGGTTCCCATACCTTCCAGAAAGAGAATTAAAATAAAGTTCCACTGTTGATCAGTTCGGTCAGGAAACATTTTATTAACCCTTCACCTATCAACTTTTCCAACAAAGTCATGAACTTTCTGGGAAGGACATTGCCCTATCCTTTCAATTCATGCAACCATAATCCTGAAATGGATGAAGCAGAGTCCATCATCAAAGACCCCCACCATCCAGGCCATGTTGTCTTCTCATTGATGCTATTGGGAAGGGTGTACAGAGGCCTTAGGTCCCACATCACCAGGTTAAGGAACTGCTACTATCCATCAACCATCAGGCTCCTGAGCCAGTGTGAAGAACTTCACTCACCTCAACAACCATCCACAACTGATAGATTCAATTTAAAGGCCTCTACAGCTCATGTTCTCAGTATTATTTATTTACTTGTTTGTTTGTTTATTTACTTATACATTATAATTATTATTTACTTTTTTGTATTGCACAATTTCTTTTCTTTTGCACATTGTTTTTTGTCAGTCCTCTCTGTGCAGTTTTTCATTGATTCTATTGTATTTCTTTGTTCTATTGTAAATGCCCGCAAGAAAATTAATCTTAGGGTAATATATGGTGATATATGTATGTTTTGATACTAATTTACTTTGAACATTGATCTTGAACTTTGAAATAAATATATTATTGCGATATCTATAAAGATTATCCCTGGAGTTTAGTCTTGTTCCATAGAGTTTTTCAGCCTCATTTCTCTTCTGTTGAAGTTAGCAGCACACAATATAAACCTTCTGCAACAGTGTCCAGTCAATCAGCTACACAATAGAATTGATTGGAAAACAAAACTATAAATCAGGGCAGGAAGCTTAAACCACTACTTTTGTAGGAATCAGTGGGGATCGAGTTATCAAGCATCACAATAAGACCATAAGGTATTGAAGCAGAAATAGGGCATTTGGCTCATCGAGTCTGCTCTACCATTTCATCCAATTTTCCTCTCAGCCTCAATCTCCTGCCTTCTCCCTGTATTTCTTCATGCCCTGACCATTCAGGAATCTATCAACCTCTGCCTTAAATATACAAACAGATTTGGCCTCCACAGCTGCCTGTGGCAAAGAATTGCATAGATTCACCACGCTCTGGCTAAAGAAATTCCTCCTCATCTCCATTCCAAACGGATGCCCCTCTATTCTGAGGCTGTGTCCTCTGGCCTTAGACTCTCCCACCATAGGACACTTCCTCTCCACATCCACTCTATCAAGGCCTTTCTCCATTTTAATGAGGTCACCCCTCATTCATCTGAATTTTAATGAATACAGGTACAGACCCTGTATTTCATGCCCATTTTAACAAGCAAGCTTTTTTGACTCCTCCCATCACTCTACCTCTGAAAATTACAAAATAAGCATTCATTCTATTTAAACTTCTATCAACATGTTCTAAACTGCTTCTGAATACAGTTTGCGCTGCATAAGCACTAATCTGGAGGCAAAACATGCATTGTCATTGGCCCTGAAGGAAGTGTGTTACCCTCTGGGATTGTAATCACACTGCCTTGTGAAGGTGAACATTACTGACATCTACCAAAAAATTTCATTTAGATCTGGTCTTATAGTTAAGGTCTTGACTTGTAAACTGTATTTGCTTCTTTTATATTAAAATTCAAATGATTCTCCATATAGGTGATAATAATTCAAGAGAATACATTAGTGATCATTCTAAAAAAAAAGAACGACAATTTTTCAATCAATTGGTGTCACCTCCACACTCACTGAGTTACAAAGCTCCCATTCACAGAAGCCACGATGCTCATTTCCGTGAGTAGCTGTGGAAACATTCCATCTGCTTAAGTCCCTTATGAATATTCTGAATGACAATTCCATTATTAATCCCAATTAATCTACATGAATCTATTACAAGTTACATCTATTTAATGGAGCATCCATACAAGACTCTCAATAGTCAGGTGCTTTCAAAATATCCCGAGAATTATAAATAATTGAAAATAATTTAATAGCCACATTAAATGCAGTCAAAATGAGTTATTTAATGTACAATTTAATACCAGATGAGGGAGTCAGTCTATAGTAACTTTTAATAGTTGAATGTATTTTGCTCATTCTTTATTATTTATATGTTTGTATACTTCACAGTGTCATTTCCAACTGCAGTCTGCCATCTTTCCAGTGCTTGCTTCTTCACTTGTTTCCTCTACAATTTGAAAATAAATATCATGGCAGACATCACAGTCAATCCTGAACTGGTTAAGGTCATATCAAGCATTAGGCTTGCTTGATGAAATCTGTGGCCAATTATCAGCAACATATGACCTGTAGCAGAAGGGGTCCTAATAATTCCTATGATTAGGAATGCCTGCCATTCCATCCCTAGACTGCATGTTGGGAAATGTGATCATATGGATATCTTCCTCCTACTTTCATACAGGTAGAGGGCAAAGAACAAGGCAACAGAGTAAAAAAACAACAAAGAAGTGGTTGCCGGGGCCAGAGGGGAAGCTATGGGACAGCTTTGAGTTGATGGACTGGGCCATCCAAGGACCTAAATTAATATGCCGTGGTTTTCATGGACTTTCTAAGGATACTCAAGATTGAGTCTGTCCCCACAAAATCATCCAGTATCTTCCCCAGCCCAAAGCCTTGGATGAACCAAGAGATCCACAATCTGCTGAAAGCTAGATCAGTGATGATCAGGTCTTGCAACCAAGGAAAGTACCAGAGGACCGAGTGTAACCTCAGGAAAGCCAGAGATGACATCCGGGAAATGACTTGCGAAGCGGCAATTCTGCACCAAACTTGAATCACTGAAGAATGATCAATAGCTGTGGCAGGACTTGAATGTCATCACATCCGACAAAGTAAAACCAGATGTTTCTGAAGGCTCTCAGTCATCTAGATCATTGTAAATCAAGGCAACTGGACTTGCTGTGTTGTCTAGAATATGTCTTGCCACTAATCCAAGAGGCTTCTACAGTTCTGATCCATGGTGAGTATTTTTCCAGCTTATAAACTCTGTGAGTTGTTTAAAGATATAGCAATCAAATGAGGTTCATTAAGAGTCATAGAAGTAAGAGTTTTAGAGTCATTGGTCTTATCTTTGCCTGAATGGAGATGTGAACTGTTGTGGAGATGCTGGAGTAGAGATGTTAGGACTGAATTGTAAGGAGCTGAAAGGTGGTCTCGTACCCACCCTCTCTGTTCAGGGATGGGTTTTTCAGTTCGACAACGATGGGTTCTTAACCCCCCTTTCAAACCAACTGACCTCCCTGTCCAAAATATGCACACAGTTATCATCAGAGGAGTATCCCTTGTCCTTTAGGTGTAAATATACAGCCGAGTCCGGACGTGAGGTGTTAGCCCTCCTACATTGGACCATCCGTTTGTGAAGTGGTTGTTCTGTTTCACCGATATACAGATCTCATTGCATTAGATAGCATATACAATATCGCTCCACTTACGTTTGGGTGTAGGATCCTTGGGGTGGAACGGTTTCTATCTGAGTCTGTCTGTAGGCTTGAAGAACACAGGGATTTGGTGTTTATTGAAAATCCTTCCGAGTTTCTCTGAAACTCCAGCTACATATGGGATGACTATGCTTTTCTGTCTGTTTTGCTCCTTGTGTTTGTCTGATGGACTGACGTCCCAGCTGGGTTTGGTTGCTGTCTTAATGAAGGCCCAGTAAAGCTGCAAGCTTTCAAGGCTCCTTGTCTTTAGCTGTAATGTTGGTGGGCACATTCTTGGCACTGTGATGTAGTGTTCAGATAACCCCCAACTTATGTTCTAGTAGGTGATGAGAGTCAAACTGTAGCAACTGATCTGTGTTGGTTGGTTTCCTGTAAACTTCAATATCCAGATGTCCATTTTCTTTGATCAATATTGCACAGTCAAACAAGTCCAGTCTATTGCTCTTGATGTCTTCTTGGGTAAATTTGACGTTATTATCCACTGAGTTGATGTCTTCTGTGAAGGCTTGCACCTCATGGATTTTGATCTTGACCCAGTGTCTTTCACATACCTGAGCAAATGACTGGGTGCTGTTCCATGGAAAGTGCTCAAAGCTGTCCTTTCAACATTTTTCATGTATAAGTTGGCTACATAGGAGACACCGGTGAAGCCATGGTGCAACCGTGTGTCTGCCTGTAGAAGACATCTTTGTATTTGAAATAAGTCGTGCTGAGACAAAGGTTGAGTAGAGTACATACCTGATCCAAGTTGAGTGTGGTTCTGTTGTCCAGGCTACTGACCTAACATTGCTGTTTTCTTACTGTCTTGATAGCTTCTGAAGTGGACACAGATGTGAATAAAGACGTAACATCATATGGTCTCTTCTGCATGCTGAAATTTCTGAGCATTTTCGATGTGGTGTGGAGCATTGCTGACCAAAGAGGTGAAAATGGTGTGACAATGGTATTTTGCAATGTTGTAAGTAACTGATTTAATACTTTTTACAATTGGCTTTAAAGGGACTCCTTGCTTGTGGATCTTGAGAAATCTGTATAAGGATGGGATAAGGATCCTACACTCAAACATAAACAGAGCAATATTGTTTATGCTATCCAGTGCAATGAGAACTGCACAGATTGTATTTCAGTCAGACAAAACAACCGCTTCATATAGGAGGGCTAACACCTCAGGGCAAAACTTGGCTGTATATCTACACCTAAAAGACAAGGGACACTGTTTTGATGATAACAATACACATATTTTGGACAGGGAGGACAGTTGATTTGAAAGAGGGCTTAAAGAAGCCATCTTTGTCAAACTGGAAAACCCATCACTGAACAGACGGGGTGGGGTACCATACTTTCCTATTAGCTACTTATAATGCAGTCGATCAGACAAATGACCTTTTCATCACCTCTATGACTCTTAATGACCTTCATGTTATTGCTATACCTCTAAACAATTCACAGCATTTATTAGCCAGAAAACTACCCACCATGGATCAGAACTGAAGATGTCTCTTTGGTAAGTGTTGAAATGTCTTCTAGGTATTCACAGCAAGTTCAGTTGCCTCAATTCACTACTGCTTGATAAAGCCAGATAGAATGTGTGACAACAAGGATCTTCTCCCAAATGAGAATGTCAGGTATGCTCACTTTGACCAGCAGAAGATGGAGGCACCATCACAAATTCCCACAACCCCTGATTACCCTCTGATTTCAGTCTCTAAACCAATGGGAGAGCATCTTTCAGGAGGGGGAACCACAGAAAGTGTCTGGTCCAGGCAATGTACCTAGCTGAATAATGAAGACCTGTGCTGATTCTTACATGCTCACAGTTTGAACACAGGACAGTGGGATGATGTTATGTCATGTGATGGCATTTTCCAAACAGTATTTAAACAAAGCCCACAGTCTGTGACGCAGTTCTCATTTTTATTTTTGTGCAGCATTGTTACTGTTAGTCGGAGGTGTGGAGGCTCCACCGGTTTTGTTTGTTGCATGTTTATTTTTCCCTTACAGTCCAGTATCAGAGAGTGAAGGCATTACCGGAGTTATATGAGTTCAAAGGATTGGATAAAGTTAATGTCGTTCAGCGTTTTGGGGAATGATAGACCTTTGTGACTTCATTCAGGAATTGTGGCATGCACATTTGAGATAAACCCCTGCAAAGTCAGGAAGGTTTGTGCAGTGACCACCCTCCAGTCAAAGGTCAGTTCCTTTTATTTCCACGTGACTTCTTCGAACAAGGCATCTCCTGGCTGTGAAATCAGCAGATTCGTCGTTACTTTGAAGGAATCATTTGTTTCGGGAAAGTCTTTCCTTACTGACTGTATAAATAACATGGACTTTTGAACTTATCACTTTAAGTCTGTGCTTGGATGAGAGCTTGTTAAGAACAGTTTCTACGTTTGACTGTTTGTTAGATATTGCCGTCTAACTGTTAACTTCCAGTTAAGTTAGTCATTTGTTTACTTTTCCAAGTTTTGAGCAGAGGGTAATAAATCTCGGGATTTGTTTTAAACCCTGTCTCAGTTTCATATTTGTTGCTGCTGCATTTGTAACATAATCAATTGAGTGGAGTGAATATTAACATTTTTAACATCTCGCTTCAGCTATCTAAGGTACCTATTTACTTCAAGCAGGCTTCAATCATACGGTGCCCAGAAAGAATGCGGTAGCCTGCCTCAAAGACTATTGTTTGAAGAGCACTTATATCCACGGTGATGAAGTGCTTTGAGAGGTTGGTCATTGCCTGAGAAGCGACTTGGATCATTTTGTTCTGTAGTCCTGCTGAGAGGTCTCAGCCCGAAATATTGACTGTACTCTTTTCACAGATGCTGCCTGGTCTGCTGAGTTCCTCCGGCACATTGTGTGTGTTACTTGGATCCAGTCCAGTTTGCCTACCATCACAACAGGTCATCAGGTGATTATTAGCTCTGCACTCAGCCCCAGAGCATCTGGACAGTGAAGATGCATACGTCGGGAAGCTCCTCAGTGACTACAGCTCTGCATTCAAAAGCTATCACCGCCCAAGACTCATCAATAAGTTCCAAGACCCAGGCCTCAGTACCTCCTTGTGCAACTGGATCCCTGATTTCCTCAGATTGGCTTGGCAACAGCATCTCAGCACCACGAGGATATGCTGAGGATCCTGCTCTCCTTGCTTTATATTTGTGACTGTGAGGCTAAGTACAACTTCAAAGCCATATTTAAGTTTACTGATGACACCACTTTTGTTGGCTGAATCAAAGGTAGTGACGAATCAGCATATAGGTGGGGGACTGAACAGTGCTGCAACAACAAACTCTCACTCAGTGTCAACAAAAACAATGAGGAGGAAACTGGGGGTCCAGGAGCCAGTCCTCATCAGGGAAACAGCAACTTCAATTTCGTTCGCATTCTCACTTCACTGGATCTGCCCTCACTCCAGCATGTAAGTGCCATTACAAAGAAGGCACAGGACCGCTTCCGTTTCCTTAGAAGTTTACAAAGATTTGGCAGGTCATCAAAATCTTTGAAAAACTTCTATAGATGCGGGCTGGCAGTCTAAACCCTAAAATACTATTGCTGGCACGGTAGGATAGCAATTAGGATAGAAGCCATATACCTCCAACTCCAGTAATCCAGTTTCATTCCTCTCTGCTTACTGTCTATGTGGAGCTTTTGCATTCACCCTCTGAATGTTTGAATTTCTTGTTTCTGCCACATCCCAAAGAAATACTGGTAGATTAACTGTCTACTCTAAATTGTTTGTAGTGTACATGGGCAACAAAGGATCAATTGAAAGCCATGTGAGAAAGAATAGGCAATAGTGAAATCACTGGGAGATCATCTTAGAGTGAGCAGAGACTATATTGGTAGAATTGCTTTCTTCTATGATGTATCAAAATTTTATGTTTTCATTTTAATTTCAAATTTAAGATGAATATATCATACTGGTATCATACAAATAGACAAAGTAAGTTTGAAATAAACCAGCAGGCAAAATCTTCCAGGAAATGTTGTATATTGGTCTAGTATGATTTTGACAAAAAAATGGATCGTATCTTTGTTTAAGCATTACAATGTATTTAAGAGATTTCATATGATTTTTACTTAATGTACAATGTTGGGTTCAACAGACTGAAGAGTATGGATACAGTTGACGAGAAGAAGAGCACAGAAGAGGTTACTGAATCCTCCAGAATAAAGAAAACTGACAGAAAAGGACAGCATGGAGACACATTGCAGAAGAGGGTGTGAATACAGGATGATGTGCTGTATTGTGGAGGGAGTACATTCGGATTAGAGGGTTGTGACTAGTGGTGTCCCATAAGGATCGGTTCTGGATCCTCTATTTTTCGTGATGTGGGGTAGAAGGGTGGGTTGGCAAGTTTGCAGACAACGCAAAAGTTGGTGGTGCTGTGGACAGTTGTCGAAGATTGCAGAGAGACATTGATAGGATGCAGAAGTGGGCTGAGAAATAGCAGATGGAGTTCAACCCAGAGAAGTGTGAGGTGGTACACTTTGGAAGGACAAACTCCAAGGCAGAGTACAAAGTAAATGGCAGGATACTTGGTAGTGTGGAGGAGCAGAGGGATCTGGGGGTCCATGTCCACAGATTCCTGAAAGTTGCCTCACAGGTAGATAGGGTAGTTAAGAAAGCTTATGGAGTGTTGGCTTTCATAAGTCGAGAGATAGAGTTTATGAGTCATGAGGTAATAATGCAACTCTATAAAACTCTGGTTAGGCCACGCTTGGAGTACTGTGTCCAGTTCTGGTTGCCTCAGTACAGGAAGGATGTGGAAGCATTGGAAAAGGTACAGAGGAGATTTACCAGGATGTTGCCTGGTTTAGAGAGTATGCATTATGATCAGAGATTAAGGGAGCTAGGGCTTTACTCTTTGGAGAGAAGGTGGATGAGAGGAGACATGATAGAGGTATACAAGATATTAAAGGAATAGATAGAATGGACAGCCAGTGCCTCTTCCCCAGGGCACCACTGCTCAGTACAAGAGGACATGGTTTTAAGGTAAGGGGAGGGAAGTTCAAGGGGGATATTAGAGGAAGGTTTTTTACTCAGAGAGTGGTTGGTGCTTGGAATGCACTGCCTGAGTCAGTGGTGGAGGCAGATACACTGGTGAAATTCAAGAGACTACTAGATAGGTAATGGAGGAATGTAAAGTGGGGGGTTATATGGGAGGCAGGGTTTAAAGGTTGGTACAACATTGTGGGCCGAAGGGCCTGTACTGTGCCGTACTATTCTATGTTCTATGTTCTATATTTGAATGTATGTGGTATAGAAAACAAAGTAAATGAGCTTATAGGGTAATTAGCAATTGGCAGGAATGACTTTGTGGGCATCATGGTGACATGATTGAAAGAAGATCACAGGACCAAAATATCCAAGGATACACATCCTTTCAAAAAGACAGGCAGAGGGGGTAGGATGGAACTGATGGTAAAAAAAAATCAAATCCTTAACTAGAAGTGATATAGGTACAGAAAATGTTGACAACTTGTGGCTAGAGTTAAGAAACTGCAAAGGTAAAAAGAGGGTAAAATGTATAGGCCTCCTAATAGTAACTAGAATGTGAGGTACTAATTATAACACGAGATAGAACGGCTTGTAAGAAAGGCAATGCTGTGATGGTCATTGGGGACTCAATATACAAGTTGACTAGGAAAATCAGTTTGGCACTGGATCCCAAGAGAAGGAATTTGTAGAACACCTATTAGATGGCTTTTTGGAGCAGCTTGTAGTCAAGCCCACTAGAGAAAAAAGCAATTCTGCATCTGATGTTGTGCAATGAACCAAATTTGATTAGGGATTTTAAGGTAAAGGAATACTTCGAAATAATAATATGAAGAAACATTCTAGAGGGAGGATGAGGCAACTGTGGCTGACAATATAAGCCAAAGGAGAGAATAAAAACAAAATGTGGCATAAAATATAGCAAGAAATAGTGAGAAGCTGGATGATTAGGAAACTTTTAAAAGCCAACAGAAAACAATGGAAAAAAGCAATAAAGGGAAAAAGATGAAATGTGAAGGTCAATGATACAAACAGCAATAGCATTTTTTTTCAGAATTAGATTTGTGTCTATTATCTCTGAAGTGTGGCACGAAACATGCTTCAGATAAAATAAAGAGTAAAAGAGAGATAAGAGTGGACACTGAACTTCTGGAAAATGACACTTAATAGGTAATAAAACAGAACAAATGATTGACGAACTGAATAAGTATTTCCCATCAGTCTTCATAGCAGAGATCTTTCGATTTAAGATGATGGTGAAATACAGAGACAACTTGCTGGCAGCAAGCAGAGCTACTACCTACTGTACTCTATTAATCATGCTTTTTCTAGAAAATGATCACTTCAATCAGTAGCCTGTAACTTCCCCTTTGGATACAAGTTTTTTAAAGCTCCTGTATGACCTGGCATGTGAACTGAATTCTTGAAGGTGCAGGAAGGTTACAGAGAGACATTTATGGGTTGAGTGAAGCCAGTATGGCCCAGGCTCGAGAGCAAAGAACAAGCCAACATGTGGCCATTGCTGGAACAGACTTGGAGCCGATTTGAAGTGAAAGAACTGAGGCGAGAGTAAGTGGAGGGAACAGGACCCAGCCACAGAAGTGAGGCACAAGCTGATGCTTGACCAATTTAAGCACCAGACCAGATTCAAATGGTTGGATTTGGGATGAATCGAGGCAGCTTGTCCTGGGCTTGAGAGCATGTCAAAGTAGCAGGGATCAGGTCTGAGAGCAAGGAACAATCTGCTGTTTGGCTGATTTAAGAGCTGGGCCAGATTGAGAAGATCAGGGTGTCAGTGCCAGAGGAGATTGACGGGCTGGTGTTCAGCTCACTGCTCACGAGGTTTACTCATCTCTGCACTGAGCTGAGGCTGTAGTCTGCATTAATGCACTTTTGGAATGGCTGGCTTCATGGCTGTGGACTTCAGTTCTGAAAGCAGTTTGCTTACTTTTAATGTTTTCACAACTAGTTTCTTTTTCTCTGCACATTGTGAGTTTGACAGCATTCTGTATTAATAGGTTCTATGGGGTTTCTTTGTTTTCTGGCTGCCTATAAGGAGATACATCTCAAGGTTGTATATAATATATATACTTCAATAATAGATGTACTTTGAACTTTGAACCAGCAACAATGCCAGAAATTCAAGGGTGCCAGTGGGGAGAAATGAATGTAATCAATATTATTAAAGGATGCAGTGCTTGGGAAGCTGAAGGATCTGAAGTCACCTTGGCCAAATGGACTATATCCAAGTGTTCTGAAAGACATTCTGAAGAGATTGTGGTGGCATTAGTAACAATCTTTCAAGAATCACTAGAATCAGGAATGGAAAATTACAAATGCCACTCCTCTTTTTAAGAAAGGAGGAAGGCAGAAGACAGGAAATCATAAGTGTTTAGCTCAACTTCATTGGTTAGTAAGATTTATTAAGAATGGAGTTTTAGGATATTCGGAAGTACATGGATAAATTAGGCTGATGTCAGCCTGGTTTCCTTAAGGAGAGATCTTCCTTGACAAATCTGTTGGTATTCTTTGAGGAAGCAGCAGAACAACCCTAGCCACCAGTAGCCAACCAGAAATGGACCTCCTTATTCCCAGTCTGTGCCTCCTGCCAGTCAGTAGGTTTGACATCCTGTCTGGATGTGGATGTGGATTTTCAGAAGGAATTGTCAAGGTGCCACATATGAGATTGCTACACAAGATGAGAGCTCAAGGTACCATAGGAATGGTATCAGCATGGAAAGAAGATTGGCTGTTTGGCAGAAGGCAAAGAGTGGGAATAAAGAGGATCTTTTTTGTTGGCTGCCAGTGACTATTGGTGTTCCGCAGGGTGGGGTTTTGTGTCATCTACTTTTCATGTTATGAGCTAATGATCTGGAGGTCAAATGTCAGAAGGTGTCAAAGTTTACATGGCGAGGACAGTAGAATGGGGTTGAGAGGGTAAAATAAATCAATCATTGTCAAATAGCAGAGCAGAATCAATGAGCCAAAATGCCTTATGTTGCTTTTATGAGTTTTGTCTAATTATATCACTGAATAAGTCTTCCGATAAGATGGCAGCACACTTGGTTGCAGCAGCTTCTCTGGGTCCAAACAAAGTTGTAACTGTCCATCATTTACAATTTCTTTATGACCATAAGACACTCCTGAATATTAAAAACTTGATTAACTGCAGGTCTACCCTACCAGCAAGTTGTTCAATAGCGGTGGAGCTGGACTTGTTGTGTATTTTGTTGCGTGTTACAGTCACCCAAGGAGAAAGGTGGCAGAGACGATGCACGGAGGTGGAGTTTGGTCCAATTAAAAAAAGCTTAAACTTAACTTAAGAGTGGACATTCACATTAGATATGTGAAATGGGCAAAAGGAAAGCTACAGTAAGTACAATGCAATTCAACCTGTACCGATTTTCAAGTCATCTTTTCTATTTTTTTAAAGTCTGCTTCACTGCTTGATTTTGTCATTCATTTGAGTTGCCATTTTAAAGAAAATCTTTTAAACTTTTTTCTCATGGGCTTATGTGGTGGGTATTTAAGTAAGACGGATTGTCTGCTTCTTCACTACGAAGCCAATTGCAAATGCAGCACTTCCAAGACTTCAGTACAATAGAAGCTGCTGATAAAAATGAAGGACAGAAGGATTTAGTTCCTACATGACAAATTTTGATAACAACTCAAGCAATAAGGTAGCATTTATAAGAACAATCCCCAAAGACATCAGCAGGAGCCATTAAAAAATAGGCTTGACCTGAGAAGCCATGGGAATCTTATTTCAAAACCTAAGTAGTCTGTGACAGAAGAAGAGATACTAAGAGGACAAGTAGGTATCCGTGTTGTTAGTAAAGAATAGCAAAAAAAAACTATTGCTTCTGGTAGGGAGTTCTGTATGAGGCAGAACAACATTAAAATGAGATCCAATCCTTTCCGAAGTGATATTAGAAAGTGTTTATTTTAGACAAATGGTAGTAGGAATATAGAAATTTCTTCCACAAAAAAATTGTTGAATTGAGTTTAATTTAAAAAGTGAAAAAAAAATTGTTTTGTGGGGATATTAAGCCAGTTAAATCAACAACAATTAGATCAACTGTGAAGCTATACTAGCTGTCAGTGTGGCTCTGGATGCAAGGGGGCTTGAAGCCTCACACTGGCCTGACAACCATCTAAATCAATGCAGTGACACTGTACTCCATGGAAACCCTGGTGTTACCTCTCAGGAAGAGAGCACTTGTCCTTCTACTCCTGTCACCCTGCCAAAGTGCCTGGCAACCTCCCTCCCCTGAGTGCTTGCCACCATGCTGGATGTTGCAATGAAACACCGGGTCATCCTCCAGAAACAGATGTACTCCCCACTTCTTGGAGATGGCAGGTGAGGTACCAGAAGATCGGAGGATAGCTAATGTTCTGCTGTTTAAAAAGACTCTAAACATAAAACAGAATCAGAATCAGGTTCGCATATGTTGTGAAATAAGTTAACTTAGAGCAGGAGTATAATGCAATATACGATAGCATAGAAAAATTAAATAAGTAAATCAATTACGGTAAGTGTGTGTGTACCAAATAGGTAAATTAAAATTAGTGTAAAAACAGAAATAGTATTTTAAAAAAGCGAAGTAGTGTTTATGGGTTCAATGTCCATTTAGGAATCGGATGGCAGAAGAGAAGAGGCTTCAGGACATTATAGGCCAGTGAGTCTGACATCAGTTGTGGGAAAGCTATTTAAGGTATTCTAAGGGACCAGATATATAATTATTTGGATAGACATGGACTAATTAAGGATAGTCAGCATGGCTTCAAGAGTGGTAGGTCATGTCTAACCAATCTTATAGAGTTTTTCAAGGAAGTTACCAGGAAAGTGGATGAAGGCAAGACAGTGGATGTTGTCTGCATGGACTTTAGCAAGGCATTTGACAAGGTCCGGCATGGGAGGCTGGTCAAGAAGGTTCAGTCATTCAGCATTCAGGATGAGGTAGTGAATTGGATTAGTTATTGGCTTTGTGGAAGAAGCCAATAGAGTAGTAGAGGGTTGCCTCTCTGACTGGAGGCCTATGACTAGTTGGATACTGCAGCAATCAATGCTGGCTCTGTTATTGTTTGTCATCTATATCAATGACCTGGATGATTATGTGGTTAACTGGAATAGCAAATTTGTGAATGACACCAAGATTCAGGTGTTACGAATGTGCCACAACTCTGAGGAGCCGAAGGGTACTAAGTAGCCCCCTCCTTCTTGAGAATCGCAAGATCGTTATTAATTTGGGTCTGGGAACCAGGAAATGAGAGAGAGACATCCAGAATACACAGGGTTTGGAATGTGTTCTGGCCTCAGCAAGATGGAACCACTGATAACGGCTATTGTCTCTTGGAGACAGAATTGTGTATTGAGTACTGTACTATCCATTGAAGCCCTCAGGGGACAGCCAGAGTGGTCTGGTTGAGGGATTGCATCATCCCAACCTGATTGACATCTGAGACCCGGTGAGTCAGGATAAAAGAGGGGCTGGGGAACGACCCCTTTAGACGCACCAGGAGAAACGCTCGAAATCCCGTGACAGCGTTTAAATCGCGATAGCTGGTGGGGGGCTCGGGTGCGTCCTTTTCTCTTGCCTGGGAATTGGTGGGCTCGCCACGGAAAAACGGCTTTAGCTAAAGGAGAGACCACAACAATGGAACTCTCAAAGGATCGAAATCATAAAAAGGAAAAGCTGGCAAGTTTCTAAAAATCTCTGTCTTGACTCCAACCAAAAACTGCAGCCTGAATGAACTGAGTGACTTTTATCTTTCCATCGGACAATACATTATCCCCTAGACAATGATAGAGCTATTTCTTATTGATTATTATTATACCCGCACTTTTAGATTTAGTATTGACTACGTATATTATCTGTATAACCATATAACAATCACAGCATGGAAACAGGCCATCTCGGCCCTCCTAGTCCGTGCCGAACTCTTAATCTCCCCTAGTCCCACCTACCCGCACTCAGCCCATAATCCTCCACTCCTTTCCTGTCCATATACCTATCCAATTTTACCTTAAATGACACAACTGAACTGGCCTCTACTACTTCTACAGGAAGCTCATTCCACACAGCTATCACTCTCTGAGTAAAGAAATACCCCCTCGTGTTTCCCTTAAACTTCTGCCCCTAACTCTCAAATCATGTCCTCTCGTTTGAATCTCCCCTACTCTCAATGGAAACAGCCTATTCACGTCAGCTCTATCTATCCCTCTCAAAATTTTAAATACCTCGATCAAATCCCCCCTCAACCTTCTACGCTCCAATGAATAGAGACCTAACTTGTTCAACCTTTCTCTGTAACTTAAGTGCTGAAACCCAGGTAACGTCCTAGTAAATTGTCTCTGCACTCTCTCTAATTTATTGATATCTTTCCTATAATTCGGTGACCAGAACTGCACACAATATTCTAAATTTGGCCTTACCAATGCCTTGTACAATTTTAACATTACATTCCAACTTCTGTACTCAATGCTTTGATTTATAAAGGCCAGCATTCCAAAAGCCTTCTTCACCACCCTATCTACATGAGACTCCACCTTCAGGGAACTATGCACTGTTATTCCTAGATCTCTCTGTTCCACTGCATTCCTCAATGCCCTACCATTTACCCTGTATGTTCTATTTGGATTATTCCTGCATTATCAATACATTATACATACATTATACAACATACATTCTCAATGTATGTTTGCATTGATATTATTTTTGTGTATTTTTACTAATAAATACTGTTAAAAATAGTACCATCAGACTTCAACGGACCTCTCTATCTTTGCTGATAAGTGACCCAGTTACGGGGTTCGTAACACAGGGAGTAGTATACAGCAAGGAAGGTTGTCACAGTTTTCAGAGGGATCTGCATCAGCTGGAAAAATGGCAGATTGAATTTAATGCAGACAAGTGCACAATATTGCACATCAGTGGACAAACTAGGGTAGATCTTACACTGGGAATAGGAGGGCACTGAGGAGTGTCGAAAAACAAAAGGATCAGCGAAGACAGGTCCAGAATTCATTGAAAGTGGTGTCACAGCTAGACAAGGTCATAAAGAAAGCTTTTGTCACATTAGCCTTCAAAAATCAATGTTTTGAGGATACAAAATGGAATGTTATGTTGAAGTTATATAAGGTGTTGGCGAGGCCTAATTTGGAGTATTCTTTACAGTTTTGGTCACCTACCTACATGAAAGATGTAAACAAGTTTGAAAGGGTACAGAGAAAATTTACAAGGATATTGCCAGTACTGCAGGACCTGAGTTATAGGGAAAGATTAAATAGGTTAGGACTGTACTCATTCAGAAGTAGAAGGTTTAAGGAGGTATGATAGAGGTATACAACATTCTGAGGAGTACCGATGGTGTAAATGCAAGCAGGCTTTTTCCCACTGAGGTTGGGTGGGACTACAACCAGTGGTCATGGCTTAAGGATGAAAGATGAAAGGTTTAAGGGGAAAATGAAGGGGAACTTCTTCATTCAGAGGGTTATGAGAGTGTGGAACAAGCTGCCGACACAAGAGGTGATTGCAAGCTTGATTTCAAAGTTTAAGAGAATTTTGTATAGGTACATGGATAGCAGGGATAAGGAGGGCTATGGTCCCAGTGGAGGTTGAGGGGAGAAGGCAGTTTAAATGGTTTCAGCATGGACTAGATAGCCAAAGGGCCTGTTTATGTGCTGTACTTCTCTATGACTCTATGTACTACGTGTTTTGTGCTGTGTGTGACTGTTGGTATATTGCATGTTACATTTTGGCCCCAGAGTAATGTTGTGTCTTTTGGCTGAATTCATCGGTATTCTTGTATGGTTGAATGACAATTAAACTTGAAAAATCGCATCTTCAGCATCAGAATCAGGTTTATTATCACCGGCATGTGACGTGAAATTTGTTCACTTAGCAGCAGCAGTTCAATGCAATACATAATCTAGCAGAGAGAAAAAGAATAATAAATTAAATAAAACATAATAAATAAACAAGTAAATCAATTATGTATATTGAATAGATTTTAAAAATGTACAAAAACAGAAATACTGTATATTAAAAAACCCAGACTGAAAAATTAAGGGTAATCTTGAAGAGTACAAGATTCTAAGAAGGATTAGTGAGGACAATGTCATGACTAATCTTGAACTAGGGGACAGATTTTCCTACTAATTGTTCACCTTTTATGACAGAAATAAAGAGAAATTTAAACTCTGAGGGTTTTGAAACTTTGAAATTTGTGCCTCACTGAGGTTTAAATCAGAAGAGTATTCACTGGATGGATCAGATCATCCGTCAGCATGATACAACAGGTGATGGAGACCTGAAAAGAAAACAGAAAATATGGGAAATAGTTTTGGTAGCACACTCAGAAAGAAAAATAGAGTCCCTGTCCCACATCACTGGCCTTTCATTAGGATAACATCACCTCATGAGTACAAGCATTTTGACATCTAGTAAGATAAGATGGACTCTTAGCCTCACAGTCTACCTCATCAAGGACCTGCACAACATTGTCTGCACACACACAGCAATTTCTCTGTAGCTGTAATATTCTATTGCGCATTTTGGTATTACTTTTCCCCTGTACAACCTCAATAACGGTACTTACATTGTGAAATGAGATATATGGAAGGCAAGCAAAATAAAGATTTTCACTGTACATGCAATAATTAGAAACCAGTTTCCTCTCTCATTAGCCTCGGACTTTTGTTCTTTTTTGCATTGCCCTCAGCTTACTTCACAAAATTGAATTTCCCATAATGCACCCATAGCTGGAGGGAGCCAATATACACAGTCGCTATTGTTCTCCATCACTGCCCCCTGCAAGCCCTGTAAACCTTTTCAATTTAAAGTAATTCTGCACAACACCAGAAACTTGTTGACCTGTAATAAGTTAAAAAAAAGGACGCAGCTAACTATAAATGGTCCTTTGAAACTGCTTCTGTAAGTGGTCCATTCTGCAGATGAGCACATGTTCACTAATGCATGCTTGAGAGAAGGCATAAACGTAACAATAAACTCAAAAAGAACAGCACTGGTATCAAACTATTGTTGCGCACTATTGATGTTATTGTCTGCTTACTTCTAGAGGTCAGGCAGTGTTCACCACCAGCATAGCATGCAGCATAACTCACAATAAAATTATATATTTCTGCATCATTGTTGGATGGATCTTGAAGACTTCTAATATTTCCAAAAACTGTGCACAACCAAGTTGAATTTTCCCTTTGACGCATCAAAGATAGACTCAGAGTGTAACAGAGAAAAAAACAGTGAGACAAAGCAAAGAAGCAGTTTATGGAAGACTTATACAGTACGGAGGATTTCGGAAGTACAGGAATGCCATCTTTATGGAAAATGGTTGGTGCTACTGTATTGCTTTAAGCAAAATTAATGTTTGAAAGAAGATGTAGAAGAAGAGGTAGAGGAATTGTCCAGGCATGCAGATGGCATGGACTGAAAGGGATAAATGACCTTTTTCTGCACTGTAAATTTCTTGGATTATCATGACATAAATAGAGAAACAAATTCTCTATTTGGCTTAATTCAAAGAGTAAATTTAAATAATCACTGCATCATTAGATGACGTGCTTATTGGCCTTAAAACAGCTGGTTATATTCTTCACTTTGTTAGTATAGTGATGTTGATTTTTATTCGCTCTGTTGCAGCATGTATTGTGTGAATGAGATGCAGCAATTTAAATAAACAAAATAAATGTACAGCAATCAAAATCATCCATGATATTTAACATTATTTCCCCCCTTGCTTTGTTATTTTTCGTTATGAAGTTAATCCCCATAATAGATACTGTTCAATCCAAATTGACAACCCTCTGGCACCACACCCAAAAAGCAATTCTTTGTACATCAGCAGTGGTAGTGCTGGCAGACTATTAGACTTCACATCCAAACCTAATCAGGTCCTCAAACAATATGCATAGATACTCCATGAAAAAGTGAAGCTGGTCCCTTCTCCACAGCCTTGAGGGCAATAAGACATGGTACACTTCTCCCATCACCCTGATTGAGCATGACAAATATTCTAAGTATCTGGAATTGATCCCATAACTTACTTTGCCCTTAAACCTCAGTGGAACAGAATGTACTTAGGATGTGGAATGCACCATTGCGTCGAGTGGTTGAAGTGAATAATTTGGCTTGTATTTAATGAAAGGCCGCACTACAAGATCAGGGAATAAGTATTAGAGCATGTTTATATGGTTAGGGCAAGTAGAATAGGAGATTTATATAGAACATAAATTGCTTTGAACTGTAAATTCTGATGCAACAATATGCACTTGAACTCTAGGTTTTCTGGAAAGTTTCAGAACACAATACAATTCTGTGAATTCCCCAAGCACCTATTAACATTCAGAACTCATACAAAATGCTTCAAAGAGGAATAGTCAAAAATAACCATTAAGCCAAAGAACCAAACATCAAGAAAGATAAATCAAGAGCTCAGTTAAAAGAACAATTTTAGGAGGGAAGGGAATGTGGTTCAAACAGGAATTTGCAGAATAGAATCTCAAGACATCTGAAATTCTTAAGTTGAACATCAATGCAGTTACATGTATTTTGTATAGCTTATTAAAAATGTCTAAGTTGTTTTTATTTTTATCCTAGGAAGATACAAGAATTTCAATTTGGATCACTTTGCTTTGGTCATGTGGTTTAATTTTGTTTTCATGGATATTTGATCTATATTAACCGTGCCTAAATCATTGAAAAGAATACTAATGGTCCATGAATTGTTAGATGGCTTTAGTCACTGCTGTAAGCATCTCTGTTGCAAAGTGCAACATAAATTTGCACTTCTTCTGACCTAACTCATTCAACTTCACTCTCATCCTGCTATGGTGTCATTTGTAAATCTAGATGCTTGCACAGCTATTTCCTTTAGTCTATTGCTAAGAAATGATGAATTTTGTGTCCCAGAGAGAACTCCAAACAAATCCTCAGCTCTGTTTCATATCCTGCTATTTTCCTATTCGACCTGTAATCTTTTCCTGTGTTAATCTCGGAACCATCACCATTATTGCCTTACAATGACTCTGCACTGCCTTACCTCCATTGCTCCGATACTTATCCTACCAAACCCAACCCTTCATTGTCTGTCAATACCAGATCTCAATGTTTTCCATGTTTGTTGGTATAGTTATCCAGAGCAACTTCCTTTAATTGCAGTCTGCTGCAACCAACTTCCTTTACTGTAGCAGAATCTTCAAGTGGAATAGCAATTTCTTTAGTCATCTCTTTTTAACATCTTCTGCATGCTAAAATTTCACACATTTGGAATCTCCTTCATCATCTCTTATACTACAGGTGACAAAATAGTGAGGCCTCAGTACGAAGAGATGATATTAAATATGGAGTTGTCAATATTTTCTCTGCTATCTTCTTCACATTTCATCTTACCTTTCTAGGTCCATCAGACGTTCCTTTGATTACATCCAACCTACTTATGACATCTCCCTTCCATTCACCACACTTCCACATCATTATGAATCTGTCCCAACACCCCAGGAGAAATAGTGCAGTACAATGGTGCAGCTCACAACCTGCTGCTTTGTAGTTCCAGAGATCAAGGGTTCAATCCTGACCTTGGGGGCAGTCTGTGTTGTTTGCACATTCTCCCTGTGAAAGTCTGCGTTTCCTTCCTTATCGCTAAGGTGTCCATTTTGGTGGGTTAATTAGCCGCTGTAAAATGCCTCTAGTGCTTTGATATGGAATCTAAGCAGACATGATGAGAAATGAAGAATTTAAAAATAAGAAGTTAATACAGATTTAGTGTAAGTGGATGGCTAACCAGTGTAGATTTAGTGGGCCGAATATCCTTTTTCTTTGTTTTATTTCTCAATAACTCTCTGACTCTCTAATTATTCCCATTCTAATCAAAGGTACAAATTTATATTTCTGTTGCCGATCCAGACTGCCAAAGTAAGAGGATATAGATATTGGTGAACACTCTAGCCAGTTAATCAGCACAAATCTTTAACGCTCAACTGAGCATGCCATTTGTGACGATGCCTCCCATGGGTTAACACTCCTGACGGCCTCAGAGACTGAAGTCACATGGTCATCAGGGTCTGTGGGAGATCGTGAAGGCACCTCCATGTTTTGATGATCAAAACAAGCATAAAAGGCATTGAGCTCATCCGGGAGCAAAGATTTGTTGTCACCTATGTTGTTTGGTCTCACCTTGTAAGAGGTAGTAGCATTCAAACCCCCTGCCACAGCTGTCAAAGTTCCTTCAGTGATTCAGATTTGGTGCACATTCATCACTTCACAGGTAAGATGGCTGTCTGGAGATTGTACCTGGACCTCTTGTATCTTACTTGGTTGCCAGACCGGAATACCACGGATATGGCCCTCAGCAGATTGTGGATCTCATTGTTCATCAAGGCTTCTGGTGAGGGAAGACTCTAAGTGATTTTGTAGAGACACACTCATCTACAGCTGCTTGTATGAAGTCCATGACAACAGTAGTGTAGTCATTCAGATCCTCTAATGAGTCCTTGAACATGGCCTAGTCCACCAACTTAAAGCAATCCTGGAGCTGCTCTTCTGCCTCATGCGATCACATCTTTGTTGTCCTTATCTCTGGACCCTTGTTTCTTAGCCTCTACCTGTACGACAGTAGGAGAAGGACGGCCAAGAAATTAGATTTCCTAAAATACAGTCCAGGCGTGGAATGGTAGGTATTCCATATTGTACTATAGAACTTATATAATGTATTGGGACTACTGGTGCCATAGGTTATATGCCAATGATGATTGGGCAGAGATTTCTTCAAACAATCTTGATTGAAGTCCCCAACTACTATCTGAAACATGTCAGGCTGAGCGGTTTCTTGTTTGGTGATGGCAGCATTCAATATCTCAAGTGCCTGATTAACATTGGTTTTCGGTGGTATGTAAAATCCAAGAGACTCAGGAGAACTCTCCTGGTAAGTAAAATTGTCAGCTCTTAATTGTTTGATGCTTCAAATGGGCTGTGCCAAAAGGAATGATTCACTCTGAGCATTTACTTCAATCGATCATGTTTCCTGCCCAGGTGTAAGGAGTACAACATTTCAAGACATCAGCAGAGAAATGGCACAATATCCTATATGTAGCACTGTCTCCTCCCAACCTTCTCTATCAACACACAGCTAATCAGACAGAGATGAGCATATAATCAATCACAGCTGACATCACTGACACCTTTGCTTTGTAGACCCTGGGTCCTGGGTGCTTAGTACTAAGGGAATGGAATGTGTTATCCATGATTGAATACTTTACCAAGAACAACGTGTCTCCACTTTATTCCTTTGAAGGACACTTTAGTGGTCTTCTACACTTGTTGTAAAGACAAAGATTCTGTTCAATATCAATCCTGATGTTCAACAGGAAGCTGACATGAGACTAATTTCCATGATACTCAGTATTTTATTTGTGTTCCAGTGGGTATTCACTGATGTTTGAATCTTTCTTCAGGGGTTTAGGAATGAGCTTACATTATCCTTTCTATTGTTCTGTTTGGCTTCCTCTTGACTCTCTAAGAGGTAGAGACCACATACCTTTATTGTCTTCACTTGTTTAAAAATTAACCCCGTGCTATCTTATAAATGTGTTTTTCTCTTTTTAGAGAGTGTGCCAATCCAAGTTATAAAAAGCATATGGTATACTCATCAGGCAAGCTCTTTGGCCCATCCAAAAACAGATCCTTTTGTATTTACTACAGGTCAGCCAATCTGCAGGATAAATGTCAGCAAATATGATACCAGCTGCACATCGATTTCAGCCATGCACAATTCGAATCGTTGGCTATTAATTTCAGAAGCAGCTGTCATATTAATCAGCCAAGCACTATCAAGCCATGGTTTAGTCAAAATGTCCTTCAGCTCTAATCCCAACAACATTTTTGTTCAGATAGAACCATATAGTGCAGGAATCAGTGTATTTCTCGTCTTAAACTCAGCTCCACACTACAATGCTTCAGTTACCATTATGCATATTTATTTAACCCCAAACACTGATCACATACATTAACTTTATCCTCCTGTCCCATTGTATGTACATAATTTATACTTTCATCACTTCCACTATAGGTTTCTTTATGTTTTATCACTAGTGTTGATTCAAAAGCTCTACTAAATCACTGTAAGGGGGTTTCTTCTTTTTCTTTGTTACTGCAGACATTAATCAAAATGGTTTCTTTGTTTTGTTAAAAGTAGGAATGCTTCTTTGTTATGATAAGTGCATTTTCTCGCAGCTTGTTTGGGTTTAGAGTTGCAGATAACGGGGATTGTATTCATTTGTTAACCAATTGGGATTAATGTCATTCTCTCTTCTGGATCTGTAAATTATTGTTGGTGGGCATTTGGGGGTGAGAGAGAGAGGACGCGATGCTGTAAGCCGGGCGACGAGACAGACACTGAGCTGGGGTCTGAGGTGAGGAGAGGAGACAAAGACTGACGTGCCAGGGGTCCTTGGTTGATCACTTCGGGTGGTCCTGAACTACAAGTCAAAGAGGTCTGAGGGGATCAAATGGTGGCCTGAAGACTTCGTTAATTGAGCTCCAACAGTTGTGCATGAAGTGGTTTGGACTTTGATAAATTTTGGCGCTTTTTCTTTATTTTCTTTTCCTTCCTATGTACTGTATCATTATTAATCACTTAGTTCTAGTAAGATCTATAAAGTGAACCCATTTAATCGCATATGATGTACTGTCTGTTATTTGGCATGTTAGGGACATCACACAGCATCCACACAAGCTGATTATCCAGTTTGGTGGGGCCAAAGGGTGCTCCCCATAGATGGGAGTGAGCTGAGCAGAGGTGTGTCAGGGGGGCTACATCACATTATGCAGATTCACATAAAAGTCAAATATTTGTTACTCTTCCTCTTCCCCATACTTTAAGATCATGGATTAATTTTTCTCCATCACATCCAACCATTTTTTTTTCAGCCCACTATCCCATTTCTTCTATACTGTTATACAGTATCCCCTTTGTGTAACAACTATTCAAATTTTGTCTCTTACTTCCCTCTTGCAAAATTATTTCAAACCTTCTGGACTGGAAACCTTTGAGCTCTGGTTTTCATGATGGTCCAAATAGTCAGAAATACATAATCCAAAATGGAAAATGTTTCTGTATTGTCTTCTAACTTAAAAGAAGATGATGGAAAAGTAGGGACATTCTTATCACAATGGTAAATATGGATCAAATTACAATTATTGACTAAAGCTAAATAGGTGAATGTTTATACACAGGAAGGTGGTTGCCTCAATAAAATCAAAACTATTCTATAATTAATACAAGTTTTAAATAACATTTCATTAGAAATGTAATTTTGGTTAATTATTAGTTCCATTGTTTAATCACTCTTCCCCTATGGAGCTGCTTTAAGTTTTTAGTAGGTTGTGAATTTCTTGAGGACTCAAAACAATTCTTTTCCATATTCTGCCAAATATATAAAGAGTCCAATTAATGTAGCAATAATTCTAGATTTCATAGCTATCAAGTCATTGTATGTTATTCTATTTTGCAGACAATAACAGTTATGTGAAAAGTAAGTCATCTTGTCAGAATGTGAAATATGAGTGGTAGTATTAGTCATTCCTTCTCTGAAGGGAATAGTAGTTTAAAAGTCATTTTGCCTGAAGGAGGTTGCATTTCTATTGTTATATGACTCACACCAACAGTCAATGACAGCAAACACAGAGCCAAATCATGAAGTAAATCATTCAAAATGTCAGTCAAAAATAATAGGATGACATACACTTAATTTTGAAAATAGTTAGCACATTCACTTGTTTAATTATGGTACGATAGATAGATGAAGCTATAAATGCTCCAATAACAAATAATGCAATTTGAACTTTCAAAGGGAAATCCATTCATTTTCATTGTCTGACTAATTATCTATCTCCAGAAAATTTCTACAGCAACTTTCTATTGTTACTCAATTACATGTAAATTAACAAATGATATTGAGCAGATTTTCCTCCTTTGCTGACCCAGAAATTTTGTACTTACCAGAAAACTTTATTTCTGGAGATCATCCTTTTAAATGAATAGCATTTGAAAGAAGGCAAAACAGCAAAAAGGAATTTTAAAAATTAATTTGAAACTGTGTCTCCTCTCAATTGTTCACTCACAAACTTTTAATTTGTGCACTAATTTAAGGGTACTTACTTAATTCATTTGGTATAGTAAGGCGTATTTCAAACAAACAGATTTCCATGGTTAGGAGTAGACTGCTGTCATCTCTATTTTGTACTCTACATGATAAATTTAATATTGTTTGTTACACTAAATGCATTAAAAATAAGAGTGCAAGAGAACTAGATAAACAAATCTCCTTGTCTAACTTACAAGTGGATGACTTAATTGAAAAACATCAAATGCAGTGGTTATCTGTGGCCAGAAATAGAAAATGAAAGTTTAGAATACATCCACACAAGCTATCATTTGTTGTGTTACGTACTCGTGACACATGACAGTGGTGCCCTTGTCATGTGACTGGGGTTGAAGCTGTACTGGACTTGAGGTGATGGTCTTGTGATGGTGGAATGACGTCATTTTCCCGCCAGTAGAGATCATGTGACGGGTTTTTTTTACAGGTTATAAAAGGTAGACCCC
The DNA here is from genome assembly GCF_030144855.1 of Hypanus sabinus. NCBI lineage: Eukaryota > Metazoa > Chordata > Chondrichthyes > Myliobatiformes > Dasyatidae > Hypanus > Hypanus sabinus. Next base: position 33,788,612 of record NC_082728.1, read on the forward strand.
ACCCTGTGGGGAGGGGCAGTTCGTGGCTGGATTTGCCAAGTTGACTTCATGCCACTGCGTGTTTGAAGTGATGACGCAGTTTAGTTGAAGGATGAAGTTTTTATTTAATGCCTAAAGTTTAAGAGGTCATTGCCAGCAGGTTCTTTACGATCCTGTTAGTTCAAGACAGTGGAGAGTGAAGATTGGAAGTTCGGAAGTTAAAGATCGAGGAGAATCGCTTTCTACGGTGAAACGGGGGCGACCTTTGTTTGATCCTTATTTGGAAGGATTTCGTTGACTATCTTCGTGTTAATCCCTGGGTTTACCAGAAAGGAATGAGGATAGTGAGGAAGGAAAGGTCAGTGCCTTTAAGCTGTTCTGTTTCGTGAATTCTTCGTGGGAAGTTCGACGTCGGGAATCGAAGCAAGCGACGTGAAAGAGAACCTAAATCATCCTATAAAGTCTCTCCTTTTAAATGGACTGTGAGCATATCGAACTTTTGGCAATATCACTTTAAGAACTGTTTTGGAATATCACTTCAAAGAACTGTTTTGGAATATCACTTTACGAACTGTTTGAACAGCCGCTCAGCAGCTGTTTCCGGTTACGGTAGTGTTTGTTTACTTTTGGGGGGTTTGTTTTCTGTGTTTAATAAACGTGTTGTTTGTTATAAGAAACCCTTGCCGAACTCATATATTTATTGTTGCCTGAATACGTAACAGTTGACAAGTTTTATTTTTCAGTTGCATGCAAAAATTGCACAAAATATTGTGGTGTTTAATGAAAACATAAACATTGATAATGTAATTAAGTAATGGTAACATGAAGTTTGACTAAGGCACATACAATTACTTTGATGCTGTTAAAAGTCTTGGTTTTTAGCTACACCATATGTTGCCTGCATTTAGTGGGGAATTTTTGCCAAATTTCCAGATATCAATTATCAGGTTATTTATCTCACTCTCAGAATGTCAGTTTATGCTGAAATATTAATTAACTCACATAGTACTTCTTCAAAAACACTTTCCTACTGTAGAAGACAAGATTTTGCAAATGCTTCTTCAAATGGGTCATACTTTATAGATCTTTTATTTACCAATAAAAGAAGATAAACTATCCCAAAGATTTAACACTCTAAGATGAAAATGTATCCTAAAGGAAAGATGATTGGTTGGTAGACAGGAAGCAAAGAGTGGGAGTAAATGGAACCTTTACAGAATGGTAGGCAGTGACTAGTGGGGTACTGCAAGGCTCAGTGCTGGGACCCCAGTTGTTTACAATATATATTAATGATTTAGACGAGGGAATTAAATGCAGCATCTCCAAGTTTGCGGATGACACAAAGCTGGGCGGCGGCGTTAGCTGTGAGGAGGATGCTAAGGGGATGCAGGGTGACTTGGATAGGTTAGGTGAGTGGGCAAATTCATGGCAGATGCAATTTAATGTGGATAAATGTGAGGTTATCCACTTTGGTTGCAAGAACAGAAAAACAGATTATTATCTGAACAGTGGCCGATTAGGAAAAGGGGAGGTGCAACGAGACCTGGGTGTCATTGTACACCAGTCATTGAAGGTGGGCATGTAGGTACAGCAGGCGATGAAAAAGGCAAATGTTATGTTGGCATTCATAGCAAAAGGATTTTAGTACAGGAGCAGGGGGGTTCTACTGCAATTGTACAAGGCCTTGGTGAGACCACACCTAGAGTATTGTGTGCAGTTTTGGTCCCCTAATCTGATGAAAGACATGCTTGCCATAAAGGGAGTACAGAGAAGGTTCACCAGATTGATTCCTGGGAAGGCAGGACTTTCATATGAAGAAAGACTGGATCGACTAGGCTTATACTCACTGGAATTTAGAAGATTGAGGAGGGATCTTATTGAAATGTATAAAATTCTAAAGGGATTGGACAGGCTAGATGCAGGAAGATTGTTTCTGATGTTGAAGGAGTCCAGAATGAGGGGTCACAGTTTAAGGATAAAGGGGAAGCCTTTTAGGACTGAGATGAGGAAAAACTTCTTCACTGAGAGAGTGGTGAATGTGTGGAATTCTCTGCCATAGGAAACAGTTGAGGCCAGTTCATTGGCTATATTTAAGAGGAAGTTAGATATGGCCCTTGTTGCTAAAGGGATCAGGGGGTATGGAGAGAAAGCAGGTACAGGGTTATGAGTTGGATGATCAGCCATGATCATACTGAATGGTGGTGCAGGCTCAAAGGGCTGAATGGCCTACTCCTGCACCTATTTTCTATGTTTCTATGATACAATTGTGGCTGACGAAGGAAGTCAAACACTCTATAAAAGCAAAAGGGAGAGCATATTATACAGCAAAAATTAGTGGGAAGTTAGAGGATTGAGAAGCTTTCAAAACTAACAGAAGGCTACTAAAGAATGCCTTAAGGAGAAAACTAGGAAATATGAAGGTAAGCCAGCCAATAATATTGAAGGAGGTATCAAAAGTTTTTTGGATATAGAAAGAGTAAATGAAAGGTGAGAGTGGATTAAGGACCACTGAAGAATGATGCTAGAGAGGTAGAAATGAGGAGAACGGAATAGGGGATGAACTTATTAAGTATTTTGCATCAGACTTTATTATGAAAACCACTAGCAAGAAGCCAGAAGTTCAAGAATGTCAGAGGGTGGAACCAAGTGTAGTCGCTATTAGAATGGAGAAAGTGGTTGGGAAGCTGAAAAGATTGAAGGTAGATAAGTCACCTGGACCAGATGCACTACACCCCAGTGTTTGGCAAGAGGTAGCTGAAGAGATTATGGAGACATTAGTAATGATTTTTCAAAATTCACTGGATTCTGCAATGGTTCTGGAGGACTGTGTAGGACTCATATATCTATTTTCTGTCCATTAGGGCCACATATCTATTTATCACAGTTACAGGAATGTCAGAAATGGTCAGGTATAAAACACAATTTCTTCACAGGAGACATTGTGCTTAGAGATGACGACAGAGCATGCAAAACCCATTGATCATGGAAAGAGTCATTCAAGTCTTTCCAGGCAGAAGTAGATTTGAGTGCAGGTGTGCATCAAGACCAAGACCAGCTGTCTGAGCAGGCCTGTCTTCCACAGGTGAGGTTTGAAAAGCTACAGCTCCAGAAGCTTCATGACATTGAGTTGATAGAGTGTGGGGGTAAAAATCACGCTGTACTGGACTAAGTACTGGTTCAACCCAGATAGGTGTGAGATGGCTCATTTGGGAGGTCAAATATGATGGCAGAATATAGTATTAATGGTAAGACTCTTGGCAGTGTGGAGGATCAAAGGGATCTTGGGGTCAGAGTCCACAGGACACTCAAAGCTGCTAAGCTGGTTGACTCTGTGGTTAAGAAGCCATATGGTGCATTGGGCTTCATCAATCATGGGGTTGAGTTTAAGAGCTGAGAGGTAATGTTGCAGCTATATAGGACCCTGGTCAGACCCCACTTGGAGTACTGTGCTCAGTTCTGGTCGCCTCACTACAGGAAGGATGTGGAAACCATAGAAAGGGTGCAGAGGAGATTTACAAAGATGTTGCCCGGATTGGGGAGCATGCCTTATGAGAATAGGTTGAGTGAACTCGGTCTTTTCTCCTTGGAGCGAAGGAGGATGAGAGATGACCTGATAGAGGTGTACAAGATAATGAGCAAGAATTGATTGTGTGGATAGTCAGAGGCTTTTTCCCAGGGCTGAAATGGCTAGCACGAGAGGGTGGATTTTTAAGGTGCTTGGAAGTAAGTACAGAGGAGATGTCAGGAGTAAGTTTTTTATGCAGAGCGTGGTGAGTGCATGGAATGGGCTGCCAGCAGTGGTGATGGAGGCAGATACAATAAGGTCTTTTAAGAGACTCCTGGATAGGTGCATGGAGCCTAGAAAAATAGAGGGCTTTGGGTAAACCTAGGTAGCTCTAAGGTAAGGACAATGTTCATCATAGCTTTGTGGGCCGAAAGGCCTGTATTGTGCTGTAGGTTTTCTATGCTTCTATGTTTCTATGTTTCTAACCTCTGGCTTAGATGATTGTTACATGACTTGACTGGAAGAAGACTGAAGAAAGAAAACATTTGTATAAATGTTAAGATATTTGTCCTTGAAGATTTCCTGTCTCCTATTTTAGTAGTGTGTAGCTGTAATTAATATAGTCTAATAATTAAGGGGTGGGATGCAGGAACCATGTATTTATTTTCTGTCCATTGGAGGCCCATATCAATTTTTTTATCTATATTGTGTTTTGAGGTGTGGTTGTTATGATAATTTGTCACATGGGTTGGGATATGGTCGAAGCAAATGGGTATAGTTACATATTTATGCTTATTGAGATAGTTGTTTATTTATGTTGAGGGGTTGAGCCACAGACAATGATAACTTCGCTTACTGCTAATAGTGATGTTAATTGGAATGTTATTAGACTGTTTAGTATGCTAATTTCACTAACTGGGATCATTAATTGGGAACCATTAATTGGGGCATTATTGGAACACTAACTGGAAAGTTTAAATACAAACAGAACTCTAATTCTGATATTGATAATTTAAAAGATTAGTTATGCTGATTTGAACACTAAGATTGCTATATCGCTAATTTAGTTTCATTAGTTTTTATCGCTATAAGATTGTTTATCTTTGCTGGTTTTATAATAAAGGATTGAACATACCTTTTTAGATTTTGGAGCTTCATTATTTTGGAAGCACGTCATACAGTATTGATGTCACTCCACTCTTGAAGAAGGGAGGGAGGCAGAAGAAAGCCAGTTATTGGCCAGTTAGCCTGACTACAGTGGTTGGGAAGATTTTGGAAACCATTGTTAAGGATAATGTTTTGGGGTACTTGGGGGCATAAAATAAATTATGCCGAAGTCAGCATGGTTTTCTTAAGGGGAGCTCTTACCAGACAAATCTGCTGGAAATCTTTGGAGAAATGACGAGCAGAATAGACAAAGGAAAGTCAGTGGATGTTGTTCACTTGGATTTTCAGAAGTCCATTGACAAGGTGCCATACCTGAGGCTGCTTAACAAGATAAGAGCTCATAGTATTATAGGAAAGATACTTATGTACACTGAAGATAGTCTGATTGGGAGGAAGTAAAGAGAGCAAATAAAGGGGGACTATTCTGTTTGGCTGCCCATGACTAGTGTTTTTCTGCTGGGGTCGTTATTGGGACCATTTCTTTTCACATTATACAATATGTCAATGATTTGTTTGATGGAATTAATGGCTTTGTGGCCAAGTTTGCAGATGTTCAAGGATAGGTGGATGGGCAGGTGATCTTGAGTAAGCCGGAAGTCTGCAGAAGAACTTATACATATGAGGAGAATGGACAAAGAATTGGCCGATTTGATATAGTGTTTGGAAGTGTATCGTTGCGCACTTTGGTAGAAGGAATAAAGGCACAGACTGTTTTCTAAACTGGGAGAAAATTCAAGAATGTGAGGAGCTAGGGGACTTGTGAGATGATGTGCAGGATTCCCCGGAGGCTAAATTGCAGGCTGAGTCACTGATAAGGAAGGCAAATGCGATAATAGCATAATTTTGCGAGAACTAGAATATAAAAGCAAGGATGTAATGCTGAATCTTTATAAAGCAGTGGTCAGACCATACTTGGAGATTTTTTAGGAGTTTTAGGCCCCTTATCTAAGAAAAGGTGTGTTGGCATTGGAGACGGCACAGAGAAGGCTCAAAAGAAGGATTTCCAGAATGAAAGGGTTAATGTATGAGAAACATTTGATGGCTCTGGGTCTGTATTTGCTGGAGTTCAAATCTTATCTCTTTAATATTCAGTTTTTATCAACTTTCCATCAACCAATAATATTTGGGAACAAATAAACCTGGGGATGAAAGGGTTAACGTTTGAGGAATGTTTCATAACTCTTCATAACTCTGGGCCTATACCTGCTGGAGTTAAGAAGAATGAGAAGGGACCTTATTAAAACCTATAAGATGTTGAAAAGCCTAGATAAAGGGGACATGGAGAGAATATTTCCTTCAATAGTGGGGCATCTGGGGTCTAGGACTAGAGGACACAGCCTCAGAATACAAGGACAGAGATGAGGAGGAGTTTCTTCAGTTAGAGGCAGCTATGGAGGCCAAGTCATTAGACATATTTAAATCAGTAGTTTAAAAGTCCTTGATTGGTCAAAGGTTATGGGGAGAAGGAAGGAGACTGGGGTTGAGAGGGATAATAAGTCAGCCATGGTAGAATGGCAGAGCAGACTTGATGACCCAAAGAGTACAATTCTGCTCCTATATCTTATGCTCTAATATCATTGACCTCTGGCAGAATTTTTTCTTGGAAATTTGAAAAGAATTAATATGGATAAAAATACCTATTCTTCTTCACTTAAATAGGCAGTTAACAGAGATAAACTAACTGAAAACTGATATGACAGATGCTTTTCCTTCCATCCTTACTGATATATTTTTTCATATACAATGCTGTAGAATTATTTAATGATGCTGATTTGCTGACATATCATCAATGCACCTTTGAATATGTTGCTTTGTGATGAACTTCAGTGAACTCGAACATATCGAAGGACAATGACCAAATGTTTGAGCCAAAATGACTAATCAAACTTTTCCAAGTTAAAGTAAATACCACTGACAGATATTATATAAATTTAAATATTCCATTTTATTTTGTCATTTGGATTATTTCAGCTTGATGTTTTATATTCTGTGTTTTTGTCCATCCTTTCTTTTTCCATTTGTGCGATTTGTTTTTTGCCCGGGGGAGTGGTGGGTTGGGTTTTGATGTTCATGACATTTGCCCAAATTTTTTGCACATGGGGGTGTTGACATTCTTGTTGTCATTTACAGAATTTTTTTTGTTCGTGGGGGCAGTTTGATGTTTCTTGTTGATTTGGGTTTTTTTGCACATGGGGGCTGATGTTTTTCTTTGAACAGCCTCCACGGTTTTCCTTGTTTCGTGGCTGTCTGGAGAAGACCATTCTCAAAGTTGTATACTGCATACATACTTTATTAATAAGTGTGTCTTGAACCTTGATTTAAATGATGGAAAATACTTGAATGTTGCAATGACTTAAATCCTGAGTACATATTTCAAAACAATTAATTATGTCAAACTTATATAATTGAAGATCCTGTGGGTTGTGACTGTAAGCAACAATGATGCGCTGCTTAATTATTGCATCAGATTGATGTGATAAAAATTTGTTTGCATTTGTGATCCTTCAGAAATTAGACATTAGAATATAGACAAGGAACAGTTGGAAGGCAAGTTTCTTAAATGTCATTTAAGGAGCTCCACATTTCTGTTTCTTGATCTCCAACATACTTTCTCCAGCAGAGAGATGGCAGCTTTAACTCCAGAGATTAGTCAACGGTTAGTAGTAAATGAGCAAATTAAAGGGCAGTTAGACACTAGCCTTCTAACTGTGCCTTGTCCATGATCTATAGTTTAATTTGTGAAGGATCACCAGTGCAAATTCATCTTACGACACCATCTGATGCAATAATTAAGTAGCGTGTCATTTTTACTTACAGCCACAACCTGCACTATCCTTAAATAATCAAGTGTGGCTGATATTATTGACTGTTATGAAATGTGGGCTCAGGATTTAGGCCATTTTGGCAATCAAGTCTATTCCATCATTAGATCATGCCTGATCTGTCCCTTAACTTAGCTTCATATCCATTAAGTTTTAAAAATCTTTCAGGTCTAGGTTTACAGTTCATTAATTGCCAAGCGCAGAAGAGAATTTCAGACTTACTTTAAACTTTGCATCTTCAAGTTGGAATAGCTTTTCCCTATCTTCTCATGTTTTATTACAATTTGTGAACTCTGATTTGCATACCCCTTAACCTTCCAAATACCATAGAATATGATCCTATGTGTAATCTCTCCTCTGAAATCTAGGTGTCATGCCAGTAAATCTGCATTGCTTTTCCTACCTAAGGAGGGTTCCAAATACTATTGCAATAAGACCATGCCAATCCAGATCAAAGATTGCATATTTGAATATTAATTGAAATAATCATTAAATGCTGCTCCTATGACTGGAAACTACAAATTATTTTTAGCAACATTACTCCAAATCTACACCATAAATAGTAATTAGGATTCAACCAACTAGTTAAGGTCACAAGTTAAACTATCTTTCTGTTGGCTTTACTCTAGCTCCTATAAAGTTCACAGCCCAAACTGGGAGCTTCAACACAAGAAAAACAAATCAAGGTAATGGAAACTAAAAAAAAAACTAACATTGTGGCCTTCATCCCAGATTTGCCTCATTTGTTTAAGGCTGAGCTGAGATTTGTTGTCCAACCATAATTACTCCTTAAACTTGCAGGCCATTTTTGAAGTATGTACAGTAGGTAAGATCAAGGATGGGAAATTTCTACCTTAACATTATTTTACAATAAAGCTTACCATAATCCAGTCATTTCTTTGTTACTGTTGCTGTTATTGGATTTCCCCTCAAAAATTATTTAATTATTTAAATTAAGTGGCTCATGTAACATGCTGGAATTTGGACTCATATTCTCAAGGTCAAGATCTCTCGATAAAAGCAGTTATATGACCTTTTTCATATGTTGTTCCCTCAGGATCCTGCTTCTATTTCTGGAACAGCAGTGCTTGCTGCAGCGTGTTTATAATAGTGAGTTCCTTTTGCCACTGATGTGCGACTTCTGAGTCATCTCAATGTGTGGACTGCTGAGTTTGAGAACCATCCAGAATGAGAGCATCACGGCAGCATGGCAGTCAACATGATGCTAATACTGCGCTTGCAACCAGAGTTCAATTCTGCCACTGTCTAAGGAGGTTGCACGCTCTCCTCATGACCACGTAGGTTTCCTCCAAGTGCTCTGGCTTCCGCTTCTATTCCAAAAATGTACAGGTAATTAGGCAGAATTAGGTGAGAAGAGCCTATTACCACATGTATTTCTAAGTAAGTAAAAAGAAAAATGCTCCTTCTACAACTTGAAAGGCCATAAGAAAGGAAATCTTAGAAACAGTAGTACTGTTCTTCCTCAAGGAGGTTTAAAAAAAGATCTTTGAATCTTCTTCAACTTCTACCTGGTAACCCCGACCTGGAACAGAGCTCATAATGATGTGTCTATTTAAGGAATCCAGGTTATCATACTAAATTAAAATGCATAGAATTGGGGCTCATACCTACACTGCGTGGTTTGATAATTGGTTAACTGACAAAAAGTTAAGTGTGAAAATAAAATAAAGCCATATACTGGTGGCAAGTGACTCATCGCATGCTTGGTTATTGGACTCAACTGTTCATAATCCACATGAGAGATCTAAATGTACAATCTTCGAGGTTTTGGATAACAAAGCTGAGAGGTAGAAAATGTGAAGGGCTGCATTTGGGATTACATGAACAGTGAAAAAATGCAAAAAGACAGTTACTCACACATATTGGGTGAGTGGGCAAAATCGAAGATGTAGTGTAACGCAGATAAATGTGAGCTTATTAACATGGGTTCTAAAATGAGAAAGATAAGTTATCTAAATGATGAAGATTGGGAAAAGGTATAGTGAAATGACCTGGTGTTCTTTTACACCAATTGCATAAGGCAGAGTTACCAGTAACAGGAAGACAAATTGTAGATTCTTGTTACAAGAGGAATTAAGTACAGGAGCAAATGTGTCTTACTGCAGTTCCATAAGGGCTTGGTGAGACTCTCTCTGCAGTTTTGGTCTTCTGATCTGAGGATAGATGCTCATACCATGGAGAAAGTGAAACAAATGTTTCTCAGACTAACTCTTAGGATGTCAAGAGCTAAGAAGACCGATTGTGTAGGTTAGTCTGTAGAGGGTGAAGATCTCATACAGCAACATGTTAACAGGACTGGTACAGGGAAGACGTTCTTGATGGGGAGAGGGTTCAGAGCCGGGCAACACATGCTCAGTATATGGGGTATGACTGTAAGAATAAATTTCTTCATCCAAATATATGGAATTCTTCGTCACAGTCAACTGTAGAGAGAAGTCATTAAGTACATTCAAGAAGGACTTATTTTTGTTAATCTCAGAGGATCAAGAGATAAAGGGTAGATGACTGTGTAAATGACTAGAGTGTTGCAGGCCAGGGGTAGGGCACTGAAGTGGATGATTAGCTATGCTTGTGTTGACTGCTGGAACAAAACCAATGGCTTAACTAAACTACCCCACTCATACTTAGTACGTTTATATTGTTTTGGTGATCCTGATCAACTTAACTATCGGTGATTAAGATTATCAGATCTCAACAAACCAGTTGATTCTTTTATTTCTATCAGCCTTAGCATACCAAATATGACTGCGGAGAGTAAACCAACTGCAGATTATTAAATCATACAAAAGCAAGTATTAGAATTGAATAGCAATTGAATAAGTCTCATTATTCTCTAGCCCCAACAGATACAGTGCATATTTCTCAAGAACAGCAAGAGCTCTAACAATTTGTCACAGTTATTAGATGACAGAATGATACAATATCTGCTGAATAGACATTTTAAAGATTACTGTCCCTGACAGCGGAAAAGGTGCAGTGGAAATATTGAAGGATGTTGCCAGGAATGGAAAATCTTAGTAATGAGGCAAGACTGGAAAAGCTGTTTTCTTTGGAATGGGGGATTTCTTTGGAGACTTAAATGATATTTATTAAAGTAATGGGAAGTATTGGGATTAGGAAAGGTCTATTTCCCTTTGCAGAGGGTTCAAAATCAGGAGGAGGAGATTTTATATCATTAGTTTGGTAAATGACAATGTTAGGTGCTTGGACTTCACCATTAAGGCAACTCCTCCATCATATTTAACCCAAGCAACCTGTTCATATTCTATACTTTCACAATATGGTCCAGGTCGATTTTGACCCGACCCAAGAATTCCCTCATAACAATTGTCTTTAACAAATTTTGAACCAGAGATCTATTTAGAATGTATAAATAGCCTATCTGACATTAATAAATGGGTGATTAATCCTTAATTAATGTTTCAGAGATCTAAAATCCATTTCAATAGATACAGGTCAAATTTGACCCGGAACAGCCTTAGTGTACAAGAACTTTTAGCACCTGTACAAAAGTATAAAATCTTTAAATATTTTCATTTTTGCGCATTTTGGGCCACTTTAGGAAAAGGCATCAAATTTTGGCTTAAGAAATGGCACCTAAGGTATTTTTACTGTTGTCAAGTGTCAAAACGGGTCAAATTTGACCCTAACAGTATGTAAGGGTTAAAAACCACCTGGATGGATTTGGGCTAAAATATTGCACCTCATGTGTCAGGCCAAACTCATCTACAGCAAACAAATGTTGTACCACCTACTGTAGCCATGTCATGCCACTACCAGTGGTGAGATCCAACCATCAATACATCATCAAATGCCTGAAACTTTAATGGACAACCCACGTAAATTCCATGGCTCAAGGAACAGGACAGTGACTAGGTTTCCTGTACCGTGACTTACATACTTCTTGTCACCCCAATGCCTTCTAGCCACCTGATAAAATCCTCTTCATTTCTTCACTTGCCTTAACCAGCATAGCTCCAACATCACTGAAAAACCTCAATATCAACCAGGAGAGAGTAGCAGCTTGATTTCTACTTCATCAACCACTAAATATTCATTGCATCTTTCATCAGCATACTGTGGTTGCAGTACATATCATCTACAAACTGTAATGCAGTTGCTTACTAAGATACCTCACAAAACTATGAATTCTATCTCAGGAAGGCAAACAGTCAAAGTCAAAGTTAAAAAAAAAACAAGAGAAAATCTGCAGATGCTGGAAATCAAGGTAATACACACAAAATGCTACAGGAACTCAGCAGGCCAGGCAGCCTCTATAGAAGGAGGGAAAACAGTCAATGTTTCAAGCTGAGACTCTTCATGAGAGCTGGGAAAAAGAGATGAGGTCAGATAAGAAAGTTGGAGCAAGGGGATGAAGAAGCACAAGATTGAAGGCAATGAGTGAAACTGGGAGAGGGGAGGGTTGAAGTAAAGAGCTGGGAAGTCGATTGATGAAAGAGAGAAATAGCTGGAAAAGTCAATTTAAATTTATCAACCCAGTATGTATATTTTACCATATACTACTTGGAGATTCATCTTCTGGCAGGCATTTATGAGAAAATAAAGAAATGCAATTTATGAAAACTGTACATTAACAAAGATTGACAAACAGCCAATGTGCAAAAAAAGACAAATTGTGCAAATAAAAGGAAAATATATAAATAATACTGAGAACATGAGTTGTAGAGCCCTTGAATGTTGTGGAATCAGTGCAGCGATGAGGTAAATCAAGTTATCCACACTACTTCAGGAGTCTGGTGATGGTCGGGTAATAGCTTTTCCTGAATCTAGTGGAATGGAACCTATGGCTTCTGTACCTCCTGCCTGATGGTAGTAGCAAGAAGAGTCCGTGGCCTGGATGGAATGGGTCCTTGATGATGGATGCTGCTTTCTTGTGGCAGTGCTACTTGTAGATGTGCCCAGTGATGGGGAGGGACTAGCCTGTAATGAGCTGTTTCCACCACTTCCTGTAGGTTTTCTGTTCCTGGGCTTTGTTTCCATGACAGGTCATGATGCAACCATTCAGGATAATCTCCACTGTGCATCTGTAGAAGGGTGGTAAATACATAGGAATATCACCTTATTCCCTTCACCCCTATCCCACTTTACGCTTTCTACAGGGATCGGTCCTTACAAGACTCCTGTGTCCATTTATCCCTCTCCATTGACCTCCCTCTTAATAATATTAATAATCTGTACTTTACTGATCCTGAGTGAGAAATTCTTTCGTTACAGCAGCAACACTTAAACACACACTTAGCAGCATGCAGACTTAACTAAAAATGAAGTACAGAATAATAATACACCCAATAATAATTTGCCAATGTGCAATAATAATGTACAAAATAATAAAGCAGAGACTATTGCACTATGAAGTCGCACTCAGTCGCACAGAGATGCTCTGATGTATGTGCTTGTTGCATATGGTCGGAAAGATTTTCTGTAACTATCATGTGAGCTGAATGAGTGTGTTCAGAAAGGTGCTCTGCTGCTTTTTCAGTAGGACATGGAGAGGATGTGCCAGATTGCCCATGACGGACAATATTCTTCTGAGGCACTGGTATAATTGTTGCTTTTTGAAGCAAGTGGGAACTTCTGCCCGCAGCAGTGAGAGGTTGAAAATGTCCTTGAATACTCCTGCCTGTTGGTTGGCACAAGTTTTCAGAGCCTTACCAGGAACTCTATCAGGACATTCCGACTTGCAAAGGTTCACTCTCTTTTAAAGGCAGCCTAACATCAGCCTCTGAGACAAAGATCACAGGGTCATCAGGTGCAGCAGGGATCTTCAAAGCTGTAGTTGCATTATCCCTTTCAAAGTGGGCATAGAAGGCGTTGAGTTCATCTGGCAGTGAAGTGCCATTCATGCTGTTGGGTTTTGCTTTGTAGGAAGTAATGCCTTGCAAGCCCTTCCAGAGTTGTCATACCTCCGATGTCGCCTTCAACCTCGTTCGAAATTGTTTCTTTGCCCTTGAAATAGCCCTCCGCAGATCATATCTGGTTTTCTGGTACAGGCTTGGATCACCAGACTTGAATGCCATAGACCTAGCCTTCAGCAGACATCATACTTCCTGGTTCATTCACGGCTTTTGGTTTGGGAATGTACAGTAAGTCTTTGTGGGCACATATTAATCCACACAGGTTTTAATGAAGTCCGTAACAACTGCAGCATACTCATCCAGGTTTGAAGATGAATCCCTGAATACAGGGATTCAAAGCAGTCCTGTAAGTGCTCCTGTGCTTCCCTTATTGGTCCTCACTACTGGTGCTGCAGTCTTCAGTCTCTGCCTGTACTCAGGGAGTAGAAGTATAGCCAGGTGATCAGACTTCCCAAAGTGAGGGTGTGGAATAGCACAGTAGGCATTCTTGATGGTGGTGTAGTAATGGTCAAGCATGCTGTTTCCTCTGGTATTGCAAGTGATCTGTTTATGGTAATTGCTTAAATGAGTTTTTTCTAGACTAGTCTGGTTAAAATCTCCCAAAATGATGGTGAAGGCGTCAGGATGCGCTGTTTCGTGCATGTTGACCCCATGGCTCAGATCATCTAAAGCCTGCTTGACTTTGGCCTGATTACAATGCTACAACCAGCACCGTAGCATTGCAAGAGTTCAACAAGGTGGTTCACCACCACCTTCTCATGAGAAATTGGGGGTGTAATAAAAACTGGCCTCATCAGTACACCTGCATTCATTAAGTTAAGCAAAAATACGTACTTAATAACTCATGACATGTTGAAATGTAGGATTATACCAGATTATTCGTTTTTGATGGATACAAATAAAATTGACCAAATGGCCTCATTCTCTGTCGTGTCCTCTGTAAAAATAAGGCAAGTGTTGGTTTCTACAAGAACGATAGCAGTGAATGCATTGCTCTCTTCTTCCAACCAAATCAGTTGCACCTACAGTATACAGTATATCTGAAATTGCATTACACAATGCAAGTCATTTTTGAGCTGATTCAGTCTAAAGTTCCAATGTCAAATTGTAGGTCATCAGTGTAATTCCTCTTCAGAAGTAATTTCCATGCCAACAGAAATAAGAGTTTGTAATTTATTATGATTGTTATTGCATATATAAGAAAAATGACAGATCAGTAAGCAATTATATTACTTATTATTTTTTCATTAAGTTTGGGACAACTTGCAAATGTATTTTTTAAGTACTGGTCAAAAGGGTAAATTAGGTTTAAATTGCATATTCCTTCCAAAAATTGTTTTCTGACACAACCACACAAGTTTGAACATGATTATTAGTGTTTCACTTACAAGATATTCGTATTTATTTGGGAATACATCTTAAAAAAGCAGCTTCCAGTTCTCAATTCATAATTCACCTTTTAGTCCAGACATTGCTGCTGAAATGCCACTGAGTTTGAAATACAAATCACTCAGCAATTGCACCTGAATTGTAAATTGCCAGAACTTTCTGGATGATATGCAGATTATTGATGCTCCTTTTGTAAAACTGGCAGCTCACACTCAATCAGCCTGCGAGTGTTAGAATATTGCTCCATTTGAGCATTCATTAGCAATTAAACTCACCAGAAAAAGAGCTGCCTCCACATAGTGTTCAGACCTTCAATCCCAAAAAGGGAACAATTTGATCAAATAGTGGTGAAAGGTGCATCTCATTGCTAAAAGCAGAAAATTGTATTCAGAGATATTTATTTTTTCTGTATTCAGATTGACTTTAATTCCCCTTATCCTCTTCTCTTTTTTTCCACACGTCTTCTGTCAAGAATCAAACAATTGGTTTCACTTCTTGCAAAGTACCCAATGATCATAGGATTTATTCTAAAGCAAGTGTTCTCAGCCTTTTTTTATGTCATGGACCAATATCATTAGGCAAGGGATCTGTGGAACTCAGGTTGGGAATGGAGAGATTCCAGTGTTCATATCTACAGTCAATGGCTACTCTATTAGGTACTCCTGCTCATTAATGCAAGAAGAACACCTGGCCGGTGTAGACTCCTCTATTACCTTTTCTCTTCTTTGACTACCCATGGAGAGTCGGGGAAACCTGGTGGATGTGCACTCAGGTACTTAGCTTTGTAAATTCATGTGTTTTTAGCTGAGTCAATAAAGGTACTTGTTGATAAATACAGATGACCTCTGTGACACTCTGATCATTAATGTTGCAGGGAAATACTTCTAAAAGTTAAGGCTCTGCAAAGAGAATTATCAGTTGGACATCTGAAGGAAATTAATTTGCAAGGCTACAGGGAATGATTAAATGTTACCACAGAGGAGTAGTATGCAGTTGATGGGTCAGAAGTCTTTCTTCTGATAACTGTACCTCTCTATACCATGCAAGATTTTCATGATCCTTACTCTTAGTTCCCCAATCAGTTAAGTTTCATTTTTGAATATTAGTATTTAGTAATTATTTAATTGGATAGCACAAGACACAAAAATCATCTGTTTAGCACCTGAGTTACGCTGGCCAGGCTTGGCTCCTGAAGGATAGCATAGCCAGGGGTGGGAGGGAGGGAATAATGGGGATAAGCTCGCATTACCTATTAAATGCTCCCAATGGCATATGTCTCAAATAGCCTCTGACAACCAAGTCCAACTCCTGGCCTTCGCAAGTGGATTAGCTACTAAGCTCAGTGGAACTTAGTCATTTCTACTGACAGGAGGTAGGACAAAGGTAGGTTACTGGTGCCTTAAAACCAACTGTTTCAGACAGATGGGGCTTGTCAGCCATGACTGGCGGCTCATCAAAGAGAAGGAAAACTCTGATCTCAAACCTCTGGTGCTGTACCAACTCATAGGGAAGGCTTTGGGAGTAACCCTGAGGAAAAATCCAGAGCTGGAGTCCTACATTGAGTTCAATGCTGGCTGGTAACTCCTACGATACCACTGGTGCCAAAGCGTATAGGTCTTGGCTGGACCTTTGGATTCACCAGGTGTGTGAAGTGGGGGAGCCTGCTGCATTGGTGACAGCTCGCTCTCCATATTGTACTGCCCTGGCTTGCATATCACATAGGCAGCTGGGAAACACCACCCATGCGCAACCTGACCAACAGAGGCCCTCAAGTATGCTGGCCCCCACTAAAACCTCTGTTCTCACTGAGAGACTGAATATGCATGAAGGCCCTCATTATTAGTTTGGCTGGCAAATTCCGGACACTTAGCAAACAAGAAAGAATATGTGATGTACAGCAGTAGGGGAATAAAACTAGCAGCTGATATATAAACAAAAATACAGTGGTCACTGTGCAGTTAAAATCCACCTGATGCTAAACTCAGATAGCATGAAATACATTCAGGGAGCATGCCTGGCAGGCAATTCAAATGCATTCTCAAATCAGACTGGGATCAGATTCAGCATTATATCAACATCTTCACAGAACTCCACTGTCAAGGTCATCTACTTTCTATTGGTTACAACTCTCTGCTGTTCTTATTTTGCTGGCTTGTGATTATTGTCTCTTGCTATTGTATTTTTCACTTTTATTCCATGCTTTCCCCTACAACCATTACTATTTATGGTTTAATTCGTTTAATCATTTTTTCTCTGACACTTTTCCTTCTCCTTTCAATTTGATGGCTGGAACAAATTTATTTTTAAATTAAGTTGAAATATTTTGGCAGCATTTTGACAGCCCAGCTTGGTAGAATCAGACAGCTTATGTTGTAGTTACAGTGTTTTTTCTTCATATTCATATCGCTAAGAAGCAGCCACCTGGAACAGATTTTATTCCATAAGGTTTTAGTATGTTGGATACTTTCCTGACTTGGATATTTACTTTGTGTTGATGAACATCAAAGGCACTTAGACTCAATGTCAAAAATGGCAGAAGAGCTGTGTTCAAGGCTCTCAAGCTTTGGGATTTATAAGTTCACCGTTGCACACTTATCTGTGAAAAAGGACCATAATCCTCCTGTGTAAGGCACCAACAAAACCAGCCAGTTCGTACCTCAAGCACTGAGAGGAAACTTAATATATGTGACTTTTCTCAATTTAGATCAAAACCAGCACCAGTGAAGCATAACAGACAAAAATCACAGCTCTTCTGAGTGAACTGCCTTACTGGCAAAGGATAGAAACATAGAAAACCTACAGCACAATACAGGCCCTTCAGCCCACAAAGTTGTGCCGAACATGTCCCTACCTTAGAAATTACTAGGCTTGCCTATAGCCCTCTATTTTACTCAGCTCCATGTACCTATCCAAAAGTCTCTTAAAAGACCCTATTGTATCTGCCTCCACCACCATTGCCGGCAGCCCATTCCACGCACTCACCACTCTCTGTGTAAAAAACTTACGCCTGACATCTCCTCTGTACCTACTCTCCAGCAGCTTAAACCTGTGTCCTCTTGTGGCAACTATTTCAGCCCTGGGAAAAGCCTCTGACATTCTGCACGATCAATGCCTCTCATCATCTTATATACATCTGTCAGATCACCTCTCATCCTCTGTCGCTCCAAGGAGAAAAAGCCAAGTTCATTCAACCTATTCTCATAAGGTATGCTCCCCAATCCAGGCAACATCCTTGTAAATCTCCTCTGCACCCTTTCTATGGTTTCCACATCCTTTCTGTAGTGAGGCAACCAGAACTGAGTACAGTACTCCAAGTGGGGTCTGCCCAGGGTCCTATATAGCTGCAACATTACCTCTCAGCTCTTGCATACAATTCCACAATTGATGAAGGCCAATACACCGTATGCCTTCTTAACCACAGAGTCAACCTGTGCAGCTACTTTGAGCGTCCTATGGACTTTGACCCCAAGATCCCTCTGATCCTCCACACTGCCAAGAGTCTTACCATTAATACTATATTCTGCCATCATATTTGACCTACCAAAATGAACCACTTCACACTTATCTGGGTTGAACTCCATCTGCCACTTCTCAGCCCAGTTTTGCATCCTATCAATGTCCCGCTGTAACCTCTGACAGCCCTCCACGCTATCCACAACACTTTCAACCTTAGTGTCATCAGCAAACTTGCTAATCCAACCCTCCACTTCCTCATCCAGGTCATATATAAAAATCACGAAGAGTAAGGGTCCCAGAACAGATCTTTGAGACACTCCACTGGTGACTGACCTGCATGCAGAATATGACCCATCTACAACCACTCTTTGCCTTCTGTGGACAAGCCAGTTCTAGATCCACAAAGCAATGTCCCCTTGGATCCCGTGCCTCCTTACTTTCTCAATAAGCCTTATCAAATGCCTTGCTGAAATCCATATACACTACATCTACTACTCTTCCTTCATC